>NW_028186417.1:610768-621016 GCF_003343005.1 Rhea americana | reverse complement strand
GGGGGCGCGGCTGGAGCCCCGCGGCCGCCGCGGGAGCGCCGCGCTCTGCCAGCGGCCCCGGGGGAGAAAAGTTTTCTCCTCTGGAGCGGCGCCGCGGGAGCAAGCTGCGCGGATGCGGTGCCGGAGTCCGTGGCTTTGCCTAACGGCCATACTGAAGCAGAAAGCATCGGAGTAAGGAGACGCAGAAAGTTTTTAGCCTTCGCAAACCATTTCTCTTTTACACTGTCAGTCAGAGTAATGCTGAAGATCAGGGTGTTCTTAGTTTTTTTTTTTTTTTTTAACCCCCTCCCCTTCCCCGCCGCTCCGAGATAACGGAAACTGTAAAGTTCCTGGGGGGGGGGGAGAGAATCGATTTTAGTGAGGCTGCATTTCCTGACCAAAAGTACATCTGTGGACATTTTTCAGTCAGCGTGAGCAACCGGCAGCATCTGCCGCCCCTCCCCCACAACAGCTGTTGATTATCATGTTTTTAATTGTGAGATTTGTACATAACAGGTCACCGTCAGCCCACTGGCGTTTGYGAGTGGAGAGAGAGAAGAAAAGCCTTCGCTTTGATAGGGTGACTGTTTGAATTGATGCTGCCGGGCCTCGCAGCAAGACTGCTTTGCTCTCTTTCAGTGTAATGTGCTATTTACTGCATATATTTTGCTATGTCTTGCCTTGACAAATTGTGACAAAAAAAAATTACTTGCCAGTACCACCCTGAACCTGGATTTGTGGTAACTTGAAATAATTAGAAAAACAAATAGTCCTATGTTGTCTAATTTCTCACTGAAATTGTCATCTTCTTTGCCTGCTTTCCTTAAATAAGAGCTACTAACATGGTTTTGTTTTCTTTTCAGATCTGGGAGTGTAGCACAGAACTGGCATGAAATATATGATTTTGTAAATCAACTGACAGAAAGATTTGTGAGGTGTGTTTTGCTCATTGTAACTTCTATAATGGGATATGTTGAAAAAAACACTCTTCTGTAGGGTTATTAGATGTGCATATTTCCCAGACATGTTAAGTTTTGTCTCTTAGTGCCCCAATAGCTAGAAAATACTGGAAACTTTTTCTCATGTTTGGAATGAATAAGATCTGATTTGATTTTTTTAAAACCATTGTTTTTCCATAAGCCACGTGGCTTATTTCTGATACAGTGTTTCTTGTATATTAATTTTAGAGGACTAGCCATAAGACAATCTGAATATATATGAACAGATGATGCAGGCCAAAAGCAAGGGAAGACGAAAGTGCATGAAGTTTGTGCCATGTTAACAATATAAGTTGGGTGATACATGTATTATATATATATGTAATCCCATGGATGTGGTTAACTTGATGTGTACTTGACTAGTGCTATTGTCTGGCAACTATTACTATTGCATATATGGCTGTTGAACGTACTGCCTAACTGTAGTCTGTACATCGAGATGAGGATTACTATGATGTAGTAGCATTAAAAAAAAAAAAAAAAAGAAAGCCAATAAAACAATCAGAGCCCCCAAACACACAGAGCTAGATATTTTTTTAAGAAAATTAAATGCAGTGAGCAATTACAAGGCTTGCATAATCAAATACTGAAATACTACTTACATTCGTCTTGTAAAAGACAGATCTTATGTAAAACAAGTGAGTGACAAAAGCTTTTGAAAGTTAACTTGTAAGCTTTGGAAGAAAAACAAGACCCTGAGAGCAAAGTRCTTCCTCTTTTCAACAAGTAGTGAAAAACACATTTGTCCCCACAGAAATGGTGGTGCTTGTCCAGAGTAAATTCTTCAGTTCATCATCCTCTGCAGCCAAATGACACTCCCTTTTGCAACAGTTGGGTTGTGTAGTGGTCTGGCCATGTTTTCTGAAATACAACTAAACAGTTTTATTTACTTCACTGACCTTTCACAACAAAGGATGATTAATAGTGGTGCGGAGCCAGCCAGTCTAACCTAAGAGTATCTTACTGGGTGTCTCGGTTCTGAGCATTCAACCTTATGTGGCAGAAACCCTTCMCAGCATGACAGTTGTTTGGCTTTTGTGAGAGCCTTAACAGTACATCTCCCTGTATGTTTTCCTCATGGGGTTGGAGTGCCTCAGAAGGCTGGTAAGGCCTTCATCCTACTTTCAGGTCTCAGTGTACTTTCAGAATAGGGCATGGAGTCATTCAACCTTAACACTTCTTGAACTGAAAAGAGTAGTTGTGGGAAGAACAGCAAAGAACCATTTGGTAGTTGTTTGCTTCAGTCCACAATGAAAATTTTCACTTAGGAGTTAATTCAGAGCAGTGTGACCTGTGCATCTGCTCTTCAGTTTGGCTTGTCTGTAATGTGCAGGTTTGCAGTAATAGCACTGTGTATGGCTTATCCTGGTTCTGGAAGACCTGCCTGATCTAGCTGCTGTGTTTGTACGAGCCTCTGTCATCAGAGTGTCTGAGTGCTGCAAGAATTACACAGAAACAGGATGCCTTGTGAAGAGGGCAGTTTCATGGTTTTCCTGAAGACAAATCAATGAGTTAGATCATAGCTTTGAAGCTTCTCTATACAGAAGAGTTATGTCTCAAATAGGGAAGTCTAACATTACTTGGGCTGGTTAGTGACATAATCCACAGAGACTGGGATCGTAGATACTTTCTTGTCTTTTGGCAATTGTCTGCAGCAAGTAAGAAGACTAATAAGCCCATGACCTAGAATATTAACGTTGCTCAATTTCATGTGGAGCATTTCAGAAGATACGGAGCTGGCATGCGGAAAATATTATGAGCAGAACTTAGATGGGATTTAGGTAGTTGGAACAAGATCATAAGGAACCAATTCTGTGATTTATTTATTTATTTATTTTTATTTATTTTATTTTTTTGTAGTCAGAACCTTTATGGAGAAACTGCAAGGCTGGATCTTAAATCCAAGTTCTGTGCAGCCAAAGATTTGCTGAGTACTTATATTTGCATGACGCCTATTTTCTTAAGTAGTATCATTAATGCAAATGAACTGAAAAATTATGGTCATTCGTCTTTACAAGTGTTATGTCTTCAGTAACACTAAACCAATAAATTAATGCTGATACACAAATAGTATGGATTATAAAATTAACAAATATATTGAATTTGTCATAAGTATAAATTAAAGGAAAGTAGGAGAGATGTTGTTACAATTTACCTGAGGAAAATAACTGAATCAGGCTTCCAGAGCATCAGTTCTTAAGAGACACATTTCTCCACTGATAGTTCGATGTAATTCCCCTTACTCTTGTTGGAAGAGACAGATGGGCTTCTGGAAAAAAAAATCCTTAATAAATGCACTTCATGCAGTACTGTTTCCCTAGTTACTTTTAAGGAAGTCGATTTTAGTTGTTACAATTATATGTTACTGAGATGGAAACATACTTTGAAAGCATTTTTTATGCTACTTTTATCTTGAAAAAAAAATATGTAAGAGGGTAACATTTATTTCATTTTGATGATTTTAAGACCAAAAAAGTGCAGTTCAAAATTTACATTGTGTCGAGACCAAAMTTTAAAGGGGGAAACTCACTTTTGAATGTGTTCATGTTTAATGCCTCAGACTATGAGTGTACATCCCTGGACTATTTTTACATCAGCAACTGAAATTATAAAAGGACATGTCACGTTTTCTACTTTAGTATATCGTGAACTACGAAATTCACTTTCAGTTGGATTGTTTGAGTTCTTAACGCTAAGTTTAACTTGTGTTAATTTGCATTCCAGTCAGGCAAAAAAGAATAATAGTTTTGCTACTTCAGTCTCAGAGTATCTGGCCAAGGACTGGATGGGCACAAACCCTTTAATTCCTTTCTCAGCCTTGATTTGTAGTTCAAAAGCACATTGGAATTTAGAGGATGAAGACAATAGTAGTAAAAAATGAATGTGAGAATGGAATAGTGAGCATCTATACATTTCTCTTCATTTGTCTAAATGTATTGTTTTTTTTTCTTTCACTTTTTTAAAAGCCCGAAGATGAGATTATCATTCATTGTGTTTTCCACCCAGGCACACGTCATTATGCCATTAACTGGAGACAGGTTAGTGTACAACTTTTTTTATTCCTCCTCCTGCCCTACCTCTAAAGGCCTCTTATTAATCAGAGGAACAGTAACAGACACTGAACAATAGCTGATACCTTTAAGTGGTGACTTCTGCGTAGAGCTGGATTTAGTTTTGTGAACATCTCAGTAGATAGCCTAGTGAAAACAAAGGAGAAGAATGATGAGACTGAAATTCTTGATCTGAATTCTGCCACTGCTTTGTACTACAGCTAAAGGTATTTTTTTTCATCTGCATAACTCTGCATCTTCCTTGGCACAATAGGAGAAATATTTCTTGCTCCTACTTTTATAAAACAAGATCTGTAGATAAAAGTCCTCTGAATTTGTTGATATACAGGTAAAGCCTACAGTGATAAATTAACATTTCCCATCTCATACAAGGTAGGTATTTCATTTTATATTTTAAAATCATGACTTTAAAATAAGTTTTGAACAGTGGAGTTTGTACCGCTTGGAAGGTGTGAGATCATTCTGGTACAATGGATGCGTTTGATGTGCCTGACATCTGCCTTTCAGTTGATCTGTTCAAGGCTGCTCATTCTGATTTCTAAAGGAAATAGTGATCAATATGTAGGATAGGTCAGGGATAGGTGGGGAAAACAGGAGGAGGAAATTACATAAAAGAGATTGCTGCAAAATCCCCCCCCCCCCAAAAAAAAAAAAAAAAAAATCATGGGGACTTGAAATCCATATTGTGGAACCACTGCTTTTGGCAGAGGACAGTTGCACTGTCCTTGGTGGTCCAAGCTTTGTTTGCTCCCATACTCTAACACCAAGATATTTCCCATTCATTTTTTCTCAAATAAAATATGCTGTCAGCCCTGTCAAAATGTGACCTTCTCTATCTCCCTTTGGTCTGAAAGCCAACTGGACTGAACTACTTTTTGGTTTTGAACGTTTAGATAAACCATTTAGGAATCTTATTAACGAACTGTGGCAGGGTAGAAGAGAGGTAGTCTTTCCTTTCTGCTTCCTCTAATAGAGTCAATACAAAGCAGAGTCTGTCATATTCAGTTACTTTACTGTTTTTTTAATAATACATAATAGCAAGTACAAGACTTTGCTGAAGAGAGCTGTCATTGGGAACAGACAAGTGTATTACATTGTAGAAATGTATGGTGACACTCTAGAGTAGAACGTCTAAAGTCATAATTCTAAGCCCCTCCTGTTTTAGCATTTTAAGAAGTGGTCTGACTTTAGAACTGCTAACTTCTCACCTCCCCCCACCCTGACTTGGATATCAGATCTGTTGTCTGCAGAGTTGCAGAGAGACAAGGTTATAAGCCATTTTTCCAGATGGCTTGAAGGAGGTCAGAAGAGGACACTTAAGCTTGTTCCAAGGACTGCTAAAGTCAATGAGATCTTTTTCTTTTCTTTTTCCTTTTCCTTTTTTTTTTTTTTAATTTCAATAGGCTCTTAATCCCTGTCAGTGGCTTATTCCTTATCAAACACCGAGAGTCAGCACAGATAGCATTCAAACCACTTCGAATGTTTGGGCAGAACTCTGGAATCGAGCCATGGAAACACAAGTGCCTTTTTCATTGCACATCTGTAGCACACTTTGTGTCATGGGAAGAACCATGTTTTTTTTCTGGGAAATCTAGTTTAAAAATAGGAAGAACCCATTTCAGTTCTAGTAAGTTCCTCTGCAGGACTTTTTAATGCAAAGTGTGCTGATGCTTTTGTGAATATAGTAGTGGAGAGGAAATTACCCTTGTTATTTAGGAGGAGTTATAGAGAGTGAGGAAATGGACAGTAAGAACAGCTAGATTCACCTGGAACAGCTGTTATTTTAAATATTAAAGGAATCAACAGCAGAAAATGATTTAGTATTTGTTACTCCCATTGTTCTATACAGAAGATGCTGCTGCTGAGTACACTGCAGTATTGAGGGGGTAGGAGGGGAGTGCGATTTTGGGATGCTGCAGCCTTGATTTGGTTATGAGCATTTTGGATTGCCAGGGATTTCCTCTTCTCCCTCCTTCCCACCCATTTATTTGCTAATTCACAAGTGTCAGGAAATCACAATTCATTTTTCATAGTTAGTTCAAAGTGGTAAGGTTTTGTTATCTTTAAAAGGCTTAGGATTCTAATTATTCACACAAAGTTCTTGCTGTTTTCTGTTGCAAATTAGAGCTTCAGATATAAAGAAACCCACATACCRTGGAGCTAAAGCCTCCAGATTACCAAAGATTTGCTGACTGTGAGAAATGCTACGTGAGTAACTCAGGAAACATAAGTCATTGTTAACCACAGTACACACAGCGCTACAATAAATATATAAAATAAAAATAACATTGATGTGGAGAAGACTTCTCACAGTGGTTATATCCTATTTTAGAGATACAATTTCCAGTTAAATTCCACAAGGGAAATGTGTATGCAAAGCAGTAAACAAAGATTTCTGCATTCTCACTGGAGGCTCAATTATACTACTAGTTTTAAAAAGTGAGTTGCTTGGAAAAGCAGGTGCTTTTATGAATGTCATGTAGATGATATAGTGTCTTCTGCATTTTCTTCTTCCAAACTATTGGCTGGCCAGCGGAATTGTACATTTCGTAAACTTGATTCTACAGCACTTGACCAACATCTGTGGCCAGTACTAAAACTGCTGATTCTGCTCAGGAGAAGCTCCTGTTGTAGCTCATGGAAGATTTTTGTTAATGAGGGTGACAGGATCAGAGACCTTTATGTATGTACTGCATTAGCAACTGAACCTTGCTGCCGTTGTCCAGAGTCTGGTAGACTTCACTAGCTATTTCTTTATTGCCCAGAGACATGATGAAATATGCACATCCTGTAATCTAGCTGGGCATTTATGCATGTTCAACCTTAGTCATGTGAGCAAACCCTGCACTTTGATGCAGGAAGCTTGCCAAAATAGAGCCATCTGCAGAGATTGCGATCTGCCATGTGTATAAAGTACAGGAAAATCAGGCACTCTTTTCCAGACTGYGCTCATGCAGGAGGCCTGAAGTTTGAAGCAGAGTAATTATTATTATGGTACTCACCCTCTGTAGTATTTCAGAGGTATAGAAAGGCAGAACCTCCTCCAGATTACACATCTGAGGAGGCCAAAGTGTAAGGTTTACTTTCAATRGTGTGTTTGGTAGGGATGTAGGACCACCCACCCGTCTTTTTGTTAAACAACACTTTTTCTTTCTGTATTTTCCAAACAAGTATAATGTTTCCTACTTACTATATTGCTTGCTTGACAGCAATACTGAAGTACAGTTTTTGTTTGCCTTAATTTGGTAGAGATCATGTACATTATCTCTCAGGCAGGTGGCCTCATTTCTGATAAGCGTATACTCATTGGGGAAYCAGAATTTACCCTGAATCTACCCTGCAGAAGAGCTAAGAACACCACTACTTAAAACTGCATAAACATTTATGGAAACCCAGTGTTTTGCAGGATGCCCCATGCTTCAGCATGACCTGACATTTATGTGGTAATTTCAGCTGTTTCTTTCCTCTGCAGCATTAATGTACAAGGGCAAAATTGTCTCTCTAGAAAGAGCAAGGGTTTGAATAGCTTTTAACTTTCAGTCTTCAAGCACCTTCATTTCTATCAAGTTTAATCCTATCGCTTTGTACATGTGGAGATACGTTTATTTCCTTTAAGGCAAATGATTGTCCCCTCTCTGTTAAGTGTGCTTACTCTCAAAACCAGTACTGTGTCTCTGAGATGTTAAGATAGCCTGTGATTCATCACAGGCCTGTAGCGTTATCTTTGCTCTTCTGGAACAGGGGTGTGATCTACATTCTTTGCAGTTTAAAGAAATCTTACCTCTGTCTTCTACTGTCAGTAATTACTGGTTCTGGCCCTATCTATATCAGGAAAAAACACAGCACATTAATAGCACTAGCAGTCAGACCACCTGGCTGCTGACAACAGTTTTTAGCATTGCATTGGTTAAATTTTCTTAAGGCAAGATGATATGAATAGTGCTGAAAACGGTTTTCATACCTGTTGAGCTACCTCAGTAAGATCTTCCAGCTTGGTGCAGCAGCGCTTGTGCAGAGAGATCTCTGCAGTAAACATCTGGTGCTTGCTGTTTTGTCACAAATTGAGTTTGGGAAGGCCGGTAGCTGCATTCGGATGGGAAAGTAAAATCTGAAGGCTGGAGCATGCTCAGTTAAGGAGAGGTGAACATACATTGCAGTTTATGTGGAACTGATTTCATTAGTTTGTAAGGCTGGGCTGCTTCGCTATTTCCTTTTCATTAAACCACATGTTCTAAAGCCTGAATTTAGCTCTGCAGTGCCCTGCCTTGGGGTGGTACTGAAGGCGCAAGACAAAAACATTGTAGACTTTAGCCTGTGTAGGGAGCAGTGTTTGTAGACAGGTCTGTACGCCTCACTAAAAATTAGGCTCAGCTCTGTAGCAAACATGCCTTCTCCAACTGAAATGTATARTGCTGGCTGAAGGTCCTGCTTTCTGAGATGGAGCACAGCAGAGGAGGCCCAAAGAGAACAAAGCTGTGGGCACTTCCATCAGAACCTCTCCTGACTTCAGCCTGGCTAGGATTTCACCTCTTGTCCCAGCTTAGCAGGAGTTCATGAACTACCTGAACAGATTCCCAGAACAATATGATACAGAGCTTGTAGCCGTGGTTGTATTTGCCTGGTTGGTGTTGGAAGAATTAGCTGAACTAGTTACAAAGCTTAAAAGAAAAAACAGATAGGATAGCTGGTACAAATTAAATGTGCCTTTTCTAAAAGACAGAGGTGTGATGCAGCACATATGCTGAATTGGGAAGAGATATTATATTTGTAATCATTCAACCCAAACACAGACAGGCTGCAAGTTGCTGAATTTTGTTTTCTTTTTTTCTTCCTCCTTCTCTTATTTAACTTAAACCATGAAGCCAGTGGCACTCTAGCCTTTATTACTGTTATTTAATTGTACTGCAGGCACACAGACTGAGATCATGGTTCTGTTCTTCCAGTACTGCTGAGTTTTACATAAAACCAGACCTTCCTTGTAGAGTTCATGGCTGCAAAAAATTACAKAACTAGAGAGATGAGAGTTTTGTGTTAGAGGACTGCAGAGTGGGGAAGAGGGCTTCAGAGTGGTACTAGAAAGTAAGCTACACCAGCTGAGTGACTAAAGAGTGTCCTGTTATCAAAAGGATTAAGACAAGACACATGCTTCTGTGCCACCCTCCACACCTGCTGGTGTGAGCCAGTGACTGCATACCCTTGTTAGTGTGGCTGAACTAGCCTCTCTTGCTGTCTATTGGAGCTCATTTGCTTGGGCTCCCGTCCTGTACTAACATGGCTTTGTGACTTCTGGGCCAGAATTCACTTTCTGGCCACCCCAGAGCATGAGCAGAGCTTGCTCACATCTGTCRGGACCTAATACATCTATACCCTAAGAGAGAGGGACAGTGACTGATTAAATGCAGCTAAAGAAGCTCTTGCTGCCAAAGATTTTCCTGGAATCCCTTGTAGGCAGAGGCCTGGAAACACCAGAGATTTCAGTGTGGCCGGGTCACGAGAAATTCTCAATAAATAAAACCAAACTGATTGTGCAAAAGCTATTTTTGCAAAGTGAAATCTGTTTCAGAAAACTGGRACTTCAGTTGCTGTTTGTTTCTTGGCAGCAGAACACTAGCGCCTGTGATGTGCTGCCACTCATTTCTGGCAAGCACTAAGTATGTGGTTTATAATCTGCGTTCCTACATAATCACTTTCAAGTTGTTTCTATAGATGCTGAATGTAAAATATTTGGATCAAACAGATTGTATAATCTTACGTAACTTGTTCTCTATCTATTTAACGCAGCATTTCTTTTTTCGCAATTGTATYGATAGTCTTCTGTTTAGGAGATAATCGCAAATTCAACATCATGACTATGGATTGTACTTTTGGAACAGAGCTTCTAAATATAGAGGAACCTCATCAGTGGAACAAATGACTTGTGGGTGGCATTGAGGCAGAGTGGCATGTGCATTCTTTCTCATTTTGCTTGCCCTAAGGAAAGCTTTCACGCATCCTGGAACGTATTTTCCATCTCTCCCCTCACCTCTGCTTGCTTCTTCATTGTCACCTATGTTTATTGTAGTACTATATATTCTGGCCCAAATTTTGTGTCTCTACTTTGATTTTACTAGTCCTTTCCCAGAGCAACTTTTCATGGGCTTCACTGGAAGTTTGATTCTTTCAATATAATCTCTCTCCCTCGCACCCCCCCCCCCTTTTTT
>NW_028186417.1:442145-610758 GCF_003343005.1 Rhea americana | reverse complement strand
TATACTGACTGTGCTGGAAGTAGATTTCTTTGTAAAACCTACCAGCACCTCCAGTCTTACCACCATAGTTAACTGAGAATTTCACAGTCAACAACGGATTTATTTTAAGGCCCATGACAACATTATTCTGTTAGAATAAGTGAACTGCATCCTGTATAGATATAATGCCATGTCAAGAGCCATATAAAAAGACAGCAACAGAGCCAAAAATTTTAAAACCTTATCCTGATTTCTGGTCTATTGCCTCAACTATTAGAGGAGTCTTGCAAAATGCTGCATTTAAATTCTTTCTTAAAAAATTTCATTAGGTATCAGTTGCTTTGATTCTGTTCCACCCCCCTTTATATACCTGCATGTTGTCATGGAAAATAATGGAATGGAATATGTGTGTGATATATATATATATATATATATATATATATATATGTTGATACAGATAAGAAAACTGTTCTTTTTTCACATCCAGTTTGATTAGAAGTGATGTCAGCTTAAGCAAGCATATTAAATTTAAAACAACAACAGATTTTCCACCTGGCTGTTTAATTCTGGGCTTTGGCCATATCTTTGCAGTCTACACTCCATCTGAAAGATTTTACTTGAATCTAACTCTTTGACTCACTATGGCATATCATCTGGTTAGATCTAAAATATCTGTTACCCACAGTGTCGCTTCCGTTGTGAATGTAAAATCTGCCTTCACATAATATCTCAACTAAATGCTTTATTTTACAGGTTCTAATTTCAGGACTCATTTATGATAGACAAATTCCTCCATCAATAAGCTAGCTGCTTCCCCCAGCCGTTCTAAGTCTTTTATCTTATTGCTTTCAGAGAGAAAATCAAGAAAGGTCTTAAGGATTTAGAGGAGGTAAAACCAGCAGGTGACACATACATACACGAAGGGTTAAAACAGGTAGGTTTTACCCATCTCATTGCAATGAAAATATCCTCTCTTCTGACCCGTTAGATAACAACAACCTGTAACGGATTGCATATTTCAGCCTGCTACACTCAAATCATTTTTTGTTACATGGTCTCAAKACTGTCCAGCTATTCAGAAAATCCCATGCAGGAGATAAACCATCATCAAAACTTGACATGCGCCATTTGTTTGGTTTTATCCTTTGCACTAGAGAGTGGTTCTTTGTCATAGATCATACAGCATACCACACTACATGGTAAATAGTCACATGTAGCTTTGTAGGGCTGTGAGTATAATTGTGTCTTCTGGAGAATGTTCTTGTAGACAATTAATTGCACAGATGAGCATTTTCAGAGCAACTGATCTTAACTTTGTGATATCTTAATTATGGAGTTTCCAATTCCTTGCATTTTCTTGGGTACAATAAAATTATACTTTGTCATTTCGYTAAAATGTCATTTCTCATCCCTGAAGGTGAGGGATGAGATGAGCTTCTAAGCTTTCACTGTTTTGTGATTGTGATTTGTGAAACTGATTTTTCTTCATTTATGGCTGTAGAAGCAAGTTTGTAATTGCAGTGCATGCACTGAAAAGACAAACAAAAGTTTATTACTGTTTTAAAAAAATGATAGCTTTAAGCTATTCTTTTCATACTTTGGAACCATTTGACTAGCATTGAAAATCTGGGGTTGCTAAAAGAAACATTATGGTGCACTTAAAGAGGTGTGAGCTTCAGAGCCCACAGAGCATCCATCCTGAAAGAATGAAGCTTTTCCAAAGTTTCACCAGCACTTTGGAGATGGGCTCACTGCTGAACTCAAGTCAGTCATCATCCTTGTCCAATCCAGATTACTGCCTACAGCCTCGCCTGAACTCTTGCTACCACTGATGAATGGTTTCCTTGTTAGTAACTAGTAAAGAGGAATCGAAAGATTGTCTAAAGAGAAGGGTTTCAACATGAGGTAGTGTGTTGTTTCAAACACTACATTAGCTTAGGTGACRTGTCTTGATTACACGTTCAGATATACTTTTAAGCTGGATAAATATTTTTCATTTTCAGGCTAATGAGCAAATTGCGAAGCAAGGCACCTCGAGGTTTTCCAGTATCATCATTGCATTGACAGATGGCAAGCTCGATGGTCAGATTCCCTTGTATGCAGAGAAAGAGGTGAGCACTTGTTGAAAGTGCTTATTATATTCCAAAGAGCATGTTGCCTGTTGAACAACAGCAACAACAACAAAAAAAATGTTTACTCCTCTTTTCTGTTCTGGAGCAGGCAAAGAAATCCAGAGAGTTGGGGGCTCGAGTTTACTGTGTTGGGGTCCTTGATTTTGTACAAGATCAGGTAAGAAAGTTACTGTTTTAAACTACTAGTCAATATCTTGTTTCAGGGTTTTAAAAGGGTTTTATTAAGTATAGAGGAAATAGTTTGGGGTTACCTTAGGCAGTATAAGGTCTTCTGTGGCTCAGAAAACAAACCCAGATGTGTAGATAAACATAAGTAGAATGTGTGGATGTTACTTTTCTTGCAGGAAAGACCTGTTGGAAATAGCCATGCTACCTTGTAGCTGCCTGCAGAAAAAGGTGTAGCAACAAACCTTTCTACTAAGATGGTGACCACATTAGATTACAGGTTGCATTAACAGAGTAGCTATAGACCAGCTTCAAGCAGAATGGATAACAGACTTGGAATAGGAAAAAGAAAAAAGGATCAATGCCATTAATCAGTTCAAAGCTCTTCTGGAGTCCCCGTGCTCTGGCAAAGCTTTTGAATCACCAATATACTCACTTTTGTACCATGAACATGCCTTAAATGGAGAAGTATATAAAAGATGCGTTAGTATAAAAGATACATAGAAAGACCTTTTAACCAAATGCAGAGCAAACAAGAAAGATAACATCAAGAAGAAGCAAAATTACTGCTGAGATACAGACCCTAAAAGGTTTCCTTAGTGTAGTTGTGTTTGGCACAGTGGATAGCCACTGAAATATTCTGTTAGCAGCAGTAGGCTGTATTAAGAAAAATCATTTAGAAAAATCATAATCAGCCTCTTCAGCTGAGAGTTAAGGGACTCAACATTTTCCTCTAGCCAAGTTCATGGAAGTTGTAGTTTTTAGACATCCTTTCACATTTTAAGGCTGATAAACAGTGTACCAGGTTCAGTTTGCCATACAATTCATATGTGTGCATGAATTTTCTCTCCAAAGCTTGAAAAAATTGCTGATACAAAAGAACAAGTCTTCCCTGTCACTGGAGGATTCCAAGCACTTAAAGGAATAATTAATTCTGTGAGTATCAGATAATAAGCTGAACACTGTCAAGATTACAGCATACCCTTCACTCCCACTTTTCCAGGCAGAATTGGTTCCTAAATCAGTGATTCCAATATACTATGTTCTTTTCCTTATTTTAGAGATGATATTCTGTAAATTAACATTGCCTGCCACTCCTGCAATTATTCACACCCAGACTTTGTGAGGTTTGATAAGTCCAAACTCAATTAAGTGCACTGAGTTTGAGGAGGATGTGCTGAGGAATGGCTGCTACAGGCTTAGTCTGAAGACAGACTGTTACTCYGGGAGAGTTGAGAACAACTAGTTAAAAGCATTAGGAATGTGTGAAATGCCTATGTTTCACAAATCTTTGTATATAAGGAAGTATTCTAAATGCCAGCATTAGCCTTGGTTTTAACCACTTGTTTTCCCAGTAAGTAGTCAGACTTTCAGTGCCTTTTTTGAACATTTCACGAGTAAGTCGCATCAGTGAGAAGGGGTGGTTTAACTGATGACTGATTTGCTCAAAAAGGATCAAAGCAGGAAGAACATTTGGTTGTGATCAGTGGCTGGACAGTATTTTAGCTGTGAGTCAAGAAGACACTTTTGTGAGGACCTAGTTTATTTGCCTCATCTCCAGCTTAAGGCTGTGTGCTTTACAAAAGGGTATGAGTGCTGCTACTGTGTCATTCATCATTTCAACTCATAAATGTTAAAGCTGCTTTCAGCAGCATGGGGGGAAAAAATTGCAAATTTATTGTCAAAGGTGAAGTCAACAGCAAAAAGGAAATCCTTTTTCTGAGAAATCTTGTTATAATTCATTTCTCTTCTCTTACTCCCCTCCCTCTTTTTTTTAAGAAGAAAAATAAAGGATACTACTCACAGGATATTACACAGCCAAGAATTTATCACTTCCCTTAAATACTGTGTTTTTTTGGTGGAAGTTAATGACATAATCAAAAAAACTTTTTCCCTTCTCTCAGAATAAATGCAGTTTCAGAAGCTTCTTTGCACAGTCTAAGAAGATATAGCCAACCTTTTCATTCACTGACATTTATTTTCCTGAAAAGAGTACACCCCACGCAGTACTCCTTTTATAATCTCATTCTGTGCCATTTTCAAGACTTAAGAATCAGTTTCTCTGGTAGTGCTAACTCACACAACATTGAAGCCATTAGAGACAATCTTATTTATACTAGCTGAATGTTTGGTCCCAATTGATTAGATCATTAAGTTTCAAGGGATACTACATTTTAAAGTGTGTGTATTAAGATAATACTTGGTAAATTAAGAAAGCAACTGCATTTGGAATTCCCCCTCCATCAAGGGCCACTAACATGCAGATTGGATCCTTTCCAGCAATCAGATTTCTCCATTTTTGCTCCCTTAAGGAGCAGCAGGTGTAGGATGTCCTGAGGTTCTCTAAGATCTCAGCTTAAGGGTTCTGTAATTTGATATGTAGAAGGTATACAGAATATCATGTCAGTTGTCCCATTATCCCCTATTCTCAACCAGGGTATTCTGGGGTGGGCTCTGGCTACAAAAGTGCTGGTCTGCCTCCTTTGCAACTTCCAAGAGCTTTCAAATGCCTTTGCTCTTTTGGTGGACCGGGAGCAGTGTGGGGGGAAAGAACTTGCCTGGTAAGATTTGCCAGGTAGGGTTTACACAAGCCTCAAACCAGGTCCTTTGGCTGCTTGAGGAAAACCCTATCCAACTAAAACTCAAGATCTATGCGTATCATGGCTGTGGAGCAAGAAAAAAAAATGCACATAATGGCAACAACCTTGCTTTTAAAAGAAATTTAGCTCTAGCAGGGAGAAACATGACTACTTTACAGACAGGCTGTATAGAAAAAGCAAACTTCAGGGGAAGTGTTCCGGAGTTTAACACATCGACTGCTCCCTTACACTGTGACTGAACTCCTGAATTGTTTAGGGTTTTATTTAGCAGAGCGCAGTTTGAACAGGTATTTCAACACTCAGCTTATTGTATATTTCTGTCTGTAAAAAGGCTATATATTATGACTATTCAAGCCTGTGCAAGATACTTTCCACTAATAAAAGAGCATGAGAAAGCACTTCTGATAGGAAAGTCATCAACTGACTTCATTCTTAACTGCATCAATTTCTTTTGTTGTGATAAGCAATCAAATAAAAACCAAGTTACAGCTAGTTATTTGATAGCTTGTGGGGCTTTCAGAGGGTTGAACACTTTTTCCATCTTCCAGAAAAGCACTGAATCTAACTTGAGTTTCATTTAGCTGTTAAGGCATTTGAAATCCTCCTTTTCTCTTCCACAGAASAGATGTTAACTGTATCTGTTGGAAGCTGTGGGGGAATGATGCACTGCCAGAATCCTTGTTTTACCACTGAGCATAGATTGAGGTATACATGGATAGCTTTTTTTTAAAAAAAATGCACATATGGTGGCTGTATTAATGTAGTCGGTTGATGCATTGTAATTACAACTCAATTTTCATTGAGAGGTTTCTGACCGATTGTGATGATTCATTCTCACTGCATTATGAAGTTAGGTAAGCAAGATCTAATCAGACATGAAATAGTCGTCATTTTTCCTTTTTATTTGCACTTATAAATCATTTCTGTTTTGTTAGTTAGCAAGAGAAAACAGGCCTGAAGAGAGACTGTGTTACAAAAGGGAAGGCTAATTTCAAAATAGTTGGAAATGAAATACCCATGTCACAAATATGTAGAAGTATTACTCAAGTGTGGTGTCAAAGGTGTAGTTGTGAAATGCTCCATTGACATTGTTAAGCATTTTTAATTAAAAATATACTGTTTAAGTAAAAAAAAAAAACTGCACTGACCCAGCAATTAAGACACTCAAGCAAAACTACAAAAAAAAAAAAAAGAAAAAAATTGAGTAGGAATTGTAGGAGGAGCTGCTTGTAGCCTCTACCACATTTGTCTCTATGGGACTCCTAGCTGTGAAATTTTTGGGCTGTCATGTTACTCTTGTAGAGAATTTCAAAAGAAATTGAGCAGTTAATCTTTTGTTGATGAAAGAACATGAAAAGCTGTATCATAGAGAATCTCTTAGTACCTGCACCTGCAGTTGTTCAACATATAAACAGTTATTAAAATTCTTCTGGCAACACACAAAATATGTTTATTGATGGCATGGATTAATATTCAAGAGAACATCTCCAAGAATTGGAGATGAACATTTAGAGAAAACCTAGCTCAGATCTTGAAAGCTTGTATTGCATCTTAACCTTCTTACTTTGGATAAAAATCCTAGTGAAGTTACTAAGGACTTTACCTCCATGACACACTGTTCCTTTTGAATAATATCAACTAATGATTAAAAAAAAAGAACTGTGCACAGACTTCTGTGCACAGGGAACTGTTTTGCTAAGTTTTCAGCTCTTCTGGCATTGCTAATATCTAACTACACTAAATAGTGACTGAACAGCATTGTCAGAGTAAATAAATCTAAGTAGAAAGTCTAGAGCTTACAAGAAAAGTGCTGAAGGCAAGATATTATGCTATCAGGAACAGTTTACTGATTTAGTTTGGCTGATAATTACATGGARTATGGCCTCACGAGCAAGCTATGGCAGTGTGAACTGAAAGGGTTTGGGAGTGCACAATTTGCATCACCATGTGACAGGTTAGTACTATACAAGAAAAGGCAATCCATTCTTTTTCCCCCTCCTCTCCTATGTATGTCTTACAGTAAATGAAAATATTTCTTGATTTGATAAGAACCATTTAGCAATTTATCATTTACATTAGAACTGAGCGTGTCTCATAACGAAGTAGCACCTTCCTAACTAGCTTTGTACGTGCTGGTGAGGCTGCTCTCGTCTTGACTGCGTTCAGATGCAAGGGTGCTGAGGATCTTTCCGAGATGACTGGCAGGGTCAGGGCCGAAACTGTTTCAAGAAAGCAAGCTAACACAAGAGTATTTCACTTGCATTTAACTACACGTGGTACTAAACCATATTCAGGTTGTTCATATCATATTCAGGTGTTCATTGGGACAGACACTGGAGTATTTGTTAAATAGCTTAGGCTGAGACTTTCAGCATTTCCCTATAGGATCAGTTTCCCCAGGACAACTACAGACTGTGGGGCTGAGAATCTGGAGGAAGTTTGGAAACATCTCAGGTATCAGGCGAAGTCTTTTCCGTAATGCAAAAGCAGTATTAGACCCCCTCTCAAGGAGGGGACATTTGTATTCACAGAAGTTGGCAGTGTTGCAGCTCTCACCACTGTTGTTCCTAACTGCTTGATCAAATCTGAAATGACCACTGTAGAAAAAAAGTGATTAATTTAAGGAGCTTGGAGCCAAGATACTGCTGCCATCTGAATCCCTGTTACATAAAACTGGCAGAGCCTTTAAATAAGACAATATACCTCTGCTCCATGGTTGAGGGCTCTGTGTTTTCCAGCGCYCTCTCTGCTGTCCTCAACCTCTCTAGTTACTTGAGGTCTCCGAGTACAGCAACAGTACTTCGTTGGATCACCCTTCCCTGTTTCCGTTGTGCATGTATACCTGCTGTCATTCTCTTTAGAAGATCATTGTCCTATTTGAATGGTACCAGTGGGGAGGGGGGAAGGAGAAATCCAATCTGCAATATTTAGGGTCAATTTGATTTGCATGAGACTATTTCATAAAGCTGAAGTTTCACTAATGTTTCCATAACACTCCAAACTGTAAATTAGTATAACCTTTTACTT
The DNA here is from genome assembly GCF_003343005.1 of Rhea americana. NCBI lineage: Eukaryota > Metazoa > Chordata > Aves > Rheiformes > Rheidae > Rhea > Rhea americana. The sequence continues at coordinate 602,855 of NW_028186417.1, read as the reverse complement.
CTAGTTTTTCCTGCAGTTTTTGCATGTTTTGCCTGGTTGTGTGGCAGATTTCTGTGCATGTGTTTTGCACAGATCAGCAAGTCTAAATTGCTTGTATGTGCCACCTGCTGAAAAGCAAAAAAAGTAGGAGATCTCTGCTTCCCTTTTCACTTAAGCAAACACAAGTCCTACTGCTTTGTGAGTGAAAGTTGCCTCATTGTCTGAGAGAATTGGACAAGGCTTGTGCCTTCAGAAGTTACATTAATGGAGCTCACTTCAGTAACTTTAGAGTATGACAGCTGTAAGTAGACTTAAACTCATTTTTATACTGAAGTGAATTGGCAGCATGTAATACAGGAAGTTAAAATATATTTTGTACTTACAAAACCTCCTCCACCTTCTGATTTACTAGATAAGATCACAGGAACATGATACTTACAGAACTGAAAATAGTTTTAAAGAGTTCTACCTTGAAGTATTTTACTTTATATTGTTACAAAATTTCTAGAAATAATACCCAAGAGAAGTTAGAAATATAAATGTTAATCTCTGGTTTTGCATTTTCTTTGTGTGCACCATTTAGAACGGGGCATTTTATGTGGGAAAATGCAACCTTAAAAATAGGAAGCAATTATCATGCYATTTAAGCTCAGCAGCTGCATCACCTAGGACAAGTTAATTGTACTTTTGAAGCCAAAATCATCTCCTAGTTGACCAAGTCCATCTACCAAAACCCAACCCTTAGCATAAATTTGTAACTTCAAAGGATTGCAAATTCATAGTTAAGATTGACACTAAAATAACAGATATCTTGACTTCCCTGTTTAACCATAAACAGGTCGATAACTGTCTGTAGACAGCCCTCCTGCAGCTGTACCTTGACTACTGTGTTCAGTTCTGCAGATCTCATGACTGGAAGGGTATTAACAAAAATTGGGAGAAAGTTAGCAAGTTGTTTAATTATGATGGAGAAGGAGTCATGACAAGAGGGAATGATTTGTATTATTCAGTCCTTCCAACAATATCAGTAATTCCGTTATCACACTGAGTGTTTTCTGTGGAGGTGCCTGCACTGAAATTAGTAGACTCACTTGCTGCATAGTACCTTACTCTATACAAATAAATTCCTCAATATCTACTCATGTACCTCTTGTTAAAAAGAGCAACCTGAGGGGGAAAGATACTGCACTGTTTGTAGGGCATCAGCTCCAAGGCTGAAGTGGAATTACTTAGGACCATAAAATGGGTATATCTGTGAATGGTAAAATTAAAGGCATAATGCACCTGTGGCCCTTTTTTAAACACTGGGTTTGTAACAGACAGCGACACAGACAGACTCTTTTTGCTAAAGTAGCATAAGCAGGTACTGCTATAAAAAAATCTTACTGCCTAATTATGAAAATTCTTTCCAGTGAAATTTGTTGGTAACAGGGAGAAAGTCTGCTCTGATTATGAAGAACAGTCAGTAAAATCTCTCTAGAATTCGGAGACACTCGAATAACAACAGGGTTTATCTATTGAATAGCTCGAGTTCCCCCCTCCAATTACATGATTCCTGTATCAATTACTATGCATTTAACAACACGTTCCTGCCATTAAATTATACAGATTGATGAAAGCCAATCTGTAGGGCCCAAAGTGAACAATTATCTAAAGTGTACATTGCACTGGCACACACAACAGCTTGGAATGTCTTACTAGTCACTGTCAGCAAGGAGCAGGCCTATTCCCAAATGCCTTATGGTCTAATATGTCAAGGCCAACAGAAGATGGGGAGGGATGCAGAGGCAGAGATACACATGACTTGTTGGTTAGTGAGTTTTCTTGGGGGGTGAGGAGGGAGCAGGGGGAAGAAAAAATAAGAACCAAAGTCTAGTGAGCAGTAAGCAGTTATGCTGAGCATGGTCAAGACCTGTTTCACGTTAAGAACAATTTCGTCCTTTCAGTTTGTAAAATTTGTTGTATTCCATTACAAGAATGTGCTCCAGCCTTTCTTCATAAATCTCTGAATCCTTCTGCACTAGATATGCTGTCAGCAGGATTTCCTTGATCTGAGCTGGCTTTTGGGCTGGGGTGATCATGATTTAATAAACTGAGTTAATACTGTTAATGTGTACTGAGCCACTTGGGTCTCAGCTGCACATCTCACTGGTCAGGTTGCAAGCAATTTGTTTATCCTGCAGACACTAGATTGTTTTTAAATAGTTGGTACTTCTGCCCTCAGCCAAATCAGCACCCTAGAGGTAAAATTCCCCCCGTTCCACCTCGCTTAGAGCGCACTGAAACTGCCCCCCCTATTTTTCCCCCTCTCCTAAGTGATATCCCCAGCCGGAGGTGAGGGGAAAAGGGTCAGTAAACTGACTGCATGCTGTTAACGTTTTTCAAGAGCAAAATCAGCTTAAACAGTTGATTATCAATTACACATCAACTTAATTGAATCATTTCCTGTAGGAAGAAAATATGCTCAGTTTGTGTACTGGGAATCCAGGAAGCAAACTATTAAATATTTAAGGAGGTGGGGGAAGGAGAAATGCAACAAGTTACCATTAAAAGAATTATTCTGATTAAATCAGTCATCATCTTTAATCCACTTCAGTGGTCTAATATTCAAGCTGCACTTGGTGCAAGGTTCAGAACTAACTTTGTGCTATGTTTTCCRTGTGATTGAGACAGAGTAGATAGCTTTGGGAATTACTGCATGTAGTTGTTAAAGAGACTCAATGGCCTGGAATAGAATGCTTTCTGCTCTACCCTTCACTGTTATACAGTCCTTAATTTGACATTCTCTGACATATTACAAACCATATAATGTTCTCCCGAAGAACYAAGAGCTTGATAAGCCAGCAACATAACTGACATGGTTCCCATTCTTCTGTGCACGCATGTGCCTTATAATTTGAATTTGACTTGTCAGCTATCCCTGCATGGCTATCAGTTCTGTTACATAAGTGATACTGTAAAATCCCTTAAAATGAGGCATTCACAAGTCCAACTGAAATCTATTTAGTTATTTAGTGTTTCCTTAGTGATAAGTTCTGCCTAGCTAGCTTTTCCTTACTAATGAGAAAAAATAGCCCAAACAACTTCTTTCTTGTTATGGAAAGTAAGAGTTACTCTTGATCCTTATTTACGTTACTTGGTAAGTAATGGATTTAGGGTTGTTTTTACTAATTTCAGGGTAAAGGTTCCAGTGCTGTTAAAATACACATCTCTCATGACCCACAGTTTTGTTGTCTACATTTGGTTTACTCAGTGACTGCAGAGGAGGCATTGCTTAGACATTATATAATTAGAATATTCTCACTAACCTGACACTGCTCTAGGCTTCTCTGCARTGGTTATTTTATGCAAGACCATATGTCTCACGAATTTTCTCCCCCATCCTCATCTGGGGAGGGGGCAGGATAGCAGCCTCTCCCCACCCCCTGGCTCTTTGTCTTAAGGCAAGGCCGAGAAGCATCGGGAAGTAGGGTTCAAACTGACATCGAGTTGAAGTTGAGAGCACAGATGTTTGGCAGCAATTAAAAGGAGATCCCATTATGTATAYGACTGCTGCAGTTGCTTTGACATAGCCTTGTTGGAAAGCATTGTCATATTGTGTCCTATGAAAGCGTTTGCTTAATTCCAAGCCATTTTGAATTGAAYGTCTTCTTTCTAGTGTGAGGTGGTCCTGTTGGCTCATTGCTTGCCTGATGTCCTCCACCTGATGGAGGACTGTCCCATAGACAGTTCACTATGAATATTATTTTTCTAATTGATCCTAATTATATATTATTATTTTTAAATCAGATTGCAAGGATGTGGACCTTGTAAAASAGTCTCTAAAAGAATATAAGATGCTACTTTGGGAGCAAGCAATTGAATTTAAGAATTTTAGTAGTAGCTGTTTTAAGGAGAAGGCAGCCTGTCTAGAGGCTAAGATACCCTGTAGAATTAAAAGCAGGTGCTTCTGACTTAGAGATTTTGAGCATAGTCAAGGCTACTGGAATATCATCAGTTAGGTCAAGGGGTCCACTTATATTCATTTACTCTTGTAACCTGTTCCAAATGTTTGTCTTCAAAGTCTAACTTGACCATGGTATAAGAATGCACAACTCCCAATCAGTTTAAGAAAGCAGAAACCTGTAAGGGAGAACTGTACAATGAAACCTCCATACAATGGAGCYTGAGTTTTTCCACTACCATCCTGCCTTCACTTATGCTCATTTTGCATACTGTAAAATTCACTCAACACAGTTTTAAAGTACTGGTATAAACTCAGTCAGCATTTCAGCCTCCAGAAGAAGAGATACAGCAAAATAGACCATTGCTCCACTTTAATATCTCCTGCTAAAGTTTCACTTTCTTTTTACTGCCTCAGGAGTAGCAGAAGGAAAGCTTAAGTTCAGCAAATAAAAAAGAAATTACCAGTAAGACTTTCAGTGACTCACAGAGAAGAAAAAGAAAACCCTCATAAAATATACCAAACACACAGAAACATGGGGTAAGCCCAGTCCTAGTTCAGCCAATCTCAGCAAATAAAGCAAAAGTCCTTTCAGGAAGTGAACTAAGCACCTCTGTGAACTCAGTTTTAATTCGTTTGGCTTAACTAACTCTAACCAGACAGGCCATTAGCCCAGCCTCCTGGAAATGACTAACCCATATGATAGTACAACACTGTTTTCCTTAGAATTCTGCTGAGGATTTTTACAGTGCCAAGCTGGGATGGAGCTCAAGAAGATATTAACTTACCAGCAAGGAGACCAACTCAAGAGCATTGCTGCACAGTTTTAGCCAGTTGTATCCAGCCCTGGATAGCATTTCTGCAGTCTTTTTATACTCATTGCTACAAGAGGCATCTGCACATTTACTGCTTTTGCATTCACAAGACTTTGCCCCCTGCCTACCACTTATATAGCTGCTCACCAGGCAGCAGCTGCATAGGTGTGTGGCGCTCCCTGATAAGCACTCAATGGGAGGCAAAGGGTGTAGGCAGCCCCTAACGAGGAAACAATGAGCAGAACCTGTGTATTAGAGCTGACAGGCAAACGAGGCATTATCTCCATGTGCTGCTCCAACTGAGGCTAGTAATGCTGAGGCTGATTTCTAGGGCTGTATCGCCATTCTGGTGCCTTTCAGATACTGTTTGCAAGTCAGATGTGGCGTGTGTCATCTTCCTTTCCTATCTTGTCCTCCTCTTTTCTGTATGTTTTATCTAAATATCCATGTCCTGCAGTAGTAATTGCAGGGGTTGTAGGTGGGCTGACTTACATCTGTCTACCAGTATATCTTGATTAAGAAAGGATTTGAGGGAAATACAGCTCTTCTTGATATAAGTGTGTTATGGTTAACTGAGAAAGGTGCTTGGTACGGTCTGTTGGGAAAAACACTTCTCTGCTCGTCAAACCGTGAACATGGCCTCTCCAGTTTCAATTTTGTTTGCAGTTTGCCATGGTTCCTAGATCGTCTTTCCTCATAGTTATAGTTTGCTCACTAGGTGTTGTGTTTATAGCATCCCTAGAAAAAATGATAGACCCCACATTTGGGGGGTAGAGAGGAACGAAAGGGGGTTTGAGATCTTAGAAAAGCCACTGTTTTGAGTCTGCTGGTAAATGAGCATTTTTATGCTGTTTTGCCACGTTTCTGAACCATGCAGGACACATTTTGCAGTGAATGTACACATGACCGGCTGGCAGAATATGAACAGGCAGTGCTCAAGGCTTGCAAGCTCAGAGTGCAGTGAGCAGGAGTTAATCCTGCTGTAAATACATTTTTACACAGTGACTGTGAAAGTGATTATATTGCACTATCAGAGTACTTTCATATAGCTTGCCATACGTGAGTATAGCAGATAAGGTTATTTTTAATGGTTGAACATTTTTGTGTCTTTAAGAATTGGTTCTGGAAATAGCAAATTAGATGCATTTGTTTTAATATAATAAGTACAGTTTTGTTAATGGAACTGTATTGCCTTCCTCTGTAAAAAGTCAAGCTAGCCTGATCTKCGAATGGCGTCCAAAAAGCAGTGATGAAAACAGGAGTGCATGTTTGAATTAGAACTGGGGAGTAAAGGCCACTAGTGATTCTGGAAATCCGTTGTTGTTCAAAATTATCAGTGTGCTGCATTTCACCAAAAAGTGTCCAAGAGCTCTCTCTCTCTCCAATAGTTCACAGTTAGATCTCTCTCTTAATTAGGAAGCAAATACCTCATATGTTTGTGTCATTTGATGGTTGCAGAACAGTAGCTAGACTTGGAARTTGATATGGTGGTTCAATAAAGAATCCAGCTGTGCTGATGGCCTGCCCAAATCCTAAACTCAGTATACAGTTCTGGGGAGGAACAGATGCCATGAGAGTTATGATTTATGGTGCTGTTTGCTGCCAAAAACCTTTTGAACTGCATACTGGGTCTAAGCAAAATCAAATGATGCTGTGAAATGCATTGACACTCAACATATTTTGTTAATTGTCAATGTGCAGTTGGGTTGTTCGTGGCTTGTTACTAGTGCATTGTTCTCACAGTATCTTGGAACGTGAAGTTCATTGAAGTGCTGGAAGGGAAAGTTGTTGTTTTAGCCTGCATGTAGTACTGTACCGCATGGTGCAGCTCTGTTCCACAGTATGTTCTGGGTATATGATAGTCAAAATACTTACAGAGCTGCAGGAGCTGTACCATTTTACTATTTAAATCCTGAGGCAGTAGCAAGAGTGAAAAGCAAGTCAAAGCAGAGCTGAGCTCCAGATGTGACAAGTTAAAGAGACATTGGAAAATGCACAGGGCAAGTTTTTAAAGGAAGAAGTGTTTGTATAAGGGCAGGGGCAAGACCTGCAGCAAGGCTAAATTAATAAAAGAGGTGGATTTGCAAAGACTATAAGCACTGACGAGCCTTATTTCATCTTGTAGTTTGGCAGACTTTTTTGTAATTTATTGCAAGGACATCTGCTTTTTCTATGCTAATGTARTTATTTGTGTAGGTGTATTGTTTTTGCAGCTTAAATAATTCCAGCACAACATGATTCTGTTTTTCAATTCAGACATCTACAGGTCAGAAAATGACAACATTTCAGTAAAACACCTCTAATAATTGAATTAAATATTTCATTAATGACATAAATTCTGAACTGCTTTGCTTATTTATGAAGTGAATTTTGAAGTTTATGTGAGCCTGCAGGAACCCTCTAGCAGGAAGCACGTAGAAATCCATGCCACAGATACAGATTGTAAGTATTGATTAACAACCAGGTTGCTCAGAAAGAAATTAATTAGATGAAAAGTGGTCCCAAACTCTAGGGTTGACATAGTGGCTGTACTTTTTATAAAAATTTTAAGAAAAATTTACTTGTGCATTTAGTTTTACCTGAAGAAGATTAAACTGCTCTTGAGCACAAAACAATCTGTGGCCAATAAACCCCTGAAATAGCTTACCAGATGAAGGTAAGCGACAATCACAAAACATGGAACCTGAAGTGAAAACCTGAATGCCAGTTGGCTGTTTGAGAAGCTAAACTGTTCCGGTTCTGATTGCTGTGTGCTACAGTGTCATTAATGAACCAGTAAACAGAATTTGGTAGTGATAGYGGAGTATGTAGAAACTCCCTGAAAAGACAAAGCCTCTGAAAGCCATGCGTACACCAGATACAACAAAACTATTGCGGATGGAAGCTGAAGCTAACTTTCTGTGTGGGACATCAAAGCCTTGATCCAGCAAGGCATTTCTTTCACTCTCTTGTCTTTAAGCCAAGATGTCATTCCACTATATTCAACAAAACATTCAGATGCTTAAAATTCCATGTGCAGCTAAGGAATGTGATAGCTGGCTGAAAGACAGAATTGGGCAGCCCAACAGCTGATTTACACATGACCCTTTCAGAAAAGGAGAGCTTGTTTAGCCAAATTCAGTCCCAGTGTACATTAGTGAGTTTACATCAAGGATGAATTTGCTTTTGAGTGCCCATGGGATATCTCAGATGCGTCTATTCTGATAACCTCTGCTGTCTGAAGTATTCTGAAATAATTAACTTGCATTACTGATAAATGCTATGGAAATTCTCTGTACAGTATCCATTTACTTAATGGCCATAAGATGTGATTTCACTAAAAGCCTCAAAGGCTCTTTTGCCTTTAATTGTCCCTTGGAAGCTTTACTGTGCTGTGTCTGCAGTGCGGAGCATAAGATGTATTTATGCTGCTTGTTGTTGAGGTAGCTTTGATAATAAGTGCTTATAGAAAATACAGCATAACACATCTCGTTTTTTTGGATCTTACCAAGATGTTTGTCTGCTGCTGCAATGTGGCAGTGATGTAACACAAACTCTGTATTTGAGGAACTACAGAATGAGTTTTTCTCAGTAGTCTGTTGTTTTTGTTGCTGTTGCTATTGCTGAGCAAGAAGACATTTGGGACCTGAACTTAATGTCTCATTTTCGTTAAGTGTGACAAGAGATTGATCCTCCTGAAGAGCAGAAGTATTGCTTTCTGTTTTTTTTTTTCAGCAACAACACATGCTTCCAAACTAGAGTTAAAATGGTTAGCCCCTACCTGAGATTTTGATGGTGTCCATGAGCTTCTCCACTCTGTGGAGATCAGCCACTGTGTGTTTCCACACAGTGGAAACCAGTTCCACATTGCACGGGTCTTTCTGAGACCTGGAGGAACTGCGCAGTTCTCCATTTCCAGGGTTGGAGGCATGGGCTAACAGGTTGCAGTTCTGTTCTGCACTGGCTGTGGGGAAAGGGTTTTGTTTCTGGGGAAGTTAGCACTCAGGGAAGCGCCTGGAAGGAAAGCCTTTCCAAGCCTGGAAGAACAGAGCCCTATATTTGGCATGGAATAACTCTGGAAATGAAATAGATGACATCAACTCTTTGAATCTCTCCCCTGCATGCTGTTATAGTAGGGAAGTTTATAGTCTTAGTTGAATTTATTATATGTCAGCGGAGTACTTAATTATCCTTTTCAAGGATGGCCTTATATAGTAATTATTTCAACTTTACTTGTGGGCAGAGGTTTGTAAATACTGAACTTGCAATACCAAAGCACTCTCTCTGATTGTTGTGAGCTGGGAAAGAGGGAATTCAGTCACAGCTCTAGAGAGTTTCATTTAAATGTTGCTGATATTACAGCCCAGGTTTCCATAGCAAGATGGTTCAAAGTTAGTTTTAATTTTAAAAAGAAAAGGAGGGGAGGGCAATGAAATCATACGTGTGCTTTGGTTTGTATGTTGTCACCATTCATTGTAACATGCAAAAATGAGAAAGCACCATTGAAAGCTGCATCTTGTTGAGACTGGTCCTATCCCTTCTATTTAGCTGCAGAAAAGGTGGCAAGAATACTAGATTTAAGTTGTAGTGAGAACTCCCACACACTCTGTGTAAGCCCAGTGCTTCTCCCTTTGAACTCTATGCTAAGACATCAATTATCTTGAAAAGGAGAAAAGTTAGGCAATTACTATGTGCTTTTCAAAATCCCTCGTCAGCTTTTGCTGAAAGAGCATCCTAGAAGACTACTAAAATGGCCCCTGGTCTAGAGATAGGAAAGCACGTTTAATAATAGAACATGGATCTTGATGCAAATGCCCAAGTTGCCTTCACATCCTTCTTCCTGAAGAARAAAAAATGGGCTTTTTATTGGAGTGCACTGTGTTAGCTTGTAGGGAAAAAGTGAGAAAAGAAGATTAAAACAGATAGAAAAGAGTGTGAGCCAGAGAAAGAATAAAGTAAGGCCACAAGTTTCTATACATCCTTTTAAGATGTGAAAATATGATCTCCTCTCCCACATGTGAAAGAACAAGTGTTGAAAATATTTTCAGGTTTTCCAGAGTGACAGCTGAATGCTAGTTACCTTATCCTTGTAAGCCAGATCATTCAAAATTGATAGAGCTTGGTACAATTAACGAGACTTGACCTTTTCCACGAATGCTGTTCCTAATTTTCCTGTCTTCTGCAGTGGAAAATTTGGTTCTATACATTGTTTAAATATTGCTCTGAGAGCATGGAAAAGAAGAGGACCCAGAAGTTAAAGGTGGAGGAAAAAGAGCAACCTGTAATGCTTTTAGGCTGGATCCACATGCTTTAGTTTGATTTTTTTTTAATGTGCTTCTGGTTTTCTGTTATATCTGTTTCTTAGGGTTTCATGATGACTGTTGCTGCAGAGAAGGATTTTCAGGGTCAAGGCAGATTTCTATAGCAGTATTCTTTCTTAAAGTAGAAACTATCAGCATCTGACTTTTTTGAAGAGTGGAAAATAAATAGATAAAATATCKTAGAAAAACAAATTTCAATGTCCTTATATATTTTTAAAATTATTTGTTTTGCTTTGTTTTGCTGAAAATGGTCTGAGATCATCACCCTTGCTAAGAGATTTAGGATCTTTGAAGAGTAGGGCTTTCTCAAGCCAAGGGGAAAACAGCAATATTTGGGGTGATAGAAAATTAGTGTCAAAGCATTTACTATTTCTAAGGTCAGTATTAGAAGACAATGTTTTTCTGCTTTGTTGTCATATTCAAGCTGCACATATTCGTGTAGACATGTGAAATCCATGATGCTGTGGAGGAAATCAGTATATCCTGAACTCTATATAAAAATTCACTTTTGTTCAAGAATTCTGATCACTTATTCTAAACCATATTTTATCACACTACGATTTGTTCTGTTTCTGCAGTTTCTTCTTAAATACAAAAGGAATTAAGCACGTCCAAATAGGCTGTGTTCCTGTTTTGTCTTTGATCTGGAAGTACAATGTCAGAAAAGCACTATCAAATATATTTGAGTAAAAAAACCCCAAAAAACAAACAAAAAAAACAACAAAAAAAAATACTTTCAAAAAGAGAAGTTAAATGTCTGCCATTGCTTTCTTCCCACAAATTCTTAATATGGCCCTGCTTTATCAGATAGTGGACAAATGGGGATAGGAGAGGTACTTGACAACTGCTTCCTGTGGATCTAGTGCTACTTTGATGTAAAAAATTAATGAATTCTAGTGCACCTAGGTCCTGCYGACTGAGACACTTATAATTCATTTTAAAGCAAGGCAGTAGTCTCATTGACTTAATTTGGACTGTTCATGTGACTCAGTACCTTCAGAGAAAAAAAAACAGAATATTTTTACAGTAAAGTAAGAATCATCTGCTTTATTGCATCTGTATTTAAATGTTACCTTACTATTTTTCTAAAATAAATTAAGTTACAGTTCTTCTCCTTAAACTGAAATAGGAATCAAAAGCCAAGTCCTTTTTTGGAAACAAGAGATGAACTCTTCAGCTAACATAAACTAGTTGAGTTCCACTGAACTTTAGAAAACTACATTCTTTCCAGAGATCCCCATTGCTGTGTCTCATGCAAATATATGTCTGAAAGACCCCTTAAACTTTTAGATATGACTTAATGCTTATAAATCAGTATTCAAAGCACTACAGAGAATCCGCACAAAACTTTGTTGAGAGGCAGGCAATAAGGAAAGTGTTAAATGAGACAGGCACTTTATTTTCTCAGAGCGTGACAATTTTTTTGGACGTGTAGTGACAGATATGATACTGTTTGCACTGGGTCTGGATATGTAGCAACAGAACCAGCAAACAGAATAGTGTAATAAAAACAGCTTCTAAAAGGAGGAAAAAGGGAGCAGGATGGATTTACGTTTACTCACAGTTAGGCCAGCTCAGGAACAGGCATAGTTTAGCAAATGGCAGTAGGGAACGGACAGTAACAGGACATTTTACTATGCACATGACGACACAGACCTTGAATGATTCCAGTGTTACATGTGAGTGCCTGCTAAAGAACGTACCATTTAGTACAGGCAAAGCTATACATTATGAAAGCTTTCTGAGTGAAAGAGGTCATTAAAAATTATTGGTAAAATCACGCTATCATTTGAGAGTAGAAGGAAGTGTAATTGTGGATTGCTCCTGTGTGYTTGATCCTGTAAGTTTTGGGTGACTCCTACCCCCTCAGTTAGCAGAAGGCCTCTTACCTGCTTGTACAGAAAGGGATTAACATGTTGGTTACAGATCACAGCTCCTTCCTAGACAGCAGTAGCAGTTAGGAGAGGGGCTCTAGTACAGGGCTGAGATCCTACCAGTGGGAGGAGAGTGTGAGCTCGTGATAGCAGTGACAGTTGCAATGAAGGTGGCCAGACAATTAATTCCTTCTTTAAAGCACCATAGAAAACGGTGAAGTTGTCCACAGGAATGAAGACCTTGGTGCTACTTATGGCTCCACTTAAGTGACCGTGGATAACTTGATCACATAACGTATTTGCAAATAGGAAAATACGACTTGGCTGAAAGCAGCGATACGGTTAGGGGTTATTTTCCAAAGAATCTGTAGGAATATCATTTTATTCCTGCCTTTCAGAAGATCATCATCTGACTGATTAGAGTAGCAAAGCAGGCAGACTGATACAGCAGTTAAAAAAAAAAAGAAAAAAAAAAGAAAAAGAATAAAAGAAAAAGCACCTCCCCCCAGCAGGACACAGAATGCAATACGCTAAAGAGCATGGTACACTTCTGCTCCTCTTTACATAGGGCAGAATGCCAATACTTGGAATAATCTGCACTTGGCCTGACCCAGAGATTGTTGGAAGACTCCCTTTAGCTTGACTGGATTTTGGATCAGGCTCTTGGTGACTAACTTTTGGCTGAAACATTGAGTTCCATGGAAAATTAGGTTAAGGAACTAGACAGAAATTCCAAGACCAAAACCAGACATTAGTAGTGTTTTGAAGAGTGTCCCACGTTTAATAAACTAATTCAGGTCTTATGAACCCTTAGAAAGTTTGACAGTGCAGGTGTGCAGAAGTTTACCCGATCAGGACAGTGTCCTACTAAGTCAGCCACATGCACATGAAGTAAGTAGATGTACATGTGCATCCTCTGCGTATAAGCATTTGTTTTAAAATAACATTGCCCACTGAAATAGCATTCTGAAACCTATTTCTTTGTTTCCTTCTTTGCAATAGGTTTTGAAGCAATCATGCACTGAGATTTTATATTTGGAACCATCTAGTGTCTGTGTGGGAGGTAAGTTTTCAGAATTGGAAAAATAATAATTATATGACTGTTTGATTTTTACATTCTACCAAAACACATCTAGAAAGAAAAAAAATCTTTAAAAATCACAAGCAAATTTTTAAGAAAGATCAGATCCTTCTATTTATTCATGTTGTTCCTCAAAGGAGCTGTCTTCCTGGGCTTCCTTTTATAATTGCTAGTAAGTGCAGAAGTTGAGACAGACACTTGCCTCCCACTGTCGATTTGTCACGCACGGTTATTTGATTTAGGAGTACTCCTCTACCTGTTCTTTGCCTTATATTTTTTCACCTAGGAGAAACATGAAAGAAATTCAAACTTAAAGAAACCGTTTTAGAACAAGCCTCTGTCCTTCCAGAGGTAAACTTTCTAGCTTCTCAGTGGCATGCATACTATTTCCAAAGGTTAAAACCTGTCCTGAAACTGCTTGCTTGTCTGGTATTTGTTGCATTTTATGAATGGGGCTATAAAGTCGAATTCCCTCTGACAGTGGGCTCACAACTAATGACAAGTTATGGAAATAATCAAAGGAAACAAACTGTAACATGCAATTTTCCTTCACAAAGTGTTTGGGAAGTTTGAAAAAAGCTGTTGTCCTTGCCTTTAAAGCAAGGATACATACTCTGTGATAGTCGCATACAATTTTATGTACTGCCACTGAGTTAAATTCTGGKAATCCTGGTAAAGTACGTTCATGTAAATTCATAATAAGTTTTTGTAGTGCCCTGAGTTTGTGTAGTGTGAGAAGTAAAACATTTGACTTACTTTAGCATGATCCTGAAAGCAGAGATCTGCATTTTTGTGCGGCAAGTTTTAATATATTTAAGTAGAACTGCACAAATGTACAAGTGGTGTCTTTCCTCTGGGATTTCACAATCTGCACATACTTCGAAACCAATCAAAATAAAGTAGTTGCAAAGTCTACTTATTTTGATGTTTCTGTGACAACATAGATCATTTCAATTAAACTAGTGGCTTTATAAACAAACTCTTTTCACTCCTCTGTAAAACTCAGGAATAATAGCGTGACCCATATGCAGCTTCCAGAGAAATAATAATCAGSAAAAAGACTTTATATCTGGAGTTCTAAGTGAACCTGATTCAAGTCTTAGGAGTCTCCCTATAAGAGACCTAGGTTCCTTATTTATCAGAGTATTCACTGAGAAGCTGTTTTTCTCTTGTGCAGCTGAGCCCAAGGACTTTACTTGCTCAGCTCTGGTTGCCATTCAGAATAGACTTCCTTACAATAGGGCTACCCTGAATGATAAAGATGGGGGAACAATTCTTTATTTTTCYTTTAACAATTTAACTGAAGAGTGAGGTAAAGTGACGCATTAAAAAGCTGTCCTGAGAATGTTTGATGCGTAACCACTTTGTGTTTGAGTTATTGATGGCTACATTGAAATTCTCCTTGTCTGAATTTAGTCCTTATTACAAAGTACTAAAGACTGGTGATTTGTTGGGGGGTTATTCATTTTTCTCTCCAGAGGAGTTCCAAGTTGTTCTTAGAGGAAGTGGCTTAACCCTTGCCAGGAGACTTGATGGTATTTCTTGTACCTATCACGTGAATGGAACTACCATTCGTAAGTATTGAAATTTGAGACAATCTGCCTTTGTATTTCCTAATAACTGCTTCCCCTCCACTTCTTGTTACCTCATTTAATTCAAWTTTAAAGAGAAAAGCATGGAAGAAACAGAAATATGAAAGCTCTGAGGATTAGTAATGTGACGCGAATGCTTTTGCATCTTGTCCAGTGGTTTGAATTTGCTGCTGGTGGCCATTAGCTATAAACTGTGACTGGTGTTTGCTTACCCAGCTGGCTGCGTGAAGTAAGTTGATGATAAGTATACTTTCTTACCTTAAAATAAGCAAATGTTTGTCTGTGAAAAAGCATGATGACAGAGTGCGCTCACCAAGTGTCCCTTTACTGTAAAAAGAGGTGGGCCAAGGCATGGGTCCTCATCTTCGTTCCAAAAGGCCGTCTTTCCACCATGTACTTACCTTGTTATCTTAGAGCATCTCTGCACATCCTAACTGGTATAGCAGATGCATAGCCATTAGGCTGTTGGTTTCAGGGACTTTGCAAGCTGTGGATGCCCCGCCATGATGTGGACTCTACTTCTTGGGGCTTCTACTACAGTGTGGAAAGAATAAGGCCAAGTCAGAGCAATTGGTACTATTTTGTCAATATATGTGGAGGTTATTTGTCAGCCCAGTACCTCAAACACCATTTCCCTCCAGAAGGAGGTCTCACTGTAGCCAGATCCCTAGCTGGACTACAATTCCCCGAGTTTTTACACACAGAAAATTTAGTTTCAGACAAAAATCCCCTTATAGCTTTATCCATTTTCTAGAGAAAAAAAATCTGCTTTCCAGTGTTTGTTTTTTATTAGTACTTGCTCTTGGCCAGATATTACAATCCTTAGATCCTCCTCTGTTAAAACATCCATGTCACAGCAACATTCGTCCTAGTTGAAGACTGCAGAAGTTAAATAAAATAGTAATACTGGTGGAGAGAGAATGCAAACATTTTTTCTGCAAAGTCAAATATCTGATTAAATGAGTTTCCTGACAGAGAATTTCATTTTCATGCTCCCTAAGTTGGCATAAGGCTGAGGATGGTGGAGAAATTGCCATTAGCGGGAACCTCTCCCTTTTTTGATATTCAGAAACTAAAATGGACAGCTAGTGGATTTACATGCAATTTTTTGCTTTAGCACTACCCCTTACAGGCAAGCCAGAGTGGAAAATGACCAGAAGTGGACATATAAAAAATTGCTTTTTGCTATCTAATGTCTGATTTTCATATTAACTTGTCTTAAATTCCTACCCTATTGAATTATGTTTCCAGTACATTTTATTCCTTATTTTGGATATAACATATACTTTGAACATGTTGCCAGTCTCTCCTGCCAGTTAAAGATCTCCTAGAACTGCTTGAAAGAATAACAGAGTAGTACGGTTGCTGTGGATAAAGGCAACTTGTGTAAATAAATTCTACCTGTATAAATTTCCGTTCATTCTCAATTAAAAATGTTATCTTTGTTTCCTATATTAAACTAGCACGCCTATTTGTACTTGTTGCATAATTCGCTTTATAGAGCTAGAATTTGCTATCTGGCAAAGTAATTCTTACCATTATTTATTGATTATCTTGGTATACCTTCCTTACTTGGAGAAGTAGGGAAACAGACTGGTTTAGTTCCAGGTGAATAAAATTAATTCCACACTATTATGGACAAATTCGAAACCTCGAAAATGTGACTTCAGGATAACCAGAACTTAAATTTGAATTCAGGGAGCTTTTTAAGTCATCTGGATTTTTCAGTTCTAGTCCCGCTTTGCTCATAACTTGCTGTTTACCATGAGCAGTTCTCTTCTCTGCACCCCAGTTTGTTCATTTGTAAAATAAAAATAGTAACACTTACCTTCCTCACAAAAGTCTTTTGAGGCCTGCATCAATACGGTTATGTTTATAGYGTTCAAAATCTTCTGATGGACAGCAGTGAGGTGATGGTGGAAATAAGGACCTACGGAATATTAGAATTAGAGGAGGACTCAGTCATTTCCCATAAACCTCAAATTTAAACCTCCCCTATCCTGCTTAGAGTTAGTATATTACAATTTTTGCCATACTTGGTAGCAATACTACTAGTATGCACCAAATAGGCTTACAGTACTTAATGACTAGTAGATTGTGGTGCTACTAGAGTTCGGGGCTGGCTGTGCTGCCAACCATAGTCCCTCGATACTTGGATTCTGACGTACTGCTGTATGTTGCCAGTGGGAGGATGAACCCACTGCGCAGAGTTCAAAGAAAGCTGGCAAGCGTGGGGCAGAGGTCCAGAGCAAACTATGAGGAAACAATAAGAGATTAGGTTCATCACATTCACAGAAAAGAACAGTAAGCGTTAACAATTTTAATATGGACAGCAGGTAAGTACTGGGCTCTCCAAATCCATTAGGAAGAAAACAAGAGATAACGGGCTTAAAATTCTGCAGGCGATTCACGTTAGATATTAGGAAAATGGCTCTCACTGTAAAAATAGAAGGCTTGCAATAGGTTACCTAGAAAGCCTTTTAACAGCAGCTTAGGTGAATGTCTCTGAAGTATGTCTCAAGTGTGCTTCCTTCTTTAAATGACCTTCTGCAGTGCCTTCTAACCTTATTTTCTGATTCCATGATTGCATAGCCATTTATACCAGAACAGAGTATGTATGAAGAATATTTACATCTGGACTGCCTTTGTAGAAATAGCTATACTTGGACAGAATGAAGCCCCCAAATTCTTGCAGGCATCTGATATGAGAATTTCCAGCTATATCTCTGGGCTGCTTTTTCTTGGCTTCAGCAAAAGGTGTGCTAAAGCTCAAGAAGGGAGAGGAATGGCATAGTGATGTATTTAYTATATGTTGCAGCATAACAACGCAATCTGCTTTGTGGGGTCTTGCCAAAGGCCTTCCCCAACCCACCTGACTTCTTGTCTCCAGCAATAGCCTACAYGATATGTTTAGGGAATAAATAGGGAAATTTTGTGATCCTTCCCCTGATGCGCTAGTTCATTTTCTGCAGCTCTGCGCTGCATACCAAGCAGTTTTGTTTCAGAGGAGACCTAGAGGACAATAGTAGATCTAGGATGGACAAAAAGATAGGAAGGACTCTCTCAGCAAGAGCAGGAGAAAAGAAATAGCCCTAAGAAAAGGAATATTTTGCCCACGTGATTGTATTTTCTTGTATGAAAAACCAACTTGTGATCTGTGAAACMTCACTGTTTTGGAGCATAGTGGAGGAGAACACTCGCATGAGGATGTACCTGCTACAGTTCTCCTTACTGGTAACCTGGGCTCAACTTTAAGACCAGCCTCAGAGCAAACAGTCATTGTACTGGTTCTTCTGGTTTTAAAAGACAGATTTGGCATGTTTCTCTTTCTGCATTTATAAAGAACCATTACCAAATGCTAGAAGGGAAATGTGCCAAATGTAGCTGCAGGATAGAAAAATAATCTATGAAACATACCATTAAGACAAAAACATATGGCAGTGTGCTAATCCCTCTTCCCCACCTCACTACTAGCCCCAAATCTAGGCCAAGCAGTTGGTACAGATTATAGCTCATAAGAAAGGAAAGGTTCATTTATGCTAACAGCTCATCCCCTAGCTGCTCCTGAACTACTTGTGTATCTGCTTTTTCCCCTAAATGCAGGGTAGTCATCTCCAAGCATATCTTGCAGATCATTTATCCATCCCCCAGTTAGGAAATAGTCTATGCTTGCAAGGGCAGCTCCAGTACAGGAATTAACAGTACTATCCTGGGGGAAGTTCAGAAGATGATTCTGCCCACAGGAACAAAATCCTTTCCAGCTTACTAAACACACAAGGTAAAACAGCTCACTTGAGCGAGTACTCTATGCAGTGAGTACAGACAGCTGTATTCTTGTATGAACCCTTTGTCTCCTCCTGGAGGAATCTTCATATAAAGGTTATGGTGAAAGKTTGCTGTATTCTGTCCCCCAATGAGACTTCTTTTGCCTTCTCTCCCTTTCGCAGTTGCAGAAAGCGTGCTCTGCTGGACGTATTCATCTACAAATAATTACTTTATAAGCAGCTGAAATTTTTTTAAGTCTTTAGAGACCCTAAAGCATAAGAAACACCAGAGAAGTCAACCCCACAGTCACAACTGATATAATAGTCAGTGAATGCAATGCACGAGAATGGACCCAATTAGAAACAAACCTTCATCTTGCAAATACTAGGAATTCCCTAAAAATGTTCTTGGTCTTCTTAGAAAGGCCTTGATTCTAGGAAAGCATCACTCTAGGAGAGGTTGAGCTGAAATATGTAAATTTAAGTAATCAATGTAATGTGAGCTCGTATTACATACTGTGGGCTTTTATGTTCCCTTGAGAAGATACAGCTTAAAAAAAGAAAAAAAAAAACAAAGCACAAAACCCCCACATTTTTACTTACTTAAGGCCCTTCATTGCTTGTGAATACAAGACACTGCCAAACCAATAGCTGGCATGCTGTGAAAAGAAAAAGGACGTTACAGAGTGTTCACACCTCTTCTCTTCTAAGCAGCACAATTTATTAAGCTTATGTGATTTGTTTTTCAGATGAAAAACCAAAAAAGGTGGAACCAACATTTTTGCTCTGCCCTGCACCAATCCTATATAAGAGTGGCCAGTAAGTACTTAAAATAAATGTCATCCTGTATTTTGATAGAATTGGACCCATTTTTGCTGACACTAATCACATACAGTTTTGGCTAGAGGCAATATTTGGTTGTTTTTATGGAGGGTGATTTGTTGTTGTTTTCTTCCTCTTATTCTTGTGTTATTTCCATCGTGTATTTGCCAGTTTTGGAATGGGCTTTAAATAGTCATCTGTGACCAAACCAATTTGGACAGTGCCTTAAAAATGAATATTTAGCCAGTTTATTAAACACTGAAAAGGTCTGGCTTGTCATAAGTTTTATGCAGATTAGCTATGTTTTAACAGGGCATAATATGTTCTCTTCTGGATAATCTTTAGACTCATTGTTAAACACATTACATTATCACTGACACTTACAAGCTATTATTAAAATTGTGTGTCAAAATGTGTACCACTGCTCAACATGTAATGATAAAACGAGGCACTAATTTAACAACTACAGCAATCTAGTAACAACACTGTGGCTAAACTGCAGTTCTAGCCTTATTCTAAGTGTCACCAGCTATGGCTGCAGATTACTTCTGGCCTTTTGAGGACTAATTCTTCCTTCCTGTTCTCAAATTCAGACATGCCCCAGGGTTTTAGAATCACTTCAACTTAAACTTCATTTTTTAAATTTATGAGATAGTAACATGAAATGGAAATTCTAAGCTAATCAGAAGTCAGAAAACTGTGTGTCAGACTTCAGGCCTGTTGGAGAGAGGAGGCTTTGAGACTGTTCTTTAAGAGCTACTTGCAAAACAGGGAAAAAGTAATTTGGGATGCGGTTTTAATACTAATGCATTAAGAAGCACAGCAGTTCACTGCAGATTTGCACTGTCATTTTACTGCGACAGTTCTTAACAGTTTAAGAACTAAGCACATAACCTTGATAGTTTTTTGAATAAAATTACTTTCCTTAGTTAAATAAGGCTCAACAACTTCAGTTGCTAGAAGACCGATAGCAAAACCCCAAATGCACATTTTATACATTAAATGTCAACTGGGAGGAGACAAGTTAGAAAGCAGTGGAAGAAAATAAAAGAAAAAAAAACACTTCTGAGCGGTTAACTCCAGCAGAATAGYGGGGTGAATCACTGCAGATGAGCTGCAGTTAATGCCTGACATCACAGCCTCTCTGCACCAGCCAAAGCTCATCTCTGGGGACGAAGCACTGTTTTATAGCAGCGCAGGAAAAACAAGCATGGAGGAGAGTTATGTTGGAGAGCAGAGGGAGGGGATGAATTTAATTCTGTTACATTTTCCTGATAATGAAGTTGCCTTTCAAATAGGTATGCAAAACATTGATCTTGTCCTACGTGCAACAGCAATTTGTTAACACTCTTTTGCTATTATATTACACAGGACAGTTCTACTAATTTCAGTTCAGCTAGGCTGCATGTGGTTCTGTGCCAATTGTACAACAAAACAGCTGTAACAAACTGCTGTCTTAGCTAAAGCAAATCAGCACCATGTGCAGCTGTAAGAGAACTAATTTTATCATCAGGAAGATGTAAATCAGTCAGGTTAAGAACCTTCCTCTCCATGCCAAATACTTCAGTGGAGTTACATGATGTTAAAACAGGAAAAGCACAGCAACAAATTAGGCCCAAAGTATTAAACACTCCGACACCTGAACCTGTAAATGCTTTTCACACACTTAGTTTGAGAATATGTAGATAGCATATCCTGCCAAATGAATGCAAGATACAGGAACAGTTATTGACATGGATTAAAGCACAGTGAAAATTATTTGAACATGTTGTATTTCTCTTGTTCTGTAAGGTGCTTGTTTGGCCTTTGATGTGTTTTTGAAATAGACAACACACCATACTGTAATTGCAGTCCAAATCAAGCACCTAATTACAGCACAGTTCTCAGTAGTGTTTGTGGGAAAGAATGCATAGACAGTGTATGTTATTTAAGTTCTTCAGGTTTACATAAAAACATTTTTTTATAATTAAAATTATGTAAAACAGTTCCGTAACTCTATATTGAATCAGTTACAGCTTTGGCCCAGAGATAAGCAGTTTGCTATGTAGAAGACTGACAGCTATGAAAGATATGTACATACTTGAACTCTTGACTTCTCATTGGCACAACTCAGACTATTGCTGGATACCTCCCAGTAACTCCTCATGTAGTGGAGCTAATATTAGTTGCTAACATAGCAACAACCAATCTGCTCTTTCTAGTGCTCTTTTTAGTGGAATTAAGTACAACAGGAAAGCAAAGTTAGCTTCGTGGCTCAAATGTACAGCTTGGTTTCTGGGTGAATGGGAAAGACCCACGTAACAGRTTTAATTATATTTCTGTAGTATGAGACAAACTGCTGATTTTGCAGTTTTCAAACGCAGAACAATAAAACCTATGTGAAATAGGCAAGATGCCAAAGTAGCCAAGATGTTTCCTTGGTAAACCTCTGGTCTCCTGGACTGATGCCACAGTGTGCTTCCATATTCTTTCCAGTTGTTGACTGCACTTGCTTAGAAGCCTCCATCTATGCAAATTCTAATGCATAGACAATGCCAGAGTCAATTTTTGAGGCTCTTCCAGAATATCTAAGGAAATCAGTTTATCCTTACAGTTCAGAATTGAGTTGAGTTTGCTGTCCAGCCATATCTTAAGGGAATCAAACACAGAGATYTCCTCATCACTTGAGTTCTTCGGAGGTTTCTGATGTCATAATACTTGGGAAAGAAGAGAGCGCCTTGCCTCTRCTTTTGAAGACCAGCACAAGGAAAAACTGTGGAATATTTTAAAAAAATACAGTAGTTTTTGCAACTACTGTAGATTTTGTTCTAGTCTTTTTGCTCAAAACCTTTTGAGTATGCATTCTGAAAACATATTTCTAGGCTTGACTTCACAAACAGATGGCTTCTATTCTTCTAAGCCAGTGGTAAAATCCCCTTCTGGCTTCAGCAGAAAGAGAATCAGGACAATATTTTTATTTACTAAACATTTACAAATCCTATTATTCGATATGCTGAATACAACAACAAGATACTTTAAACTAGTATAACAAAAGAATATTTTACTGAAACAGTTGTTGTTAAGTATTTACTAATCTATTAGTTAACTCCCCTAATTTGTTTAAACTCTAGTTTCTCACCGGAGTATTGCAGTAGATTTGGGATTTGCTGGCTTCTAATGCTAAAACCCAATTTGATAATCTTGTGCAGATACTCACGTAAGCAATGCAAGAAAGCTTTGGTCTAGGCTAGAAGGTAAATTGTTAAAAATGAAACGAGGCTGAGAAATGATTATTGTGCTTAAAATAGAGAAAAGTAGAAGTTTGCAGTGTAGCAGCAGTGTTCCCAGCCATCTTCACCTTTGTGGATTCTGTGCTTTAAATCATAAGAAGCATCTATTCTAAGATTAATATTCAAACAGAARAATATCATAAGATCAGCTTATATAATGAAGTGAGCACTTACCCTCAGTCTGGCAAGACATACAGGTTTCTGGTATCTGAATGCATTGACTAGTCCACCTGAATTTACATACAAGAAGTATGTGACACCAAAAACACCAACAAAAGGGCAAACRCATACTTAAGCAGATCATTGCTTTTATTCATTTGTCCAGTGATTTCTCTCTCAATTATTTAAGTGAAATTTTGACATACTTCCAGGGAATGGCACTTCATTCTACCCATCTGCACAATGATAGGGAGCAGGCAGTATCTTACTCCTTTGGTTTATAACTTTAACAAATAACAAACCAAAAGAGACAAATCCCAGAGGAACAAGTCCAAGCGCGAGTGAAGCCTTGCTCATAGTTCCCCTGAATTTATGATTGTCACATGCAGAGATATAGTCTGTGCCACTGTTTTTGAATGACCTAACTTGCCCTCTATTCAAGGCATGTTGGCTTCAGTTTACATATATCCCTTCCTATATCCTGTCCAAAATGAACAGCTGATGGCACTTAAAGAATGAAAGCTAAATGGGAGTTATTTTTTATGTGGCAGGAAGGAAAATTACTACTCTGTATCCCCCAAATTCTTAGTTACCTCCAGTTTTCAAGTATCTAACTTAAAGTCTCCTGTACGCAGTTTACTTGAAATTAAAGATACACGTGTGCATGAGAAAATCTGTTGCAGTTCATGAGTTCATTTTTAATACATTGCCAGTAAGAATAGCTGGAAGAGAAGCCCAAGATCATTTTTGTGGTAACTTTAAAGGTATTTCCCATCCAGACTTTCCAATAAGGAATTGCTAAAAGAAAACACAGTATTATTGAGCACATCATATAAAACACTGAACATAATTGGAGAATAGCTCAGACACTTAAAACTCCTGTAACARTGCAAAAACTTTTGTCCTAGAAAGAAAATACAGTGGAAAATGATCTCTAAAATCACATAGCTTCATGTTTATGAACTGCAGATGCCACCTTGAAAGATTCTCTTCCTTTTCTGTTAAGCAGACTTCTCACAGGAGGGGCCTGTGTCATCTAGGTCTTGGTTCTYACTGTTGACAACAGCTACTTTGCTTGTTTTGCACTCATTTGTGAATGAGATGGCAGCTCAGACAGAATACAAACAAATAGTATTGTGTGCCTTCTGCACAGTTACTTCTCAGGTCTTTAGATTTGAATATTTTTTGGTTTTGGTTTATCACTTCTTTCCTTTTGAACCAGTCTTTAGAACTCAAATGTTGTTCCTCAGCCCTTTGGAATAAAAAAAATAGGAAAATGACACAGTCTCGTTATTTTATGTAGGACCTTCACCCTCTAAGTAACAGATTTCAGAAAGTAACTTAAACCAGCTATTGCATCCAACTCTCTTCYTCTTCAAAGATTTCTGAACTTTTCTACAGATGGAAATTCAGTTTTATTTTTTTTTCCTGCAGCAATAAATCAGATCTATAAAAAGTCTACAAAAATGCATACCTAGGTCTTCATTTTTGGCAGGTCAGATTAGCTACTTTCAGTCTATTTTCTTCTGACAAAGTGCCCAAACAAGCTCCTTTATATTTTTCATATAATAAAATATAATTTACATATATGTTTGTGTGTATATATACACRCACACCAAAAATGGGSTGTATATATACACAAACGTGTGTATAAATACATATATGTATATACACACACACACTTTTTGGTAGGTAAACATATCCCAAATGCAGGCAAGCGTTTTGTCTCACTAGCCCGAGTTTTGGCTGCATGTTCCATCTTTGATGTACAGACTTAGGGCAGAATTAACTGCTCTGACCTTGCTGGCTTTTTGCTGTGGATCACATGCAGGACTGAGGGTGCAGAACAGTGGGAATTAACCATATCCTTAAAGTTAAGCACATCTTTGAGAGCATCTCTCAATAGAGGCTTAAGGGAAGCCTAAGTTCCGTCTTGCAGCAAAGCTTTAACTCTATGTGATTGAAGAAATGGACTTCTGCATCCAGTGCATTTCTCCCTAGAAGGTTCTGAAAAATTCTTGTAAAAATCAATTGCAAATAAAGCATAGATCCTGTGCAATTCAATTTAAAATACACTAATTACAGTTTACAGAATGCATAAAGTTCYTACTCGCTACTTTAGGGATCTTCAACATTTACACCAGCTACACAGGGAAAAAAAACTAAAAATATCTGAAACCTCAGGAATCCATGCCTAAGCTGTCACTGATGCTCTTGGCTTTCAGCTTCTGCCTCTCTAGTTAATCTCCCAAAACAAGTTGGAAGCAATAAACATAGCAAACACTGCTTCATGTTTACCTCCGTTTACAAGGCACATTGAGCGAAAGATGTTTCCATAAAAGCGAAGTATTGGTACTTTGAGCCTTGCTTTCCAGTTTGGAAGTGCCACTTTCATTAATACGAGCACCAGACTTAAAAGGAAGAGTAGCAAAATATGAAAACACACACAGGCATAGTGGAGATGGATTGTGGTGCTTCATCCTGTAAATTACCTCATTTGGTTTATAGACAGCTGTTCTCATTCAAGAGCAGCTGAAAGGTGTTCCATGAAATGGCTGTCAGGGCTAGTTGCTAACAAAGGATCCTGACTGTTTTGTCTCCCCTTGGACTAGCCCAAAAATAGAGCGTGTTATGCCTCGACTCCATTGCCTTCTTCACATGATGTGAGCTTGGGAACCAGAATTTTAAAAGTTGCTTCTGAATTTAACCTCTTGGGAAACAAGAGCACATTGCACTGGCCCACAGTATTTCTAAGTTCATTACGCAGGCAGGATGCCATGGAAAGGCTTGCTCCTTCTGGAACATGTAATACATGCAGAAGCAGTGAAGCCATGCTTTTTAAGGTTTGGCTTAACTGTCCTAAGAGAAACATTAATCCGCTGTTAATTTTTTCTTCTCTAACACCTGTAGGTGCTAAAACAAACCCCCCTGCTTCCTTCCTATGTGTTAGTGTGTAAGAGTGTTTTTCACATGGTTAAAAACAATTGCTTTAGTTAGAGCACTGCTATTTTTGTGTGACATTAGTACACAATGATCAAATTTCATAAATTTATTATCTTGTACTGCAGCCCCCTTATGGAATTTTTCTTCTTCTTTCTTTGGGTGATAATGCCTCTAAAGAAATATGATTAGCATTGAAAAAAAGTCATGCTGCATAAAGTGACTGATGTTTAATATGTTTGCCTAATTAACTTCTGGCTAATAATTCTAACCCATTAAGTAGCTAGTTAGTATATGTTTCAAATAAACACATCTGGTCCTGCAATGAGTGAAAGTTCTGCCTGTGCGTGGGTGACAGATGTGATGGTAGTTTCCCCAGTGCTCTCTTTTAAATAATTAACAGCACACTGGTGAGGTTGCTGTAGACAGACAGCCTCAAAGCCAGCTGTATGGTCTCAGAGCTGTATCTATGGACATGTGCCTCATCTCATTAGTCTGCTCCATCTATTACATTCCCACTTCTTTGGTATTTCAAAAGCTATGTGTAGCTCTAAGAAACATCCTTTTAAATAGCTTTGGACTCTTGGCTTCTGGTCTGAAAGGCAGCAGGAGATGAAGGAATAATGTCAGGCCACCCAAGGGGCAAATAGTTTTGAATTCACAAGTCTTGCAGATTGATCTCTCTTACCAAACAAAGGGCATTTGAAACAGTCCSGCCCTGATGTTTCATTACATGGAGTTGCTGGGCTAGGTTTGGAAACAACCTTCTTTTGAAGAAGCTGGCATCTTGTAGTAGCCTATTTCTTTAAATAACCCATAGCTTACTAGCCAAGAACAGCTGGTAGATCTTATCAATCTCAGAAATTAGGAAAGCTAATATTAGGCACATGTAGAAGGGATCAGTCCTCCCAACTCAGCTGGGATATTGCTTTAAAATATATAAAAAAAAAGACAAAAAGTTCTTTTCCAGATGAGGTGTGGAAGGGGAGAATTATATATATGAACTAAACTTCAGGATATTTTGAAGAGGCCATTTTCCACAAAAATAACTCCTTAAAAATGAGTATGGACTTGGATCTGTGCTAACCAAAGGGCAAAGTAAGATWTATTTTTATTTTTGAGAGTACATGAATCTTGATCATTCCATGGCTATACCATAATGGTTAACATGCAGCTGTCATTAGTTCTAGTGATATGGGCTCAGTCTGTGACCTTTGTTTTGTAAGGCATCAACAATAGCACAGCTGCCCCTGCATAGTTGAGATCTCAAACCTGCAATTTGGCAAGAAGAACAGAACAAATTGGATAAATATACATAAACACATTGTGAAGGAAGGGAAAACAGAACAGAATGAACCAGAGCATCATCCTACAACTTGTTTGATAGGGATGATTTAAGTAGGCATATGGTATAGTTAAATGTGCTTTCAAAAACATTGGCCTGATTCTTCAAGAAAATATGAAATACATATCTAAATAGAAAGAGAGCTGATACAGTATCATTAGTAGGCATATGAATGCCTTTGGAAATGTGTGCAAGTGGGGGCTGGGCGTGAATGATAAGCAGATTTAGATTCCCACACAAAAAGTGTCATTAGCTTATTGTTAAGATTACAGAATTGTACTTCCTTTTAACACTGCTCCTCTGTTTTTTTGATGCCTGTAATAAACTAACATCTAACCCAGCACCAATTTTTCAAGCCTTATTAGTCTACTGTTGGCCTAACAGGCTACCACACCCACTGTAATAGCTCTCCCACAGTTCCCATCCAACAGCCATACTACCTGCAAGGCACACATTCAGAAGTTATCACTGCTGTGCTCATCCTACATTGCAGCCTTTCAACTGCACATTATTTAGTAACTTAATAACAATTCTAAGTTAAAAAAAAGCCTTTGTCTTTCAGCATTCCTTATACCAGATGGAAGGAGAATGTGAAGTAGATAACACATTCAGAATTTCTCTATTACAAAAGAAGCCTAAAGTATATTTAAATGATGCTCTTCACAAGTCAGACCAAGTAAACCTCCCACATAAG
The DNA here is from genome assembly GCF_003343005.1 of Rhea americana. Taxonomy (NCBI): domain Eukaryota; kingdom Metazoa; phylum Chordata; class Aves; order Rheiformes; family Rheidae; genus Rhea; species Rhea americana. Next base: position 575,278 of record NW_028186417.1, on the reverse strand, counting down.
CTGTGTACAAATGCTCAAATACACTTATCAGTGATTTACACAGCGTATGGACAAACATGAGGTTACCTATTCATTCATCCAAACTCATAGCTTACTTAAGTACATTAACATGGGTAGAAAATTTGTCCAAGTAAGGAATACACATAAAAATTGTGTTCAGCTTAGCTGGGATTTTTTCTTTTTTGTCACATTGAATTGAGTAGCTGAGAACCAGGTGAAGGAAATAACTGTTCTCCTTTCATATAACTACAGCTGGAAATTCAATTTTAAGTAACATTTATCACTTTTTCCCCTTTGCTGAAGAAAAAGTGAAATTCTAAAGTGCAAGTAACAAGTCCCAAAGCAAAAAACTGAATGCAATCTGCAAATTGACCTACTTACCTTCTAGAGTTATCTAAGACATAATCAATATTTCATAGAGCATGTTGAGCATCTTCTTTTTCCAACTAACAAACTACGTGGTCTCTTTCCTTTTGTGGTGTTGTGAGCTAAATAGCATCAACATAACCTTGGTAACAATTAAAATAAGGGATTAATTTGGCCACAAAACAAAATGAACCAAAATTAATATAAGTGGAAGTTGATTCCACTTAGCCACTTGAAAGTCAGGCAGCTTGTTTAAGCACCCAAGTATAGGTTTAAGGACCCATTTTTGAAAATCTTGGCCCCAGCCTTTAAATTGGGTGGCATCTATACACTACCTGGACAACATTTTCACTAAGAACTAGCAAATAGCATTAAACAGGATTTCCTCAATTTAAAGATAGCTTGACAGCTAACATACATCACATTCAAGACAGCTTTGTTTACTGCTATGGAAAAGCAATGCACAATAAACCAACATGAATGGTTACCTACCAGTAACCAGTTGTATAGTTGTACCTTAAGTGCTTCACGAAGAAAAATAGGTAGTCAGCTCCTCCAGAATAAAGCACTAGCTATCAGGATAAACACTGAGCCTCACTTCCCACATTTACCTTTGTGAATCCTTTCACTTTCCTATACACAATGGCTGAGCAGTCCCCCAGCAGAGAGAGTAATAACAGCCAACACCAAAAGAAGAAAAAAGATACTCTTGCCTCCTTTTGACTTCCCTGCTGCCACTGTCAGCCATGTGACTTCACTGTGCTTGCAAATTGATGGGATGCCATCATCAAATTAGTTAAGTTGTTTTCACCTGTTGTTTTAACTCAAGCGCCTCTTTGCTCAGGTGACTGGCCTATTTCTCTAGTATAGATGTATGTGGTGGCTAATGATAACCATTTATTTGCTGTTAATGTTATCCTGCTGTGTAAATAGCACCTCTTCCCCATGTCACTGAGTAGAGAGGGTTGAGATGAATCAGATCCCCTGCCACCTGGACTGCTTGCTTTCTTTGCAAAGGCACAGAGACTTGGCATTTGTTTTCAGCTGCAGCACTTCAGCTGGCTTTCTCTGTATAGGGATCTTGTTCTATGGAGAACAAAAATCAAAAAGAGAATGCTTAATAATTACTGATTACTCATGTGGTAACCCCCCAAAACCAGCTAGAGAAATGAATTGGGTAGGAGGGAACTAGAAATTTGGCTAGATTAGGCCTAATGTCTGTTATAAATATTACCTTCTGAAAATATCTTAGAAACACATTTAGTTTGACACAGTTATATTATAATGGGAACTATTCACAGATGGAAACATCCTCAATGAGTTGTATAGGCTAACTGGCTCCTAAGACATATGGATCTGATGTTAAGATCAGTAGTAATTTCTAATGCAGTCCTTCACGTTCCTCAGTAGGGCACACTGTGTTCCCAGAGCATTAGGAAAGAGTGCGTGAGCAGAACTAAGTGCTTAATATTATGCAGTGGCCATACTATCCCAAGCTGAATTAATAGACTAATTTAACATAATAATGACATTTCACACAATGTTACTGCAGGTTCCCATGATTCCATGAGCTCAGAGCTAATGCAGTGCTGGCTACCGATTCTGTCAAGTTCACAAGTGCTTCCAGGCAGTGGTGTTTAAGGATCTCTGCCCTTCCATCAGTTGACATGAAAAGCCAAACCCAAACACACAATGTATCGAGCCGTCTACTGAGAAAGCTACATAGTGCTGGGGGATAATGAGCAGGGATCCAAAGACAACTATAATTTAAATTTATTTCAGTGCTAAGCTGAACTAAGGAAGTAGTAAAACAAAAAGTTCGTACTAATTCTTGCAAAAAAACCTTACACATAATGATGTGCATACGGTGCAATCTTGCTATTCTCAGGAAAAATGAAATATTCATTTTTATGCCTCGGTGGTTGGTGGGAGGAAAACAACTCTGACCATGTATCATAATTGCAGGTTATTAACTGTCTCCAGTAAAACCCTAATTCACTAGGGAGTAAACTGTTTCCTGTGCTTCCCAGGCATAGCTGACCCTTGGCACAGTGGAATTGCACTAAACATTTGGCAAGCAAGGTCTGCAGCCCAGCTCTAAGGGAACTTGCTGTGTTCTTGTGCAGCTGGGGCTTTTAATCAAGGAACAGCAYCAAAACCCGAAGCTTGGGTTTGAAATTCTTTCTCTCTGGTTTTCTGCTGCCTCCTTCTATTGCAGGGATATGTCCCTAAGGTCAGTCAGATTTGTAGCCCTGGACTGTTGCATAGCCAGTAATAGAGGAAAGCATGTTGTGCACTTTGGTTGGTGAGAATGCGTGTGTGTAACTATCAGTTGGATCCCCAGCAAATAACGGCCAACGTTTTCAAAGTCAGGTTTGTCAAATGAGATGCCTGTGTCCATTCTGTGAGATAGTAGCTTTGTTGTATTTGATGCTCCAGGAACAGACCTCACAGAGTCACCATCACATATCTGTCTGATCAAGGCCGTCTCCCCTACCCTATAGCTGAGCATTAATTGTCTCCCTCTTTCACACCGCTACACTTCTTTTCAACCTCCAGGCAGAAAATGAGGTATGACATGACAGAGGCCACTTCCACCTTGCACTAAAAATTTTAGTCCACATACTGAGGTGAAGCCAGTGTTATTTGGTAATGGAGCCTTTCTTTCTAAAACATGCAATATTCGCACTGAATAAGAACATAYATTTGTTCCAGCTACTAAATGCTGTGATTATTGATGGGTAAAAAGCTGGGAGTGGTACTGTCAGCCACAGGACGTTCCAGTTGCCCCATATTTCAGGTGACCATCGTAAGAAAGTATGGTTGGTCACTTTAGCACCCCTTTGTGTGGTCAGAATATTGTGTAGGAGATGATAAATTACAGGGAATAAAGTGACAGGCATACAAAAGTGATACTTCAGTCAGTGATGCCACAGACGACTTCTTCCACTTCTACAACTGATTTTTCAGCATGTGACTTTGTATGGAGATATACATAAAGTACGTGTATACGTACACACACACAAACACACACATATATATGTGTGCTTATATACATACGTATTTACAAGCATATAAATGTAGATATATAGATATATTCACACCCATATATGTACCCATATATGTATACATTTTATGTTTATTTATACAAACATAGTTATTACTGGCCTATCAACATCAACTGTGTAATAAAGCTACATGTAATTCATGGAGGTAGTTGTTTTAAGAGAAGGTGCACTTTTAAATACATAAATTTATTCTTTTCCTTCCTACTACGGACAACAGTTTAATGCTGGCACTTGATTCTAAAATACCTTTAGTCACCATAATTTTAATAACTTTTTGAGCAGTTGCCAGTTTAATTTTCAGTGCATGAAAATTGGAGGTAAATTATTTATTACTTCCAGCAAATGTCTTTCACAATTTTATTTAATTTTTTCATCTTTTTTAATGGATCATAAAATGGCAGTCTTTTATTGGATACTCATAAAGTAAGGAGCAAATGAATACTTTGCAAATAGGGTACTGTGGATTGAAATGTCAGCTGTATTTCACAGGGTATGAAATTCCTTAGGCCAGAGCTGTAGTGACATATGGCAATGGGCCATGTTCCTCTTCTGTAACAATAAAATGGCACCGGACGTAAAGGAAAAAGAATTGTGATTATTGAGACTTTTCAAGGTGYGTGTTTTTTGTAAATTAGACTAATTTTTGTTTATTAGACTGGCCAGTGGTCCCTGACTGATGCAGTTTAAAGTTTTGAGTCTGTTTCCCTTTAGCTAGAAATAAGAACATTTGTTAAAAGCTATTTTAGACTCAAGTTTTCCAGGATTGATTGCAACCCCAAAAAGGATACTTTACAGACAAAAATATAGGAAAAACCTTTCCACTTTGAGTGAGGGCTGTGGGGCTGTGAGCTGTTAAAAAAAAAAAAAAAAAAAAAAAAGCCCAAAGTTTTTCCTATTACAAAAACATGTTTAAAAGTATGGACCACTGGAAAATTGCACATTAGGCCTGTGTTACATTAAAAAAAGGAACTGAGTTTATAAATGTCTGCACAAGTTGTTAATTATATATTCTTATTAGTTCAAGCTTGCCCTCTCCTTGAGTCCGGTTAAATGCTGTGTAAGAAGTAAGAAAATCCTGGAGAGACGCGTTGGAAGACAGCTGGAGTTGGGCACTGCTGGGTTTTCAAGGAACGGTGTGTGAAGGGCTGCACTTGCTCTTCCCTGGAGGCTCATTCCTGCAGCCATGCTTTTCAGGCTAGATACGGAGAAGGTGGCTGATTCCTTGTGTTCTGGGTATAACTGCCCTAAGGCTTTGATATTTGTGCTCAGAGTGAGTGTGCCTCAATTATTCGAACCTCCGATTATTAGCCTCAGGGTCTGCTTTTCTTCTCCATGTGCACATACAAAAAATCTGCACCATAAACCAAACAGAATGTGTCATGCAGCAGAGATGAGCTTTTAGTGGGGGACTGGAGAATGTTTTCTTGGGTTGCTACAGCAACATCAACATTTGCACTTCCTGATTCTTTGTGGGTTTGAATCGGGGCTGACCTGAGGAGATGCTTTTGCAGCAACTTTTAAGAGTTCATTATTTGTTTCCATACTATACTGGAACAAAACTACTGTCATTCTAACCTTTATTTGCAAAAATTGGCTTGTGTCAAAAGGTCTSTTTTAGTTCAAGGAAAATGTGCTCTTGTGTGCATATCCGTGTTGTTTGTGCACACTCATGTGATCAAGAGTCACACTGAATCAAGTGCAGTGATGATTCAAACATAGGTCTCACACAAGCCAGTGTAGGCTTTCTAACAGTGCTGAGGTGGGACACTGGTACGCTCTCACCTCATGTTTCTCTCCCTGTACTTGTTTCAGGAGARGGAGAAACAGTTTTTCTGCAGTGGTTGGAAAGTAATTAAGATACTATGGACATAATCATGTAAATCATAGAAATAAGTAATTGCTGGAAGATCAGCCCATACAAACTTAGAATACCTGGTTGTAGTGACAAGTAAACCTTTAATGCCTGTGGAGGCATTTCTGAAGCATTTCAAATCACTTCCATCAGCAAGACTAAGGGTACGTACGGTCTTCTAACGATATGACCAAAATCTGTGCTGCTCCTTTCCTGTATGCCAAGGTATGAAAAATCACTTCAGTCTCATGTCCCATAAACTGTAGTCCTCCAGTCTACAGAAGGAAATCTCAGTAATGGATTTAGAGCTGTTAACTGGTGTCATAGGCTGGTTCAGCTCTTGGCTTACTTGAGCTTTACAGAGACCGTACTGAAGGACTAGGATGCTCACAAAATACAGAGCATTAACACTGAAAATCACCATTTRGAAATGAAGATGCCCAAAAGCTGAAATCACTTCTGAATGTCATTTTATTTTCAAAATATTGTACAGGTTATGCAGAATGCTAAGCTAAAAGCCTTGCACATGTGAACTGTTACTAGTAAGTAATGGACGCATTTATGTATATATCGTTTTCTTGGCCATTTCTGAATGAGTAAATAGAAGAACTAGAGTGCAATATAGTAGGAATTGCACAATTTTTGTATGTACAGTTGTGTCAGTAGTATTTCTTGAACTCCAAATTGAAGGAGGATTGTTTATATAAATCTGAAGTACACATAGCCCATTGAACAGGTGGGTTATACAGAGATGAAAAAAGTGCATTTCTTATACCCTGCAGACATGACAATTTCAGGAAGGAAGTGATTTTGTATGTTGACAGGTTCATCCTTTTGAAGATGAGATAATTATCTGTATGAGTTCACTCTGTAGCTTCTAGAACTGAATATGATCAACTCTGTAAAAAAATCTCAAATGGCTCACCCCTGCAGCTGTATATCAAAATGGAAGTTGATACAGAAACTGGTTGTTCCTACTGCGCTGTATCTGAGTTGATAGCTGATGTGTTCAGTGAGCCTGTTGCTTGGGATATTTGTCAGAGTATCTGACAGCTAAAGGTTGGGGTAATGTGAAGCTTGACGGTAGCGACGTGGCTCATGGCACCAGAGACTTAAATCCTGCTCTTACTGCAGTCAGTGGAGTTACAGCTTTGGGCCCAATTCTCATTTAGATACCTTTGTTACTGGTGCCCTTTTCTGGGGAAAACTGTGTGGCCAGAATGCTGTAAAGAGGCATTACTGTGACTGAGAATTAAGTTTTTAGATCTTACTTGGCATCAGGGTTCAGTCCCAGAGCAGGTTAAGAGCAGCTTCCTGAGTCACACCTCCTAAAAAGAAGGAAAGTCCCCATTTCAGCCTTCTTGGTCTTTGCAGTCCGCTCCTATTCAGTTAATGGAAAGCTTTTTCATGGGCACGTCTGCTGGACTGAGATTCTTGTGCCACTTGTGAGAATCTGTTTTCAATGGACACGTGCTGGCAGGTATTGTTCATTTCTCGTTGGGCTGCTGCCTGAGTATGGCTGTGTTCAGAAGCTAAGAAAAAGAGTTTAAATTCCAGAGTTGTGTCTCTGTGACCCTGCCCTTTCAGCAGCACACTACTCTTCTGGGCCTTGGGAAGGCTGCTTGAGAGAACAGAGTGCAGACATCCCTACTCACAGTTTTTCTCCTAAATCCCCAGTAAAACATTTAAATAAGTGAATGGAACTAGAACATAGCTCTGCGGCATCCTCCTCTTCAGTCAATTATGTTTGGGACCGATAGTAGCATGTTGAGCGAATGAACAAACTGCCAAAGATTAACAAATGGTGAAATGATATYAGAAAGTATCCTTGATTAACAAGAACACACACTGGTCATGAGAAAGGAAGTTATCGCCAAGCAGCAAAGGGAACTGGCTGGATAGGAGAAGAATGTATTCCTAAGAATACAGGATTCACATTCACATTTTTAAAAACGAGGGCGATGAGGAAATTGAGCATCTGAAAGCAGTTTGTGAATTTGACCCCAGTAGCTGGCAGATGCTACTTTAGTCAGCTGCTASGGGCCAAATCCAGCAGATCTTCACTGGTGCATAAACAAAGTTATTTTTGAACTCAGTGGGAGTTTTGCTGAACAAGAGAGTGTAGAAATGGTTTCAAACAATGATAAAGAAGCTGAGGAAAAGTAAAATGTATTTAGRCACAGCTAAATACTATGGGAAATAAAATCAATGTACAAGATATATAAAGGTATATGTGGATCCTCAGTCTGTCAGATTGTGATACGTTAATTTAAAAATCCAAATTAGCTGGTGTACTACATTTGCAAGTTAGGGTACTTATAAAGGATTTTTACTGTGCCACTGGGCTTTGTCAAACAACATAATCCCAATTATGGCACCATTCAGTGGGAACACACCCTCTGTTACTCAGGGAAGTTCTGCAAAAGTAAAAGGGCTAAATAGCTTTTATGTTCAGGAAACAAAACCACAATGAATGCCCTTTCTTGGGTGTAACAAACTTCAAAATTTGATGTGCAGCCTGTGGCATACAACTCTGAGTCACTTTAAAAAGACAGGGCTAAGGGTGGGGGAAATAAAACACTTTAGAGATTAAACTTTCCTCTTTGAATTTGTACTTAACTAAAAAGTTACCATCCAAAAATACTCGTGTGTGCTATGAATTCATTTGTATTTATGGGTCACATTCTGTTTTCAGTTAACCTGTACACTCACAGTTAATGCATCAGTATGAGCAGAGTGCAAGAGGATGTGACCCCACGACTTGACTGGACTCTAGGTCACTGACTTGGACAGAAAAATTTTTATGTTACATTTATGCTGTGCAACTCTCCAAAAGGTTCAACAGTCTAAACATCTAAATTTCTTTTAGGACACTTGTCAGGATTTAGGCTGTGTTTCAACAGCACAGCTTGTGCTTAAGTCCTTCGCTGTTCAACAAAGTGCATTGAATGATACCCTCTCCCACTTAAGTCAATAGGATTGTTTTGTCAGTAGGATTGGCTCGCTGAGAAATCCTGCAGGATTTCTCATTAAATTGGCAGTGTGAGAAACTGGAAGTTAAAAAAAAAAAAAAAAAAAAAGAAAGAAATGGCACATTTCAAAAATTCTTCATTAAAAAGTTTTGTTGCAGTTTGTTTTTTTAGTTAGTCGGGATGAAATTTAATTTTTTTTTATTTTATCTGTTCTGGTTCACTTACTCCATTAATAATTAGAAGTAAATTAGACTTATTCTTTCCCTTAGATCAATTATTCATAACACAGATCATTTAAAAATGAGTTTAGTGGAAGCAACTTACTACATTTTTACTAAAACTGAAAAAGAAATTAGCCAAATTAGTTAAAATAGCTTTGAACTCCATATTGACTAAAGCATTTGTGCCAGAATAAAAATTCATGACATAGAAGAAGAAGAGTATAAATGATTAATCACTTTAGTTCATGGATATCTATATTTTTATTTAATTACATCTATGCATAATATAAACTGTCTGAATCTTGGGAATCCAAGCCAGAGAAGCTGAAGAGTCTTCTTCTGTTTAACATTCACCATGTGTTGTTTTCTTCTAGGGTTAATTTGTAAAATGTAAACCACATTCTATTTGTATGCAGTGTTTATGTACTATTTATAGAAAGTCCTGACCATTTATAATTATCCGACATTTTTATCCATAATGTCTGCATATGACTAAAGAGATGTTTATGTAACAGACATAACAATGCTGTTTTTACAATTGAGCTTCAATTTATTTTATGTTAAACTTTTTGGAGTATTTCATTTTGATGGAATAGAGAAAGGATATTCTCTACTTATCTCTCTCTGTTGAGAAGACTAGAAATACTTCTGAATAGTAATCAACACAATACCTGCAGGAGACTGCAAATTATTAACATAGCTCAGTTTAAGCAGGATAAGTCAAGGGAAAGCAAGTCCGGGCTGAAATGACAAAAATTGGTTTCTGAAAGCCACAAAGTACAACCGCACAACAGCTAATTGTATTAGCCAATTTTAAGTCATGAGAGCTTTCTAGAAATGCTAATACAAAGTAACCATGTTAACTTCATGATTTCCCTGAGGTCACTTTTCATGTCTGGTGCAGCTCAGTRGCCCTGGCTCCCCTTTTCCTCCGTCAGAACGCTTCCTCCGTTGAATGGAATACATGTGCCTCCATAGCATATATGTGCTCTTACTGACTGTTTTATGGTTGCTGATCTTTTTTCCTTTTTTTTCCCAGAACCCTAGAAGTTTTGGTGAGTTTGAATGAAGGGCAATCTTTCATGTCCAGCTCATTAACAATTACTGCTTCAGAGTGTGTAAGTAAATGGCTGACATCATTCAATGTAAAATACTGGAATTCAGTTTCTCTTATGGTTTTATCCTTGCATGACCTCACAGTGCAGAGAACCTCAATGTACAGCAAGCCCCATTAGCTCTTCAGAATATACACAACGACCTAATCTGAAAACTACACTTATGTGCAGATGCATACAGAATATATATGTCTTTTTAAATATATAAATGCACTCATATATATAATGCATTAKAAATAATTTCCTCAGGATTTTGAAAGATGTTTAGACTTCATTTTGTAAAACTAGTACACTCACAAGGAAGTTTCAGCTGTTTTGAAGTGAGGGATTATAGATGGAATATCTTTCTGAGGTTGCATGAAATAGTTCCCTTAGTTTAGGAAATTTCTTAATTTCTTAAAAATTAAATTAAATTCCTTAATTTTTATTTAAGGAATGCCTTTTTTCGTAGGATTCCACGTAAGTTAAGTATTAATGTGTGTATCACCCCGGACTTCCACATAATATGTAAAAAGCATCCCTTATGTGGCAGGCTTGGAGATTTATCTTTGCTTTCCAACACAGGCTCTGTAATAAGGGTTTCTCCTTTCATTGTTGCTGCATCTGTTTTGCTAGCTGCTTCAGGAGCTGCTGATTTAGACCATATGCAGAACTGTATGTAGAGGGAAAGCCCTGGTAGTCTCCTCCCCCATGCTAGCTCAGCTGGCTCTATCCTGTGATCCAAGCAGTGGCTCTGTGTTCCTGATATGTTCTGGTGTTACGTTTTGCTATAGCTTTTGAATTATATTTTTGCTAAATATATTACAACAGCTGTGGCTTAGAGAATATTGGGAAGCTTCCATGACATTAGAGACTTGCTCACTATAAATAGAATTATGTCAGAAGAGCCAGGTGTGACACAGTCACTTGGGGGTCCCATCCCAGCACAGTTCCACTTCATAGGATTGTGGGAGTAGGCTGAAGCTGAGTAGGCAGAGCCTCAGGTCTTCACCCTGGATATGGAAGATAATTCTAATTCTGCAGGAGAATATTAACTCTGTATAACTTTAGATACCTAATTTAGGCGCCTAAATAAGAAAGAGTCTAGGCTGTCAGTCCTTTAATGGGAGACGGTCTATGTTAAAGCACAAGCTAGAGCATCAAAGTTATGCCTAGGTTAGGTAGTGTGAACATCCTTCTATATTTTTATCATAGGCTTAGGAAAAAAAAAMCAGCTCTTAGGATAAACTCCATAATTATGCTGTTAGTGCCTTTGGAAACTCAATATACAGAATATCTGATCCCATTTTTCTGCTATCCATTTATTGCTTCTGTCTTCTGTATTACATAGCTATGATATTTAACATTCTTGCAGTTAGACATGAAAACACTGCAGAAATAGAGATTTTGAAAATGTGCAGCAAATGGATACAGCTTTTCTTTAAATTTGTCTCATATAAAAGTGTGACCTTATTGCAGCTTTCTTGTCAAGCACATACACATACAGAACAGTGCCTTCTGCTCATCAGCATTTATTATTCCAACAGCATTTTCATCACTCACAGGTAATTAACCTGAAAGAGAAAAACTGGTATTTTTTCTCCCATCCCCTTTAAAACTGGGTGACTGCAGAAGTCAAATACATCTCAGCTCAGCTCTTAAGTTTAAGGAAGAAAGCATAAATGAATTTAGAGCTGAAGAAACATAAACTCACTAAACCATGTTTCTGTGCCTAAGGCCTCTTTATAATTTGTAAGCATTTCAGTCTTGCACCAAAATTTAATGATGCAGCCTCTCAGTATGATAACATCAGGACAATACAGTTACAGGAGGGTGCTGGAGACAAGCAGTACATTACTTTTCTCTTTATCTTAGTCTTTTCAGAGAAACCAGTATATGTTAAGTGTGTCCCCATGCCCTCTAAAAAATTGCTAAGAGTGTAGATAAAGCACTGATGCAAARCAGATGACACTAAATTGCTGGGTAAAATAATAAAATACTCCTCTCTCTGTTGAACTCTTCCATTGCTTCTCTGTGGTTGAAAGTTTTAACTAACAGGAAATAAAGTAAATACAGATGTGCACTGACAGGAAAAAGCAGTAGAGTACCTGTGATCTTGTGATCATCCTTTTTTTTTTTTTTTTTTTTTGGCTTTTATACATGTTGCAGCAAAGATAGCTCAATACGAGGAGAACTGCAGTTTCCATAGTAGCAGATGGGCAACTGCAAGAAGTGGGTCACTGCTAGAATTGTTCCACTAATTCTAATGGCTGAGCAGCTGATGGCTAGTTGGTATATGAGAGTTACAAGTTCCAGCCTCCCCCAGCAAACACGCATTGCTGCAGAGAAAACAAACGAAAATGGCATTGAGGCATGCACCTTGTCTTGTGTATGCTTCATTGCCTGGTGTATGTATGGTCACCTACACACAGTTTGAATAAAGCTTTGCTTCTCCTTTCATTTGCAACAGTTCATCTCCAAAACAACTTTGCTCACTTTGATAGAATTATTTGTGCTGTACTCTAGCATTGGTGATTCCCCAAATGCCCCCGTCCCCCCTTTTTCCTTTTTCCTCAGCTCAATTTTGAGTAAGTTTTGTTTTCAAGAGGCCAGTGTTATATTTTTCTCTCAGTATTGTTCTAAACAAGAACAGCAGCACAGTCTATAAAGGGTTAAGAAGAAAAGTACCTACAGGATGTGGGTTTAAGATGGTGGGAAATGGTCTAGTCACCTACTCATTAAAAGTGGTATGCAGTGGAAGCAATGGAAGTCGCCAAGAACTTCTTAGGTGGCTTCAGGTTCAAATGCCAATGCTCCAAAGGCAGTTACTATGGTGTAGTCTGTGCACTGTGAATTAGTAGTCTGGCTTATTACTTACCCACCATGTGTGGGCCATAAGCATAAAAGCCTGACAGGAATATCTGTACTGTTAGTAAAAATTCCTTAAAATTCCACCTGTCCACTCATCCATACGGACGTGAGTCCTTGCTGGAAGAGGCGACCGCTTCTGATCCACAGACGTAAAAGAAGACTCTATTTGTGTCCTAACAGTTGGTTTCTTGGCATTTTCTGCCTAAAAAACCAGACTTATTACCGCTGGAGAGACTGCAAACAGACCAAGATACTGGACCCATCAGACAGCTGGTTATTATCTAGGTAGAGGTATCCTGGCATTTCTTGTCCTGCGGAGCAGGCTGCCTTTGAAAGCTCCATGACTGTATGTGGAGTGCTTTTTTTCACACACAACCTTCTGCAGCCCTGGTCAGATTCTCTTTCTACATCTTTCCTCCCAGTGGCYACTAACTCTGAGTGGACAATAGCCTTTCCAGAGGCAGCTTTTAGTTTGATCCTGTAATCTCTAACAACGGCTCATTTAACAATTTTAACACCTTTTGATGTGTCCTAGTCATCCTACTGCATAACTGGTGGAACTGAAGAGACTTTCACTGGCAGGTGTCACTGAATCTGCACCATATATAAATTTGGCTGAGACCGCTTTCTGATACTTTGTAAAGAGCTTTTTTTCTGAGGCATTTTGGCAAGAAGTGGAGTCAATGAGTGGGAACCATTTGTTTGGTTGCGCCAGTCAGTAGGGAGCTGGTTTTGGGTGAGTGGGAACACCAGACAGGAATTGTTCGCAACATTACTGACATCATTGTCTTTCTGCTTTCTTCACAGTCAAGTGGAATAGCAGCACTTATTGCTGTTCTTGTGCTGTTGCTTTTGGTGGCGCTCGGTCTTCTGTGGTGGTTCTGGCCCCTCTGTTGCAAAGTGGTGAGTAAAGAATATTAAAAAAGAAAAAAGTCTGTGTATGCGACTTATGATCATAACTCATGCCATATTGGGAAATACAGATACAATGGGAAATAGGTTAAGTCTGAGAGTTATATGTGGCATAAGCCATATGTTGAGGCAGTTTTCTTTCATTAGTGATACACTGTAAACAGAAGAAGAGAACAGTTTACACACTGTGGAATGTGCTCTTAGCAGTACTTTTGGATTTCAGAGAGACTTGCACACACATGAACCAGCATCAGCAGGCTGATGTGCTGCTCCCTGTCTTTCTGCTGAGTGAGCAGATGTGTTACATTTCTGTGAAATCTTTGATAAAAGCCTTTTCTCTATTATTTGAAAGTTGCTGGCCATAATGGTACACAGATGTTATCCTGAAATCAAGGACCATTTTAAAAGTACTATCACTAAAATTGATATTTGTAGTCCATTATGGGCTCTCAAGTTGGAAATCCCTTATTCTCTTATTAATCCCTTGCAAAAAATTAAATTTTCATCTTGCACACATTACATCTCATTTCATCTGAATAATGAACACTCTATCCTTCTAGCAGCAAATAATGCTGCTTCACTAATCTCCCTCCATCTCTTTGCATGTTGGAGGTTTTAAACTGGTGAAGCTTATTACCCATTCAATTCAATGACATGCTGAGGACTTCAGAAGTGGAGACTGCTTCCAGGCTGTCACAGTATTCCTTGCAAACTTGTCTCAGGCTTRTGGAAAGCAGGGCAACAGAGCAACTGTCTTCTCTGCTGACCACACTGAAGCTCACATAATCAAAAGCTTTGGTGTGGTCCGTTATGCCCAGGCTAGCCTAGAACAAGAAGTCTTCATCCYGTTTGCTTCCTCATGGTCTATGGCTTCTGAGGGAGAACTACTAACTCTTCTCTTTTAATAAAGCCTCTCTTCTGGCTCACTGTCCGCAGTACAGTTCCATCAGAAATCAAGGAAAGTTGTTTGTTACTTGTTTTCCTTCAGCAATTGTTTATTTCATGAACCTTTTCATGGAAAAGGAAAAATGCAAAACAATCAGAAGAAAGCTGCTCATTTTCTTATTTTAAAATAATTGGCTCACTTTGATTCATAGGCAGACTTCATACTTCTTAGTTTCTGCATTTTCTACAGACAGAAAATGTCTACAGCTATACATTTTCCATAGCTCTGTCATCTGAGGCAGTATGGTAGGGAGATGGAGGATACAAAGGAAATAATATTTCAGCACACTTCTTTTTGGTATAAAAGCAAATGTTTTGTGTTGCAAGGATTAGTTATTTTAAAAATATGCAGGTGAAATATAATTTAAATCTTAAGTGAACAAGGTAAGTTTTATTTYGGTGTCTCCTTTGAGCTATTTGCAGACACCCAGAGGTTTCTTAAAAAAATCCAAGACTTTGAGTGAGTTATGTTTTACTATTTGTTCACACTTTGGTGAGAGTGAGCATATTATCCCCTCTCAAAAGCTGCTTTTCTGAAACAGACCATTCTAATTTTTAGCCTCTTACTTACTTTTAAGGCTTTCCTTTTTTATTGTAAAAACAAACACACTTACCTTTGAGTTGACTGATATCAGGAAACCTAATTTTCCTTTAGTTCTTAATCACTCTCAGAACAAGTTGCCTCATTAAAACTCTTGTTTTTTTGTCAATAGCTGAGTATCGCTGTCAGTCAGAACATATCCATGCATGTTTAATTTACACAAGCCCAGAATCAATCTTTTATGATTGGAAGTTCTATAGATTACATCATATTTAGTTGTCCATACAGTTTTAATCATTTGCCAAATGGGTGTTTTTTTTCAGAGTCAGGCTTACACATGTACAGCCTAGTGAAAAATTAAAATACTTGTCACATTAGACAGTGTTCAGAAGCCCATGCTGGTCAGTTCCCATGGTGTAGTAAATCTTGAGATACTGTGCATTTTCCTTTCATTATACTAAAAAGTGATTGCAGTATCTCAGTCCTTTGAGAGCAGAAATTCTGTTTACAGTGATGACTTTGTAATGACAACCAGTAAGACACTTTCTGTATTTTTATGTCAGAGTCACACAAGAGAAAAGTCAACAGTAGAGTTCTGTAGTGCTAATTTCCAGCCCTTATGCTGGCTGTGCCAGTATAATACATTAAAATATTAGTTGCAGCAGCCTATGCTTGCTCATAGTGAATGTAGCTCAGTTTACATTACAGGTATATATAAATGAATCATGCAGAGCTGTGAAGGAATGCCTAAGCTAACTCCTAATTAACTAAAATAGCTCTACTGTGGAATGGCCGAACAGTGACACCACCTTAGGTGCCAGAAGATGCACAGTGACTTCAGTGCAGGACTCTGTGTGGGCTAATTATTCTGGCTTCTTTTGTGTGGAGCTGACTTGTGTATTACCACAAATTGCTGCACTCAGCGGTGGGAAAATGGCCTTGGAATCTGATTCACCTTGTGCTTAGGTCTTTTCCTCCCTGATGTTTACTGTAAGGCATGGTGATTTATCCCAAAAATCTTTTCTGGGTACAGTATTTGGTAATGTCAGTAAATGTCTATTTTAAGGAAAGTCTTGAGCTGTGTATCAGTGAGCTGTTGTTAAAAAGCAGTCTGACTTCTATAGGAGCAATAAGACCAAAGCACCTTGAACGTTAGCACCCTGTTGTTTCTTCCCATCTCTCATGGACATCTCATTTCCTTTAAAATAAAAGATCATTTTAGGGCTCAGGGYTACACCAATACTGAGTTCCAAAAACACATACTTTTACACTGATGCTATTACCAAATACTGACTCTTCCTTTCTTTCTGTTTGGACGGTTCCTCAGATCATTATACTGTGCTCCCATTCTTTTTTCTTCTCTTCCACATCTGACGTGCTCAYATTACTTGTCATCACCACTTCTGGCTAAGAACCTTGGGCTTTGGTGCTGCTGCCCTTGACAAGAG
This sequence comes from Rhea americana, assembly GCF_003343005.1. NCBI lineage: Eukaryota > Metazoa > Chordata > Aves > Rheiformes > Rheidae > Rhea > Rhea americana. Next base: position 558,988 of record NW_028186417.1, on the reverse strand, counting down.
GGGCAGCATACTAGGCTGGGCAGGACCACCTCCTCCCTTCCACTGAGCCTGCTTGCCTGGCAGAGGCAGGAGTGTTCAGTTTCATGGGACAAATAACAGGAGCGACAAAGAAAGCAGCAGCCCTCAAGCCTAAAAAATGTCACGTAGATTAGAATCAGATGAAAAAGAGGAGAAAGGTGTTACAGGCAGAATGCAATGAGTATCTAGAGCCACAAATATGTAATTCCTATTGTCTGCAAGCTGTCAGAGTTGTGCGCTTTGGGTGGTTTGGGTACTTATTTCATCCTTGCTAGGAATCAGTCTTGACAGTGTTCCTTGCTATGAAGTCCATGTACAGTTACAGGTTGGGGTGTTGGGGGGGAGGGGACTCCTTTTTCTTCCTTTTCTTCCTTTTTTTTTTTTTAAGCAGCTCACTGTTGACAGTTCTTTCACTCTTCCCTCAATATCAGAACATATGATCGCATCAAGCTGGCTTCAGGCTCTGGTGCTGACATTTCCTAATGCCCACATCACTCGAACATTTGAAAAGTGTTAATGAGCGGATCAAAGGGACTGTTGCCTGAAGCAAATAACTTTTTTTTTCTTTTTTTAAGAAATCGGCTCTCCTCCAAACTCAAGTCTTCATTCTTTGCAACTAAATAAATGAGAGGCAGCCTTTCTGGGTGGTGATGATAATAAACCAAAACAAAATTAGGGAGTAATCCATCTCTATATGTGGTTAATAAGACAATAGCATTATTCAGAGTCTTCAGTATTTAAATGATCTGAATAAAGTTCAGGAAAAGTTAGTTTTGCTGTATTATGATCTTCAGTATCTGCAGATTTATGGTACATTTGCATTGTTTCCTGCCAGAACTGCATAGGTTCCTTGATTTGTTTTTTTTTTTTCAGAAATGGCTTTCTGCTAATTTTACTTGAAATATCAGACAAGACTGAGAATACTCTTTGTGTGTGTGAGAGAGAGAGCGAGAGAGCGAGCGAGTGTGTGAGTGTGTGAGGAGCCTGTGGAAACATAAGGATGCAGGCATTTACATTCCACTTCTGTCAGCAGGGGTGAATATCTGCTACTCAAAGCAGATTATTTTCTCACACCACTGTCACATTTAAAACAAGTTTCATTTTCTGAAGCTATTAGAAATAGCAGCTAATTAATGTATCAGTTAGCTTCAAATCAAGTTTACCCTATAACTTCAGGGAGTTTAGCAGCTGGCATGGGATTGCATGCTTTGCTAAGGCAGTAAAACAAAAACTTCCACTGAGTTATGGCTTATGAAGCTCAGTGAGGTCAAGTGGTATTTTTCTTGATTCATTGGGGTAGAAATTTTGATTCGGTCAAAACTGATAGGCATTAGTCCCAAGCAAGCTTTAGCATGCATCATAAAGTTTATTATCCAAAGTCGTCTTTGCTCAGGATATAAGAATCATACAGCTATGTGGAGAAAGTGGAGTGATATCATTGGTAAATATGTATTTACACAAGCCTGCAACCAAGCTTGGCTTCTTCTCATACCATTTATAGTCTTGACAACAAAATATGTGTTTTAAGATAATGGAGACAGGCAGAGTGGAAAGAAGAATGAGAATTAAATACATACGGTAATGCAAACCTTAGACTAAAAGTAGCTTTTATTGCTTCYAGTCTTTTAACTGTTTTTCGTGAGAATTAAAGATTTTGCTCAGCACCCAAATAGAATCTCTCAGAATCTATTCCATGATCTCTCTCTCTTTTTGTTTCTGTAAAATTAAGGCAGTAATTCTGGCCTGGCTTTCAGGAATGCTTGACTAATTAAATAGTTGATTTCTATTAAGTATTCTGAAAATTCTTGATGGGTGACAAGAAAAGATACTCAGAAATATTTAAAGAAAAATAATTTTAACATGTTTTTGCAAGGTCCTGGCACAAAAGAAGTGTCTAGTTAAAATCCATAACTGATTTTCTAATCCACTGACAGTACTCCGAGCTTAATAAACAATTTAACATCTTAAAACTTGTAGTGCTGTTAAAAAATATTTCCCAAGGTGCCATAAGTTATTTGTCATATTTGATGTAATTCCTGTATCCAGGGCTAAAAGTACATAGCAGTATATATATTATATTAGCAGTAACTATTTTTGGTGCTACTGTGACTTGAAATGTCAGGAAGGAAAACTCTTTGAGTATTGGTCAGAAAAAGATGATTCTTTTATGTATAATGCTTGGCATCTGTGCAATGACGTATTATTTATAGGCAGTGGAAGAGTAAATGGAAGTATTGTAATTAATAGAGAATGAATAAAATATATTTCAATTAAGATATTTACTCTTATAGTAGGAAATTTAAGTATCTGTCAAGGGGGACAGTTTTAGTTGGGTTCGTAGGCATAGCTGAACTAGACTGTTTTATATTCATGGGGTATTTTTTCCATCATTTTTACATAATACGCACAAAAAATGACACAATAAAACTGAAGTGCTTCTTTTTTAGCTTTACTAATGTGTTTGTCTTGTGGAACAATGCCTTCAGTTTTTATCATCATCCTTTAAGAGGGTCATTGCCTTCCTCTTCCTATCTCTTTACTGTTGTTTCTTGTCATTATCCAGGGAACTCCCTAGGAGTCACAATACATATGTGAGGAAGAGAACAGGAAGAAATTGGAGGGAGAAATTTAAATGACCTAAATGTGCTTTATATAGTCTGTAGCTTATTAAATGTTAAGCTAACCTAAATCAAAATTACAAGCACTTCCTGCAGCACAAATGCAGGACCTCAGTTATCCAACAGAGAACTTACTTATTTCTTTTTTTTTAAATCACATAAAGACGTAATTGCAGTTGGTAGCCAAGCAGTCTTACAGCCGGGAATAAGGTTTAAGTTCATTACTCTACCAGAAATTGTCCTTCTCCAGTAACAGTTCAAGAAGCCTTGTGAACATAACTCCCTGATGCAGGCATTCTGCACTGAACAGTCAAGGAGCTACATATTTAAATTATTATCTGAAACCTGAGATCTCTGAAAATGATCTGGATGTYTAGAGGTGAAGCCTGAGCTATCAGTAGGCATTTCACACTTGTCTCTGGGCCAGAAATTCTCCAGCAKCATGGCACAAGGAAGCAGGCATCTTGGCCCAAGATTACACAAGACCTCACTTAGACCTTGGGTTGCTTTTCCTTCCAGGCTTGCTAATTAACTCCATAGGATTTCATCACTGGCAATTACTTAGAATGACTGAATCTTATCCGGTCAGGAAGCAAAGGGGCAGACACGTCTGCCCAGAGAGTGTCTGTCAGTCAATTGATTTTATTTTCTATTAGAAGGGTGGTGTTAATTTCCAGAAAGCCTTGATAATCAAAACCCCAGGGACTTGGCAACAGTGGCTGCCAGTTTGCAAACAGATGTGGAGGACTCAGAAACAGTTCACTTAAAATTTTCTGTCAGCTTTTTGATGCTGTCTTTGCAGTTACTTATGTTTTTGTATATTTGGCTTTTTTAGGTCATCAAAGATCCTCCTCCGCCTCCACCAGCTCCAAAAGAGGTACAGTATAGTGGTGCTCCATGGACCACATTCATTACATGATACCATTGCCCTTTGCTTCCCTGTGTTCTGCAAATCTGCCTTAAGCTGAGACTTTTGGGTGGTCGAAGTCCAAATCTCTGTCCTGTCTCAGTCATCTCAGTGCAGCATGAGTCAAGTAACTTATGCAGAGAAATATTTCAGGGCTTTATACCAAAACAGTTTAACATTAAGTTTCCCAATCTGCAGTGAAAGCAGAGAGATGGGGTACTTCTTGTATGATAGTCTAAAGATTCATAGAAAGACCTGATACAACATTTTCCCGCAGCTTTGATATTCCAGACACTGAAGAATCTTTACAGGGGAATTCTTCTACCTTTTATGGGCAATAATATACAGGAGGATGTTCTGGTGTCTTCAGTATTTTTTCCTCTTGGTCTTGATTCAGCCAACCGCTTCAATGCATTCAAGCTTATTCTGAAAGTTAAGTTCATGATAAGGTACTTTACTGAGCAGAGGCAGCCAAGAGCAAGTTTGACAAAGATTGGCTTAGGAAACAGTGATTGGCTGTGTAACCTTTATCTGTCGATCTGCTGAGCACCGTCTGCTGAATCCAAATGACTAGGGCTGATAATCTGGCTCTTTGAAGGCAATATATTTTCTGTAGAGAAAGCTTTTGAAAATCCTCTTCCTTCTGTGAGCTTTGCTTGTTTTCATTAGTGGAAAGGAAAAGGACAAGACAAATGAATTATGATTGGTAGAATATATAGTTGGAATCCTTATTTGGACTTTCACAGTGGCTGCCACCAATGTTTTCCCATATCCAAAAATGTAGAAGGATTTTCAAACATGACTAGATTTTGTCTGGAAACCGGTAAACACTTGGGGAACCTAAAAATCTGGTCCTTTGCACCTAATATGGGAAAACTTTGCGAACTCTTAATGAAACCATGTATAAGATAGACACTTAGTGGGAAAAAAAAAAAGTATCTCTTTTTAAAGTGAACACATCTGAATTTATGGACAGGAAGAAGAAGAAGATCCCTTGCCTACCAAGAAATGGCCCACAGTGGATGCTTCGTACTACGGTGGACGAGGAGTTGGAGGAATTAAAAGAATGGAGGTTTGTACTCTGTGGACATGCCAATTCACTACAGCACAAGATTTCTGAGGCTGCAGATGGTAGAAACAAAGACTTTTAAAGTGTACTGGAAATACAATGGTATAATGTTTGCCTCTTTCCCAGTGACATAAGCCTTGTAAAATTTTTACCATATCGAATARTTCTGACCTTGGTTATGAAAGAACAGCTTTCAGTAGCTCCATTTGACTGGAACTTTAAATAGATGCATGAAGGCATGCTCTTTCCATCAAGCTAATGAGAAAGAGAGAGTGAGAGCCTTTTCTGAATGTTTTGGAAGAAATTACAGTGAAACATAAGTCCTCCAACTGTGGGCCAGCCAAATGCGCTGACAATGGTGAYGCTAAGGAGAGGCTTGATCCCAAAGGAACTCACAGCGACAACAGTGCCTGTCTTTGAAGAGACATGATAGCATCATGTTAATTAAAACAGAATGAAAAATGTGCATCCTTATGGGCATGTCCTTATGTCAGATTTTATAGTCAAGTCAGCCTTTATGGAATTTGCAAAGCAGTTTTCTACGTGTTTTAACTTTAATCTAGGAAACTGTCTCTAAAATACCCGTCCAAGCCTTATTGACATATCTTGATCAAGCTTTAAGTAAATATATGGGCCTAAGAACCAGCTCTTTTCAAATGTGGAAGAAGAATGCATATGCAAGTTTAAGGCTGTCCTGTTTATATGTGTTTCCTTCAGCAGTTCAGAATTGCTAATTTAGAAAAGCCTCAGCCTTCTTTTAAAAAAAAAATTAAAACATTTTATGCAGAGCTTTTCAGTTGCAAACTAAAAAAATGCTTTCCAACATAAAGAATTATAAAGCTGGATGCTTAACAGGAGCCATCATGAGCCTCCAGAAGGGATTCCAAGGTTTAAAAAAATACATTTTGGAAATGGGATCCTGCCTAGTGGAAAAGAAAACTAGACAGACTAGATAGATACCCAGTGAACACAAATATTATCAGTACCCATGAAAAAAATGCATGTTTATCACATAGTGAAAATACAATATTTTCTCTTCAAAGAAGATAGGACATGAAATATTTAGGTTAGAAAATATTTTTATCCGTAGTTGGAATTTGTACAGGCTGAAGATGTAAACCATTTGAAATTGTTTACAACACAAACATGGTGCTTTAAGAGCTGTACTCTTGAAAGGCACCTCGTTCTGTTGAGCTGGGTCTCTCTCGTTCTCTGGGACCTGAGAGTATTCAGCAATTTTTAGAGTTGGGCTCCTCTTCCTAACTCCCTAAATATGCAGCTTCACCTCTGTCCGGTAGTAATAGTGTGGCTGAGCAAACTGCTGGCTTAATTGTCYGTTTCCAGCTCTTCTGGATTAAGCAATATTAGACCTTATATCTTTCATGGGTTTAAGAGAATATGTTGCTCTTTTTGTGAATCAGGGCAGAGTAAGTATGGAAAAGACAGAGAAAACARGAACTTTTTTACACAGTTATGAAGGTTAGCAGGTCAGAGAGAGTTATTCCTTACTTGACCATAAATATGTAGCAATTTCTGTGCTGTGGCCAAAGAACAACTTACTTGTTTAGTCCTTTATGTTTGTTTGCTGTTTTCAATCCATGTGGTCATTCACTCATTCGGCTACTTTTTATTGCTACTCTGTGCTCTGTCATTCTTCTGGCAGCTTGATTCTTTTGGCAGTTTCCTTAGAAGAAAAGTGAGAATGAGCCAGTAAACTTATTCTTATCATTCTTGTCCTACTTCAGTTTGAATGCTGTATTCTTTCTTGGGCAACTTCATTCACTCCTGTCTTCTCCACTAGTTTCACCCCTACTCCCCACCCCTCACCTCCATGACAATCCAGAATAATGTAGCTGGTGTTCCTCCGTCTTCCTCAATCTGTCTTTTGGCGTTGCTTTAAAGGTTTATGATGCTGTGACTAGACCCCACCCATTACAGGCTATTAAGTTTTAATATCAAAGTTGTATTGTCAGACTCCACAAATTCCAGATTCTTCTAGGTGAAGCCATTTTATTCTGAAAGAGAAGGTCATTTTTTCTGTTACCATCTATCTCTAAGTGATTTTAACAGTGTTTAAAATACATTTTAACAGCCTCATAAAAAACACTGTAAAGGTACCATTGATCACAGTGAAAGATACAGATGCATTTTAATGACTCAGCAGGGTCTACTTGGACATGAAAGCCCTTTCTAATATTGCAGAAAGAAGATTCCCCAAGGAGAAAAAGAAATCACTAAGCAAGCTGAACAGTATGATTCAAAATAACAGGTTCAAATCAATCCCCTTCCTAAGAAATGATGGTCTATATTTTACCAAGATGAGGTGYAGTATTACAGACTTTGTACTGTGGTACTTTGGTGTTCTCATTCCCTGCACTGAGGTTGCAGTGGTAAAACACACTTGGTTATGGTGATGACATGATTTTCCTCCAAGGAGTTTTATTTGTCTGAAAGGGGCCTGACAGTGACTTGCCTATATGTTTTCCTCATCCACCCTACCAACACATTCTGCATGTGGAGCTGAYGAGGTTGAAGAAAGCAGGCTGCTTCCTCCTGCCCTCCCATGGCATAGTTATCCCAGCACATTATGAAGTGTTCCTAGCAGGACTGGGAGCAGTCTTCTCCCTCCAGGCAGCAGAGGTGGGACCAGGAGTGTCTTTTTCCTGGGCAGCAAAATGACTTTGTGCCCCTTGCAGTGAGAGAGTTGTTGCATCTGACTGTATTTCTGTCTTACTTTTCTGTTGCTTGAACTGGCAGTCAGTAAGACAGAACTGGCATAAAGCTACCAATTTGTGATCAAGCAGTGTGCAGTGGTGCTCTTAATGCTTTCCCCAAGGTGGAGGATCAGTCTTCTCTGATTTTTCTGATTTTGATCTTCCCTTTTTATGCCTGGCATTTCTAGTGTGGAGGTCCCTGAAAAAAAAATAGTATGTTGGGGGCATCCTGCAGTAATGGTTGGCTAGCACCATGAGAGCAGTAAATAATTTTTCAATAACAATTTCATGACTCATCAGCATGACACATTTACCCAAGATGTAATGTCAGAATTTAATTTCCTGGCTTTAGGTGTATCAGGTCTTCCTTACAGGCTAGATTTTAGCAGATGGCATGATTTAGAAAGTCTTGCACTGAAAATAATCCGGGTTAGTTATACTAAGAACTTTCAAGCTTCAGCTATAGCTCTTAGATGCTCTTTGTGGATAAGTAAGTAACAGTCTTGTCCAGGTTTGTTCGTTTGTAGAATACAGCAAACATACTTGTTCAAATTGCTGCACAATGTTTCAAGTCCCCAAAAGAAGTAAGATTACTGTGGTAAGACAAACAGTCCATCTTGGATGGAAGTTTTTTCTGTATTTTCTCCTTACAGCACAGTCAGTAAAACTTTTTATGGAAGTAAAAATATGTGCTTGTCTCACCAACAGCAATAATCCAGGTTTCCTTTGCCTTTGACTATTTGTATGTATTTTACATCATTTGTGGCAGTGATAAAATATACATTGTTACCCGTTAGACATTTACATATTATGCAGTTTAGACTACTTTATCTGCCTTCTCTCCAGTATGTATCTTCTTGCAGAAATACTTCAAAACCTCAGAACAGCTTCAAGGAGTTTTTGTTAAATATTGCTGAAGTATTGCTACCTAAATTGGGAATCTCAAAAAACATGCCGTGTTTAGAAATCTCGGTTGGCTAAAGCCTAAACTTTCATTAGTGCCAGATTAAGGTATTTTAGGGTAAATCAGAACTAGCAATGATATGTTTTACATCACTAATAATGGAAGACACTCGGGATTTTCTGTCGCTTATACATCCTGTGTGATTCACATTAGAATTTTTCAGTATTTCTCTTGACTTTTTGCTGCTGAGAGACAGCCATTCMTATTTACAAGTGTGTCTAAGAATGCTCATAGTAAAACAGGAAGAGTGAACATTTTCTTCAGTACTTCCCTCTTGTTTATTCAGAATTTCTTCCGAATTTGAAACTTTTTCAGATACTTCTCCCATTTACCACAATTTCCTTGTCCTTTGCATACAGTGTATTTATGTCTGTGCTCTGGCTTGTCTTAGGTTCGCTGGGGTGATAAAGGATCTACCGAAGAAGGGGCTAGATTAGAAAAAGCAAAAAATGCTGTGGTGAAGCTCCCAGAAGAAACAGAAGAACCTTTTCACCCTAAACCACCTAAACCAAAGCCTACCTCACCAGTCATTCAGGAGAAGTGGTACACACCAATTAAGGTAATCTAGCCTTAGGTACAATAACTTTGTACAAAAGGGAGAATTTTGTCTGCCTTACCGGTCTTATGCGTGATGAACTGTAGCTTATTTCTCAAGTATTCCCATTCAGGTAGTTCTCGAAGTAAATTCCAACTCAGCACAAAAAAATGGAGCACCTTGTGSCCCTAAGTGCTCTGCTTTGGCATTATGTATCACATTCTGTTATCCTTCTACAGAAAGAGACATGTCTTACAGTAATAGAATCAAAATATATTTATATGCTTGTGGTCTATCTCAATATATATCTAATTAAGCATAAAGCTCTCTGTACAGAGTTTGTAGCAATTTACTAAGTTTTCAACCTATGTCTACATAACCAATCAAGAAAGGAAAAAAAATAATATAAAGCAGCAGAATGCAAAGTTCTCATTGAGATAAGTGAAACCTGACAAATAGTATAAAATAAAGGCATTTGCCTATGAAGAAGGTATGAGACACTTGCAAACCCATAACAAGCAAAACCTATAACAAGCAGAACATAACAAGCTTGTCTCAAAAACTGAAGACAGGGGCATAAACATCTTTCTTTAAATATATATAGGCAGTGAATAGACAGGTTTAACTAAGAGTATGGATAAGGCCATTCTGTCTTCACTAATCCTTCCTTACATGTTCTTTCTTAACACCAAAGTGTCCTGAATCACTGATCCGTGCTGAGTGGGATGCTTCTGACCAGCATCAGAGCTGCTGTGCGTGTTCTGCACAGGCAGTTTGAGCACTCACAATAAATCTGATGCATTCAGTACAAGTTGGACTTACTGTACAGTACGTATCAGCTATATGCCATGTGCCTAGCAGGCCCAAGGCTTCCTGCAGACGGTGAATTTGCTTCATACAGGCTGTAAAAACGCTCAAATTTATGTGGGAGAAATCCTAGATGGACATGTGGCAATTCATTCTAGAGTATTGGCAACAAACATGTTACTTTAAGATCACTCAGAAATAAACATGGGGCAGGTTACAGCCACTCAGTTCTCAGTGGAGGTAAAGAAAAGTACCTTGTGTTCACTGATGGAAAAGACTGCATAAGCCTGCTATGTGGTAAGGTGATACAGTCTAATTTTATGCTTTCCTTACCTGGCTCTAAGGAACTGGTGTTTGATTATACCAGTAATTTCTCCATGGATCTCCTTAAATAGTAAGTTAGCATGTGATGGACTTTTTCAAATTGATTGATTTTATAATACTGAAAGTCCTGTTGCTCTGTTGCCACAGGGTCGACTTGATGCACTGTGGGCACTGTTACGACGACAGTATGACAGAGTCTCTTTGATGCGACCACAGCAAGGAGATGAGGTTTGTGTGTTGTGAGTGTACTAGCTAGGGTGGGCAAAAAGGGGCTTGTTACTGCAAGGGTTTAGCAGCAGATGAGYGCTGGTAATTCCATGAACTTAACTAATGAAAGCCATGCAGTCAAAAGAATGGTACAAGAAGAAAAACAATGCTTGGGGGAAAAAGCGCACTGAAAGACGGTACCACACCAGAAAAGAAATGCTGCAGAAACACTGATCTCCTGAAATTATAATGCAGAATTTTGTAAGTAAGTATTCTGTGTGTTTGCAGTTGGAAGACAAAAACATAGTGCAGATTTCATACAGTCTAACCTCTCTGTAACAAATTTGCTAATCTTTCTTAAATCCAGCTGTTTATAAGGCTAGAGTTTGGCAACGAGCACACTAAAAATACCTTCAGTTTAAGTGACCATCGATAACTTCCATGCTCAATATTCTCAGAGCCCTTGAAAAAGAAAACATTAAAGAAGCACAGAAAAGATAAAAAACCCTGCATGATAAATRCAGCATTCACAGGAAGAAGTGAGGGAACTTGTTCTCCAGTCTTTTCTTTCATAGGGTAATGACCCATGAAAAAGTGGCTTCCACTACAAAGACTGCTATGGTTGGGAAGTAGCAGGAGAAGTTATTATTTGGATCTTTTACAGTAATTCTAGATCATTTATTTCTGGTTACTGCAGCTTAAGAAAGCATTACTTTAAATCACTGCATTTACTTTGGAAACTGAAGTATCATTAAAGTACTTCAAATCTACCAGAACAGTTCAGCTTCCTGTTCATGACACATCGAAGAAACTTAGGAGCAAACTGTTTCCTCTAACTGAGACCAACTTTTTCTCAGTAAACTGGCCCCAGATAGGCATGACAGATCAGATGCTCAGACACTGCAAGGCAGCAGAACTCTGCTGAAGTCAGGCTATGCCAGCTTACATTCACTGTGGATCTAGCCCAGCAGTTAAGCATCAGCTGTTTCTGGGAGATGTGTGATGCTTATATGAAGAATCAGAATTGTTCTTCCCAGTTGTAGTTCAGTGGGGATGTTCTCCTTAGATCCTCTTTCCTCTTGCCACTGGGGCCCTGCAGCCTCTCTCCCTGCACAGCATCAGTAAGTGCATTTCATATTGTTATGATGTTCGTTCTTTGTCCCCCTTCGGTATCCAACTCGAAGTGTCCCTTTTCTCTCCTCCTAGTCCCTCCCTGTATAATATACAGAAGCTTGACACTGGACTGTGAATTCTCTACCTGCTCAGCATCTGCTCTGGACTGCAGAGCAATGAAAGTGAGGAATGTGATAGCAAAGAAAGCTCAAAGAAATTGGATTAATGCTACTGAAACAGTGTTCCAGAACACTATTTTTGCAATATGCACTATAAAAATGATGCATGAGAATTAGAGCAGCTAAGGGGAAGGAGTTACCTTTGAGAGAATGAGAGGTAACTAGTACTTGGGTTATTTTCTTGGTGAGTAGGATGAAGTTTAGTACTGTTCTAAAGGAAGAAAGGGTAAGATTTATTTAGGAGAAAAAAGAGCAAGTGTTGGAAGGAACAGAATGACAAAGTGCAGTGCTAGAAATAGGGAGCATACTCTGTGTATGGCTGTGAAATACTGACATTCTAGTAGTGTTTGCAAGTTATGTACTCTTGGCCATGGATGAAACATGTTACACATAGCAGAATTAGTAATTCTACAATGCAAAAGAGACAGTACATCACAGTTTAATAAGTAAATTGAGTGCATAATAGTAACATTGATTAAATGGTAACTGAATGGGCTACGAATTTTTAGTCGAGCTCTGTTCTGAGGGTTTGTGACCATTAAGCCAGGTAGTTTCTATAAAAATTGCAGCTATGGAAGGCTTCTTTGAACCTCTGAGAAGTCAGACATCTGTTCTGTCTGGGCTTTACAGGAAGACATTGACCAACATCTTGGTTTATAAAAGACAGAGGACAGAACTATCTCAGTAATCCTCATAGAAAAGAGAAGTAGAATTTGTGCTGATGAATAAGCGTGTGACCTATAGCTCTATAAGAATGCAGTTTCTGTCTGGCTAAGAGTGTTTTATATCTTGGAAAAAGATCTTCTTGCTTATTCGTAACTTGCTAGGTACAGATCCCTTGCTGTACGCCTTGTGGGTTTAAGTCAGTAAATAAATCAGCAAACACGTGTGTGCACCGTGAGACATGCATGCACGCACGTACACTGGAAGCGCTGTCACGGTAAACACTAGTCACTTTTTTTTTTCTTTATTGCTTAGGAACTTGGTAGTTCCCATTTACAGAATTCACCACTGAATTCAAGCCCTTGATCAAGTAATTGAAATGTAGGCATGAAGTATCAAAGCAGAGAAAGCTTTTTCTTCCTCCTCTCTCCCACCTTTTCTATGTTGCCAGATAATGCTGAGGGTGGCCCTGCTGCACGCAGTTGAGTTGCGAAGCTTTGATTGTGGACGGAACTCCTCTGAGGCATGAATTTTTCAGCTAGCAATCCGTGAGGTTAGGGAAGCTTGTACAGGTGTGAGCTAGCAGGTTGTCGCCGACATCTGTTTAGAGCAGAGGCACAGGTCCTCAGCAGCCTGCAGCGAGGCTGCTGGATTGTCAGCAGATGTAGTTAAGAGTGGCAGAACAGTTTTGGTCTCACATTTGCCGCCTGGGGGCTGAAACACTAAAGGTAGAGTGGGGGTGGACACAGCTGTGCTCCCAAACATGCCTCAGGCACAAATAAAGAGATCTAATATAGTTTGACTCTGTTGTGGTGGGGAGATGGGGACACAGAGCCACTTCAGAGACAACTTWACGCTGCAACATCTGCCGCCAAGTTTCCAGGGAGTGACAGGGGACAGCAGGTACAGATCGAAGTCCCCACATAAACAGCCTCCATTAAGCCATGAACTCTTTTGAAGGGCTCCCATCAAACATAGTGGAGTCCGCATGAGTAGATTGTTTTGTTTTCAAAGCAATGTTTTGTTTTCTGCACTAACAAGATAATTTGTAAATGATGCATCACTATGCATTCATACTCTAATTTATAATTTCTTCCTTTTTTATTAAAGAGGTAAAGAAGAATGAAGCATAGCATTTTTCGGGTTGTTTGATAAACCAGTTAACTGTCCAAGCGTGTCTTGGTTTTATCTGAGGTTATGGCAACCTTCAGACCACAGTGTTGTGGTTCAGCTAGAAAGCAGTGCTGAATGCACGTGCTGTTCCTGTGGCATTGCAGAGGAGAGTTTGCCCTTGTTTCTGTATTGAAACTCCTGTTCCATGGATTTTGTGACTGTGTGAGAAAGCAACTTGGCACTGGTTTGCTGTGTGTGTTCAAGTCCTGTACTTTTATCTAAATTCTTCCCTTTCTCTCTTTCTTTCTTTTCTTTTTTTTTCTTTTCTTTTCTTTTTTTTTTTNTTTTTTTTTTTTTTTTTTTTTTTTTTTTTTTATTCACAGATTAGCACCTGAAGTTAATCTTTAGAGTTTTTCATGTTCTTTATATGACCTTGCTACTTTGCACAGTTTGATACTGGGTGAGATTCTGATTCTGTGTACATTTATGCATACAAATATCTCTTAAATCCACAATCCTAGCCCTCAGTTTAAGGTTTTGAACAATCAGGATGCATATAGATATATATGCCCAGGAAAAAGAAGAAATGTACAGGTAATTCTAGAAGACTTTCCATAGTAGAACTGTAGAATACCTTCATTTTTTGTATTATAATACAGCCTAAAATTAAAATATCTTTGCATTTTTAAATTTTAAACCCACCAGCATTTACACCCTTAAAAAAATTTATAATAAAGTCTGCAGAATTAACACAGGTATGTATTTTTATGTAATGTTCTTCTGTGAGCATCTCCATGTTATGCAAAGGAATTGTATTCAGTCTTGTAACTCTGCTAGCATCACACAATTTACAGTTCAAAACACCTTCAGGGTATTTTCTTCTCTTAGATGAGGCACACATTGTTCCCTTTGTGTTTGTTCCGTAATTCCTACATTAGTTACAGGCAGAAACTACTAAATCATTTGCTCAGACTGTCGACTGTAGAGTGGAATAGTAAGTGTTAGAAGTCTGTGGCTGTAAGTGCACCCAACCTTACACTGCCAAGAGAAAGTTCAGTATTTTGGAAAAAAAAGACTAATTACAGTGCCTAGCAGTACCATAATTTTCAATTCCAAAAAATGCTTTAATAGGGTTCTATAGACAGTTCATCATCTTACATTCCACTGGAGCTGCCAGTCTGTCAGCACTCCTATTGCTAGCCTAGTTTTTTATAACTCAGTTATGAATGTTTGCTTGCTAAAGAGTAATAGAAAACAGGAATGAGACTGGTGATAGYAGGATTTGTCGGTTTATTGTTGTAAGCTCTAAAAATCATAAACAGTTTGGCCATTTTCCAAGGAGGACCTCTTCCTCAAGGAGGTCAAGAAAATGAAGGTGAYTTGATTTCTTTTTTAATCATTGAAACAACTGCAAATTGTTGAAATGATGTGCAGAAATTAAAAGTAACAGAGAAAGATGACTGCAGCTACTTACAATTAGGGCAGTTGTTGGTTTAAAATATGTTTTTAAATCAAACTKCTCTCAGCAGTAATTTGTATTACAACATAAGACTCAGTTCACTGGAGACTTGCTCCATGTTCAATGATAATATAGTATAGCATAATTTAGTGCAACATGAAAGTGATTATGCTGAAGAAAATATTGACTGAGAATTTTAAAAGAGTACTTAAGTATTTATTTATGTAGCAAAGTTTATATTTATCTCAGATCTGCTGAATTGCTGCAATATTAAGAAGATGAAAAACTAGTTTTGGAGTGCATGAGATTAAAAGGCAACTAAAGAGCATCTCTTTATCTTAAATGATTTCTACCAAAATATTCCATTCTGCCCTTACTTTTAAGTAGGAATTTGTCTGTACATACATGACAGCATAACTTGAGCCTAAGTTTTTTATAAACTTCCAAAATAGACCCAGATTACCATAAAAATGTCTTGTGCTTCATTTCACCATTAAAGAAAGAAGAAGAAAACCTTTTTTTTTAAGAGTATCCATTTCAAACTGCTCTATTCAGACTGAATTCAGATGGAATTCAGAGGTTGGTCTCCAGCATAAAAGAATGCATCCTGGTGAACACAGAAGTAAATTTCAGGAAAAAAAGAGGCTTCTTCTCTTGGCCTGCACACAAGGAAAAGTCATGTTTTGTACGTCAGTTCCTAACCCTGTTTGCTTTTGGAGAGGACACCTGCCGCTTTTGTTCGAATGGCAAGTAATAGCTAAGAGATAAGCATGATTATTAATTATTATTTATCAGYGTTTCCTTCTGCTGAAGACCCAGAAGAACATTTTGTAATTAATACATGCAGATAGCAGAAATTCCTCCAAAAGGATGCTTGACATAAATGGGTATCATAGCTTCACTTTGTTAAATTGGATTGTAGGGTCCCCTTCAGCAGGGTCCAGTAAGTTTACCTCTCAGACGCACTACCCTAGTCAGAGTGGTTTAAGTTAAGTAGTATGTTAGTCTCTGGATTTCCTACCTCTCAGTCAATGAAAGCTGCAGTACGTACTTTTATTGAAAGTGCAACATGTGCACAGATACAAGTTCTGATGGTGTGGGATTTTTCCAATATATATATAGGCAATCATTTCTTTCATTCTCAGCCTTTGTGCAGATGTACACTATTGTTCTTTTTAAAATGAGCCTTCAGAAGTCATTAGCAAGAGGATGAACACCGGTATGAATGAAATAGTATTCAAAAAATTCTACATGTCAGTCTTGAGGTCATGACATTTTTACCAGTTTGTCTGCTAGTCCCATASAGTAAAATGGACAAAGCAGGTCTAACAGATCTTGCACAGTTCTTTGGAGTCAGTATCATGTTGGTGAGTGCGCTGCTTCACAGAGGCTGTCACTGTTTCTGTTAGACAACAGTTCATTACATGGTCAGGACATAATGGAGGTGCCATCATCCTGGAGCATGGCATGTACCTTTGTGTATCTATTCTGTGCTTCAGAAGAGCTCTTTAAAAACCTGAGCTGTCACCAGGCTGGGCAGCCAGAGGAATTCTTGCTGTCTTTATTAGTTTACAAACACCTATCTGTTAGCTGAGTGTTTTAGGCATCTTAAAATACACCAAACATACCATACAGGGCATCATGGTTATTTGAGCTGTGCTGGCTACACAGGGATAATGCCTATTAAGAAAAAAAATAGTCAATCTTTTCTGGGTGGAGTGTGAATTTGTTACAGCTGTCAAATATAGTCTCTGCAACCCTGAAGAGCATTACAGTTATTTTTTTCTTCACCCATGGTATATGAAGAAGCAAACATTTCATTTTGCAGTTCAGTTTTTGTCAGTAACGGTTCATGTCATTGAGCATGATTCAAAAGAGAAAAACACATTTGTTTTCTTAATTCCTCAAAGCATCTTTTTATGGAACGGTTTGCAGCAAAAGCAATTGTATTTAATCACTACCTGGCTTCCAAGCTTTGAAGAGAAGGCAGTATATATCTAACCAAGCTCAGTCATAAAATGCAACTCCCAACTTGGGTATAGTCTTTATGTACAGTGGAATCTGACGTAGTTTATGTTAATGTTGAATATCTCATTAGTCCAGTTTACAGAAAGACKGACTACCTTCAAGGAAAAGCAAGAAAGCTGACAGGTTAATTCAGTTGCTGCTCTCAAGAAGAGATGTGACAGCTTTAACTGTCTTCTGTGTCCAGATTTATGAACTAGTCCTCTGCTCTTAACCAGATTAGTTCCTTTTTCATTAACTGCTGAAAGTAGGGCAGCTGTCCGAGCGGCTGGTTGTAAATTCGATAATGTCTGCTGTGCTAATCTGTAGGCTTTTCAGATAGAGAAGGCAGCAGATAACAGGATTAAAGTTTCACGACCCAGGGTTTTCACAGCCCGAGATGCGAGTGTAGAGGGATAGAGAGTGACTTCTGTCATTAATCTTAATTGATTGCCAAGAGGTTTTAATCTGGGTTATTAATTAGGAAGGTCCTTAACACACTGTCTACTTATCAACATCAGATGCTCTTTTGGGACTTTTGGGACATATGTCCTATCTTATATTTACATTCACACAATTTACACACACATATATATAACTGTATGAACTGCACATATATATATGTATACACACACACACACACACATAGTGTGTATGCATGCCAATAGTGGTAGATATATATATATGCACAGAAGCATCATAGTTCCTTGGCAAAATTTGATGAAAATCAAATATAYATAGGCTACACTTCTCACCTGTATATTTCCATATATGTCGATAGGTATGTGCATCTGTATTTATTAAATATGCTGTTTATCTAGATTATCTTTTAAATGGAAATCTTTGATTTGCAGGTTCCTATCACATTCATGTTTAATAAAAGAGCAGCACATGTTGTTATGTGCCTGTGGCCATCAGACACATACAAATCTGAAGAAGAAACATTTTCATTTTTATCTTTCACAATTTTTTTGAATAAATGTTCAGGCCTTCATTTTTTTCCTTTTTTTTTTTTTTATTTTTAAACAAATTACTGTAGGACAGCCAGAATGGATAGACGTATAACTATACACAGTTACAACTATGTAACTATGTAGTAAATCCCAGTAACTCTGCTTTGATGTTTGCTGAAGTACTGTATGCAGGAGGAAATATTAAATTATGGACTGAGCATATAAACTAGGCAAGAAGAGAAGGTRCTGTGACAGACTCCTGGCATTTGAATTTTGTGTAGATTCAGGCTACACTCTAAATTTCTACAGGTCTTTAATTTATTTACGGATGATTATTTACAATATTAATCAGATTTACAGAAATGGAGCCAAGAGCTGAGGAAGCCTCTTGTTCTAAGGTCTCTGTCATTGAAAGTGGAAACCTTGTTTCTTGCAGAGCTTGCCAGGCCATGYTGTGTCCAGCTTTCATAGAATCATAGAATCAGTAAGGTTGGAAGGGACCTCTGGAGATCWTCTAGTCCAACCTCCCTGCTCAGAAAGGTCACCTACAGCATGTTAGACAGGGTTGCATCCAGGCAGACCTTGAAGATCTCCAGAGAAGGAGACTCCACAACGTCTCTGGGCAACCTGTCCGAGCGCTCCGTCACTCTCACAGGGAAGAAATTCCCCCTCACATTCTGGCGGAACTGCCTGTGGTTCAGTTTCTGCCCATTGCCTCTTGTCCTGTCACATGGCACTTCTGAAAAGAGTTTGTCCTGGTTCCCCTGACACCCTCCCTTCAGGTACTTGTACACATTGATAAGATCCCCCCTCAGTCTTCTCTTCCCCAGGCTGAACAGGCCCAGTTCTCGCAGCTGTTCCTCAGAGGGCAGATACTGTAAGATATCAACTATTTAGTTAGAAAAGTCTACTCTTAAACTATTCACAACAAACAAGAACAGTCTGAGATGTTTTGGTTTAGAGAGAAAGGTATAACTGCTAGGAAGGGGAGAAATTCAGCTTAGTATCAAGGAGGACTCACTGACAAATGACTGCCACGAGGACTGAAGCAGATTTGCCTGGGAAAGAGAGGGAAATCCATTGCTTGACTCACCTAAAGCTAGGCCGTACAAAGCAGCTGTTGTGCTGCAGGGACCRCTGTTAGTGGAGATACACACCAAACAATCTGAAACATCTTTCATAATTTCTTTCTTGGTATTGTGTTGCCTCTTTAAAATGTTATCCACAGCTTTTGCTCATTTTCTGCAATAAATTGCATTTTCTCTTCCATAAATAGATATGTGTTAACTATTGCACTACCACACAGAGGCATCCCATAAAAACAAATACCAAATGCCAAAGACTCCTATGAAGCACAGGTAAGAGAGAGGAATTAAAACCATTTGAAACCACATTGTAGGTAATGCACACAGTGGATGAAAAGTGGATGAAAAGCTCCGTAGTTGCTCACTCAGAATCAGCAAAGAATTCATTTTGGGTTTGTGTCCCGGCCCATTTGAGTTTGCTTTTGGACAGCATTTAAATGATAAGACGTTACTTGGAGCAGAAATGATGTATTAGTCACTTCAGCTTCTATGCTCCAAAAGTTTATTAGCAATGATAYAGTTTATCTGAGATAAGATTCTCCATTGCTGTAGAAATAAAAGATCCTAAAATTCTTCAGTAGAGCTCTGGCTTGTTTACACAGATTTACASCATGATTTAATTGCCATTAGGAGGAGGTCTGTACAAATAATTTATGTGAATAAATACGCCTGGTATTCAGAAAAGGAGAGGTTACCTACCACTTTCAAGGTATTAGTGTTGCCTCCAAGTAGCTTTGACAGCCCAGAGCTCAAGATGGGTTAATCACAAAAGATGAATGCATTATGGGCTTGTTATTTATTGTAGCTAACTGAGCTCAGAGCATGGTCAAGTACCCCTATCCAAATACTGTTAGCGCACCAATACAAAAGAGTCTCTAAAGCCTGAAAACAGTTGCTCATGTCAATAATTTTATGCATGCAGATCATTCATTAGCTTGAATACAATATTATCAAAAAAAAGTGGGGTGAGGGAGCTGTTCTATTATCTTGACATTCATTGCATAGTTCTTCTAGAATCAAGGAAGAAACGAGGATAAAAAGTTGAGGAAGGACTACAGCACACATGCTACCGAATATGACAATTAGGGATAGATAGTGGGGAGGAAAAGAAGAAAAACAGTTGAAAAATTATATTTATTACTCTAATATTTTTACTACACTTTCATAATTCAAAATCATTTTTATTATTTTTAGAATTAATTCTTGCATGTCTGTAGTCTATAAGGAACTGCAGATACATTAAGAATTAACAAAAAGTTAAACACCTGAGTTATTAGCATTTTAAAATAACTGAGTTTTCATAATGAGTCACATTTTCTGAACAACTCAGCTTTAATGTCTTTATGGGGTGCTTTAAGGTAACATATGCCTCTGATCTTCATCTATTTGCATATTTTGTATAAAGCAGAAAATTCTACCTAGCAAAGGAAGTGATTGTGCAGTATGTTGCCAGATCCCGGTATATTTTTAAGTTCAAGCTGACATCCATTCATTAATTAGAATGTCTCAATACATTTGAGTTTTGTGCCCCAGCAGTRTGACATAATGGTATGCTCTCATCCTTAACATTAAATTTTAATATTGAATATGCTTCTTTTTGATAGCTTGTGTCACAGCTTTCATGTAATTTAAACACAGTCTTAAAAAAATTAATTCAATTACAAGTAATGGAGTTGTTAATGCTGCTTCATGTCACTAAATATATATGGATACATACGATTCTGTTCCTTTCAAGTTACTCTGAAATGAATTTTGCAACTTCTGATAACTGTGGTGGACAAATGCTAAATGAAAATCAATCACTTCAATTTAAATCGGCTTAGCTCACGATCTTTCTTAAACAGCCTCTGTCRGACAGCTAACCAGATGATAAGTAACAGTTTCACTGACCTATAGCCTTTGAATGTTTAACATAACCCTCTAAGGACAATTACTATTGCATTGCTTGCTCTCTAGGGCTCAAGATTTCTCACTCACGTATACGGATTACTTTGTTTTTGATGTACATGTCTATCCACAGTTTTCTCCCACAATGTTGGTTTATTTTTGTTACTTACTCTGTAATCCATATCCTGCAATTTAAATCAGTTTGATCAACTTAAAGAGCCTTAGATTTTCTTGGAATTTGTTATCACATTTTTTTCCAATGGAAACAACAGAACTCCTTTAACGGTTTGAAATATATATATTTTTTTGCTGGATGCAAAATATTACTGTCTGATTGAAAAGGGTAAATGCAGGTGGAAAGTGCAGGGCAGCAGTAGAAGATKTTATATCATTCTGTGTCAAAGTAGATGGAGGATATTTTATGTTGTATTATAGTACAACATAAAACATGCTAAAAGTTGGAATGGTTGTAAAATGATGGACAGAAATCTTTAGGGACCTGTAGAAAATGATCCCAAAAGAAAGTTAGTTGATGACTCACAGTTGAAAATTTTTGTAGGAGTGTTAAGGGAGTTTGATACYCACTGAGATTCTGGGGGAATTTGGTACGTTTCTTCAGTGTGTCACTTTAAGTATGAAATCTAAATGGCTGACACTAATCTCTACTGCATCTTCTATGTGTAGTTGAAATAAAGGACAGTTAAATTGTCATCTGCATAAAAGTAAAACACAAGTCAACTCAGATAGGTATTAGTGCAGAGTCAGCTCTGGAACATTGTCATTCCATACTTCTGTAAGTCCAAGGCTTGCAATTCTTGTTAAGTGCCTGGTTCAATAAACATTAAAAGCTTCCTGACTCCATCTCTGTTGCTCCCCAAAGAGCCTGCACTGGTGATTAGATTTAGAGTATTTAAGTGATTCTCTCACTTCTGATTCAGAGCCTCTATTCCTACTCTACTAAAATGAAGTGAATACAGATTKCACTAGGTTGAGTCCATATCCTCTCATGTTGCCTGAAAAGACCAAATGATGGCTATCGCACACTGAGAAGTAGCTCTGGCTAGAACTCATTGGCAAATGTGGGAGTGTGGTACGTGTATCATGGCAGGCAGCCTTCTTGCTGTGGTTAGTTGCACAACATACTGTCCTTCTTCCAAAAATGCTAACCCTCTTCATAGTGACCTTGATGATAACCGTAGATCTCATGTGCTGTGTAATCACATGTTGCTGTGATTTGAGTCCTCTGCAGAAGGCTTTTGCACTTACAAGTGACAGCTTTTAAATAGTACCGACCACCTGTCTAAGAGGCAGAGCCAAGCACAAGATATTTCCCTTAACGTATTCCAGCCATGGAGTTCTGAAGAAGAGAAGGCCCTCAAGAGAGATCTTATCCCATGACTCCCCAAATCTTAGTCCTGGGAAAGCAGAGAGAAGCTCTGCATAGATGATTTCCCAGAAGGAATCCTGAAGATAGCAAGGCAAGTACATGCTGCCAATGAATCTTCATGTTGCCACATTATTTCTCAGCACCTTTTTCCCTGAGCGCATATATCTTCAGCATTACTGAAGGATTGCTTGTAGACAACTGGCCAAGGATTAGATAGCGTCTTAAGATGTTAGTCCGTTCTGTGGAAGGAGTTTCCTTCCAAACACAAACTCATTCCAGCATAAGAAACTCTTAACAGGTCTCTAAATCAAATGAACTCTGTGTATTGCCACTAGAAAACTACTGCTTGCTCTAGGAAAGTGATTTTGCATTTTCTGCTGCCTTTTTGCCCCACTCTCAGCTTCATTTCCCAACTGGTGTAGACAGTACCATTTACCCTCACTGTTGTAGGGCTTTTGTCAGCTAGCTTGAATCTAGAGTATCTATCTTAGCTGAACCACAACTAGTTGCAGGTCATTTATTTAATTTCATTAATAAAATAATAATATCCACAGACCAAGGCTTCTGCTTGCTAATAGTCACTTTGAGTCTCAGGCAACTGATGAGAATGATCTTTTATTTGTGCAGTCACTTTCACAATGATATTCAGGGTCAAGCCTAACAGCCAAGCTGCCATGCATTGGTAGACATCAGTTCCCTTTGAAAATATGACATGGATGCACCCCAAGCAGATGGACAGAGATCATAGGTGGCTAGTGAATTGATGGGACATTTTGTTAAGATTATACTGGCAACTAAATACGTTTCCCCCCTCTAATAACATTTCTAACAAAAAATTTTGAATGAAAGACTTGTAAAGGAACAGGAAGATATAATGGATTATGTTTCTGTGGGACCTAGAATTCTGTGAATTCTAGATCTAATATTTTTAATCTCATTGCTTTAAAAATGCAGTGGTGTAAACTGTCTTGTGGTTGGTGGAGTAAAAGAAGCTGCTAATGGATATAGGTGCTACTGAGAGAGAACTAAGTGATTATGATTTAGTAACAGTTTGTTAATGGAGTACTGAATAATACCTTTGATTTAGGCCTGCCAGAAATTTAGGTTGAATACATTTTAATAGTTCAAAAGAAGATAGTCTTAATTTTTTTTTCCTAATCTATATTTCCTATGTTGATTATAATGAAAGCCCTTTTCTTAAGGGAGAGTCAGACACATGCTCAGTTGGTGCTCTGTGAATACTCTCAGGCATGTTTAGTGCATTTTTTATGTCGGTCTTTCCTGATTTATAAAACTATAAATGCTTTGCCTAGGGAAAAAAAAAATAGGATTTGGCTTAGAAATAGTCAAGAGAAAASCAGTATACTAAATCACTATAGAGAGGAAATTCTGTTTGAAGAGAATATGCTTTACTGACACGTTTTCATGGAGGTAAAAGTACAGACATTTGCCCCAAATCTGCATTTCTACCCTAGTCAGGTGGTTCCTACTGGAATTTTCAGAACTGTGTGGATAGATGAGAATTGCCCCTTTGAGTATGGATTGCAGGACTGCTCCTCTTAATGGTCTTCATAAACCCTATTGCTGTAATTGGTAATACCACTGAGTTGTTGATGATGAGTATAATGTTTGTGAGCTCTTTTCTGTAGACTATTACAGTGATTTGGGTTTTTAAAAAATATTAGATCTATTCATGTAGAACATCATTCCTGAATTTGTAAGAAGAAATACTAACTAGGAAGGTTATTGCGAAAGAAAAACATGAGGATGTGAGCTGTCTTAGCACATATCATAAAGTGTACGACAGCAGTACTGATCAATCTCTAAGCAAGAAAGACTTGTTCGGTTTACTGAACCTGCCATTACTTTATGCTGCAGTCCTCTCTTACAGCACCTCTGCTGCTGTCAGCAGAGCCCTGCATAGATGGGCCATGGTGTGTCTCTAGAGGAGACTGCAGTAATTTTCTCTGGGAGACAGTCCCAGCTGTGCTGTATTGTCACTGTTACCAAAAGCGCAAGGATAAATCACAGCATTGAGGGTCTGCCTCTTCTCCTTACTTTTCCTACTCAGGATGGTTAGGGATTGCATAGATCTACACTCAAAAGCTTGTCATCTGACACCTCTTTTAGTCTGCATCCCAGTCTGTTGTCTCCATCAAGATACCAATGCTGCAGACTGGGTTGGGGCTAGGAAGTACACTCAAAGGAAAAAAAAAAAAAAAAAACAGGAGGAATATCTAAGAGGAACAGAAAGCAGGTCTTTGAACTGGCTATTTTTTGATTTCCACTCAGCACATCCCAGCAGCTGCGCCACTAAATACAGCACGTCTGCTCTGAGCAAAGCAGCAGGGCTTCCCCAGAGTGACAGTGGTGGTAATTAAGACACAAGAGATGGGGGCAGCAGGTTTCTAAAGGCTACAGCATCTGAGGAGGAGGACAAAATAAAGAATGAAGCCAGTGATGGTACCTGACATTTCTATGGAGATGATGTGAACACCAACTAATGAAGGCAAAACTGTTCCTGGGGTGGGGGGATGAAGGGATGCCTTTAGTGAGCTCTGGGAACAATAGCTTACTGATTCATACAGGGGAGTTCACATTCCCCTTGCAGTGGGTGAAAATGGGAGAGTTAAACTCTAAAGCAGAGACAAGGACATTTAGTGAGAAAGAAGCGCAATATAAATAAGTTTCTTCCCATAGCTCTGTTGAGTGCAGCTCAGTGTCATACTATGATACTATATCAGCGGTCTAATACCCTACTGGTATTACTCACCAGTTCCTGCCTTATCAGAATCAACTAGTCACTAAAAAAGAGAAATGGATAGCATTTTTAAATTCTGGGGTTTCTTTTCTGTGATACAATACACAGGTGCAGTACTGTGGTGATAAATCTTGTGGAGACGCTTAATTAATAAATACATTCATATTTGCCATGGACTTAAGGCAAAGAAATTCTACCTTGTGTACAGCATAAAAATCAAATGAAGTCCAGTAAAAAGTCATATATATTTATAAAAAATGTATACTACTTAGTTGCAGAGTGTCGTGGCATGGAAGGCTTTATGCTTAGGTTGTGCTAAACAATAACTAATATTCCTATCTGCTTTACCTATTGTATTGGGCCTATGCCGTGCCCCTTTAGACTCCCTTCAGTCCTCCTTGGAGACAAGATCATGGCAAAAGTGGACAGCCCACCTGGGAGAGGGACAGCAGTTAGAGCTGACTGCAGCCCCTGTCAGCATTAATGACCGGCAGTTGACACCTCATCCCAGCCACCCTTGTTCAGCGTTCAGCGTACAAGTATTGCATTGAAATAATTACTGCCTGTCATCCCCTATTTCACAGAAATCCTCCTCTTAGTCAGCTCAGACATACAAGTGACATGTGACTGGATACTAAACTAATGTTGACAATCTCTCTGTAACTGGGCTTCCATATATATGTGTGTGTGTGTATACATACATGCACACAGACACACACACACATTTCATCTGTACATTCACTGGATAGCAAAAACATTCGGTGCTCAAGCAATATCAATGGATAACTTGAATCAGGGAGAATGAGATTGCCCCACTGTCCACTGTATCCCATCAGATGTAAAGCATCCAGAAGGTGTTCTGGTCCTGACCTCCTGCTGGAGTCCATGTGGCAGCACACGGTGCTTTTACCGAGCTGTAACATGTTCCACAGCTCTGCTCTGCTGCTGGCTGTGGGCCAGAAGAGCACAAAGGAACCGCTTAATACAACCTTATCCAGTGCTCTGCCTCTTTGCATTTGGGAATCTTACGGCCAGCATGTCTTGACTCTCTGCTATGTATGCAGATGCTACAGGATATATCATTTTGTGTTTGCCGTAGCTCACTCTTTCACAAGCAATGGAAGTCCTCAGCCTGTGCACACTTTTCACTGCAGAGTGAGATAAACAACTGTCAATGTCATTTTAGTGGAGGGCTGTTGTGTAATTTGGAAGAGATGGCACTCTCCCCAGCAGAGTTCTTCCATCCCTCCTTTTATTCCTCTGGTGCTAAAACTCCTGGACCATGCACACCTTTGTGTGCCGCAAACCCTGTGGTGTTAGGAGGTCATTCATATGGGGAGAAAAAAACTTAAGGGAGGGCAGGTATGGCTGATGTTCTTGCTGCACCTTTGCAATGCTCTGTGAATCAACCTGGTGGCTATGAAGGATTTTTTTTTCTGTTGAACCAGCTGCTAGATCTGTATCAAAGAGAGGAATGTTCACAGAAAAGAAAAAATCAAATTCTGTAAAAAGTGTTGTCATGGCTGGCAGAGTGGAGAGTCAACACTAGTTAATCCTTACAGATGACTCCTTAGAGAGTCTCTTTCCTCTTCACCTTCTGAAAACAGCAATGTGAGAAAGGGACAAGGAGGCCAAAACTGTCATGGCTTCTGTGGTTTGAACTCTGCTTCTGCTGAATAAACATCAGTCTCCCATTACTGCATCCAGTGCAGACCTCAGTCAAATAATTGTAAACTCTGTGAGGAACTGACACTGAGGAAGTGATACTACAAGGAACTTCTGATGATCTATTTTTTTCAGTACATGCTTGGATACAATTTATTTGTGTTTCTGTCAAGCATCACTTTCACTTGAGATCATCTGAAAAAGAAGCTAGTTTGGCAATATGAAATCACTGGTAGAAGGAAGCACAAGTAATAGTGACAGCAAATCGTGCTGTGTATTCACAAAACTTTTGGGTCAGGATATGTCTCTCCCATTGTGGTTCACTGTCTATCTTGTAGAGCCTGCAGTAAAAGATATTTTACTAAACAATAGTAATATTTCTATGATACTATTACTATAGAACCTATATATGCAGTAGTGAAAGCAACAGGGGATATTCCTATCTTCCTGTTCACAGCTGATTACATAATTTGTATTTGGATGACTTTTCTCAGGCAAGTAGTAAAACAATGAAGATTGGTGGCAGAGGAGGTGCTGAATTACCTTTTGGCATAAGTGGGTACAGCTCTGTTATATCAGTGGTGAGTTTCGTTCTATGCATTTTAAGCTTTTGAGGCTAATTTTTTTCCAGCTGTGCTACTCAAGTGTGTTTTAAGGGTTCTTTGAGCTGTAAGTTTGTGAAGAACCTGCCTTAGAGTTTTAAAGTACTGCTTTGGGAAGCAATTATCAGTAGATATTAATTATTGAACATTCCTATACCTTCTGGAAAAGTTGTATCATCACTGGCAAGTGACCTTGCTAGAAGAGGGAGAGGGAAAGAGACATATAGTGCCTCCTGAGATCAAGTGGAGTGATGCGTATCAAGAGAAGACACTAAAGATTTATTGTCTGTGGCAAAAGAAACACAGATCTCTGCTTGTGCAGTAAGTGTTTTTGACATCATACGCCGTAAAGAATGATAGGATACCGTAGGTTGCAAGTGTTTCACTGAAGGAAAATAATAGATGTTTTCACACTGCTATTTGTATTAAGAGTGTTGATTGCTTAGCTATGGAGTCTTACTGGTCCTGAGAATTTTACAGTCCTTGTATTAAAAAAGGTTCATGTTACAAGGCAGAGGAATAACCATAAAAAGGGATATGGAGAATATATCAACTTCAGGTAAAAGAAATCTAATTTAAGTGCAGAATATGCTTTTTTTATCTTGCTTTTTTATGAAGCTTATAGTTAGCAAACAAAAATATACTGCTGGTAGCCTTTCACAGCTGCAGTCAGAATCTTAAGACAGTGGGTAGCATAAGAAGTCATTACATTGCTCAGGTAGATAGTATGAAGTATGTTGTGATGCTCTTATTTATTGCATTTGCAAGATTCCTCCAAACTCTGGCAATTTATAAAGAAGTTGAAGGTTGATTCTGCTGAGTGAGGAAAGTATAGTGAGGAACTGAAACATTCTGTGCTCTTTGGGAGGAATCGTCAGCAAAGTACTGTCTCTCACAGCTCCGATGGCTGACTTAGGTCAAGAGCATTGCCAGTTCAGTGGCCCCACTTCCTCGTGGAACTGCAAAAGATTTCTTACATGGTGTATACTCCAGCCTCCATGGGTCAGCGATGTGGATTTTGCAACCCACAATTGGTGGATCTCACCTGACTTCTGTGATGCAGAACCTGTCCCATGCTGGGTTGGGGGGGAGGGTGCTGCTGAATGCCCAGAACATAATTTTATGCTTATGCCTGCAGCTTGATGAAGGGGTCCACTAATTTGTGCATCAGTGGAACAATGAAAGAGTGAAGTTCATGTTTTTTCCTCATCTGTCTTCCAGAATATCAACATCCTCATTTTTACATGCATCTGAGCAAAATGAAAAAGGAGAAATTATGCAAATTAACATTTTGCTTTTGGGGATCAGAATGTCAACTGGAGCAGAAAAAACAATCTTTCCTACATTTTGGGGGGACTACATAGTATGATTTTTAGCTAGGGCTTTCTTAAAGTATAAGGCTATTTTTGCTTTCATCAGTGAAGGGACAAACTTCTGTTTCACTGCAAAGTGAAAGCTGTTATTTTTGCAGCTCCAGTTTAACATTCATTGAAAGAAGATGTCTTTTGATCTTACTGATTGCTAGAAGAGGTTCTTACTGTCTGACGTTCACCTCACTGGATAATTCCAACATCAGAGTGTTTGAAGGCCTTACATAGAAATTTCATGTATTAATCTCCTCCTGGCCTTACTGCTTTTTAGAAGTGTTTATGAAGTGCTTTGTTTGTCTTTAAGAAATACCGCTGTTTGGACGTTCCCTTCTGCAGTTAGCTTTAATTGTTTCAACAACAACAAAAAGGAGAAATCAATTTAAAACTGAAGCTAGGAAAAAGAAAATCGCAATGACTCAAATTCTTCTCTCACTTTTATGATTGCCTGTGTTGGATTGGAGAGCAAGGCATTATGGTCAGAGAGTTTTTAGATAAATCATAATTAGATACACGTGCATATACATCAGCTAGGCCTAGGCGCACAATTAGGCACCTAATTATGTTGAAAATGCAATTGCACAGTTAGCTAAAATGGCCACCCTTCCTCTGAGGCCATCCAGTTGACTCTGTTGCTTCCTCCAGCAAGTCTCTGGGCTGCACCTGTTGAAAATGCCACTGCAAATGGAGGTGGATGTGTCTAACTAGACTGGGCATTTGTCAGCTTTCCTTCATTCAACACAAGCTCACCTTTTGCAAAACATAGCCCCCTGCCTACAAGTAGAAGGAGTTTTAGGCAGTTTTGACACAAGAATGACTGCTGGGGCAAGGGTTTCCAAGAAGGATTTGTCCTGCAGTCTACCTAAATGCAGTCACACATTTTGGTGTGGTTTCCTGATGAGACTGAGTTGGTGGTACTGTGTTATGAGGGAGGGAATGAGCCAGACCAGGGATATTCTGACTGTCAGTCAGTTTAGAGCCAATTTGCCAGATTTTACAGAAAGGTAGAGGTTTCAAAGACGTCACGTTTCCTGTGTGTTTAAAGAAGAAAGTAGCCAGGTAGAGAAAGAAGACTTTTGTTTTGTTTTGCCTCCTTGGGAAGAAAGGCTATAGTACAGTCAGCTCCCCGAGGACAAATATGAGTATCTGTGCTGGTGTTCCCCCAAGGTATCAGTCCGCAGAGAAGCAGGCTTCACTGAGTTGATTTCTTGCAGAACTAACTGTTTTTTGAGGAAATGAATGTGGAGCCATTGGAGAATACCATGAAAGAGGAAGAGCATCTCTGGCATCAGGCCATCTTTGGCTCTTATTTAGTTATTTTTTCTCTTCCTATTGCTACTTCTTTGTCTTTCTTTAAACAAGGAAAAGAGAGGTGAAAAATGAAGCCAACTGATTCGTGATTCAGTTGACAATGTATGATTGAAACTGCAGAGAGGTTGATTCTAAAGGAAAAATACAGTTTAAAATAACATTGTCACTAATAAGACAGTTTTGTCTTTACTACAATGGCTTACTTGAAAATGTCAATATCATGATGCACAGGGGGCATAATTCTCCAGCCAGTATTTTCTCTGAATTGATTTCTTATTGGCAGCAATTGTGCAAAAGTTAGGGTATTAAAAGCAAAAATGTATGTGCTAGTGAAGGTGACATTCAAAATTGTGGGAGAACAGCATTAACCTTTGCAGGGAATACTGCATGGATTATGTCTGATTGTTTGGCTTCATTCCTGTGTACTGCTAAAATGTTCAGCTTGGATTTCAAAACCTAAGCTTAGGACAACCCAGTGAAGTGCCTTAAGACTCAGATTAGGAAAATCAAAAAGATGCAAGATGAAATTGGTAGGATCTCTGACTTCCAAGTACCTCTGGAGGTACTTAGTACTGCATCCAAACAGAGAGAATGAATTCCTTGCTTTGATGAGGATATGGGAAGAAAGCGTTTTTAAGATTCCAGATGCAGAGAGAAAATGTATCTGTCGCTAGGTGAAATGCCCTGCTACACAACGTGATTTTGTTTCATCGTAAATTAGTGCTTATTTGACCTTTTTGTCTTTTGCAACTTGTAGGTTGAGTTAGATAACTTTTCTTCTAGTGGTAAGCAGATTCTTACATGCCAGCTCTTTCAGTTCTACAAATGGTGATTTATATCTTCATATAAGCAGTTTGCGAGATGCCATCGATTATTATGGTGGATATGATGTACACTTAATAGTGAGCTGTGCTTGCTATTTCTATATGTTCCTAAAGGTATAAAAACCACAGTTCAGTATAATGAGTAGTGCTCTTCCCTCCTCTCTACAGTTTTCCATTCTTTGCTGTTACACTATGATTATCCCTCTTAACTTTCAATGCAAAGGGTAACTTCTCCTCCTAACCTGCATTTTAATATCTCCTCCAGAAGATGAGGGGATAGCTCTCCAAATTAATGATTAATACCAGCTAATAATTACTTATTTTAATGCAACGCTGTATTTACATTAAGTTTTTTTTAGTTAAGACATGATGATTCAATTGCATTTTTCTTGTGTCTGTTGAATTCCAACATGGTATGTCCTGTTCTCTTGATTCTTAGCCTTTATGTGACTTAACAGAAACATTACAGCTTCATTGTAGTTGTTCAGAAGTCCTTAATGACTATAGAATTACAACAGCAAGTTAATACCATGATCTGAAGAGATGTGAGCAGAATGGTAAGAGATCCAGTTCTATGGTAAAGGGAAACCTAAGACAGTTTGAAAAATGTGAACGCTGAAAACATAGTGCTGCCAGTCTACCTGGCAGCTGAGAATGATAATCAGCCAAGCACTAGTTTATAGCCTTGCTGAAGACAGAGATTACTACGGAAGAGAAGGAGCTTTAAACAGCATTTGAGCCAATTTAATCTCACCTTTGAAAAGCCTGCTGCAAGTATAGTAAGAAGACTAGAATTGCAAAGTAATGCATTTACTGAATGATCTTTAAAAGTTTGGAAGGAAAAAAATCTATCTATCTATCTATCTATATGTATATAGTGGAAAAAATATATAATACACACATATGTCTATAAACACAAAGACATTCTTGTCTTTAACGTAAGGAAAGGAGTGACTGTGTGCTTAGTGTGCTTGGAGTTCAAACTCCCAAGTGGGACCCCAAAGCAGAAGCAAGAAACAGTGAAGTGGAATAGTTGAAGACATGAAAGATTTTGCAAGCAATGGTGGATATACCTAATGTTTTTAAGAGCTTAACAGCCTATTGAAATTAAACTGCAAATGTATCCCATATTGCTCCAAAGTCTTATGTCTGCCCACAGTCATGTGAACTGCCTTTTTGAGCTACCAGTTTTTCTTGCCTTTCCTGCATGCAAAAAATGCAAACCTTTATTTCCCTGAGGAAAATATCTTAAACTTGCCATTTATCAGGGACAAAAGATTGAGGAAGATGGATGAGTGTGAAGATGATTTTTTTTTTAATTTAGTAATATATATATTTTCTCTTTCTATTTCTTGAAATACGATATTGTAAAATTCAGAACTTTTTTCTCCTACTACAGCATTTTTTTAATGTTCAGGTGATATAATAATTTTTTAATGATTGTAATAGGAGTAATTATTCTTGCATAGTGCTCAGTATATTAAGCATCCTGAATAACAAAGAAGTAGCATTTAAAATAAAGCAGTCACTTCCTCTCCTTTTAACCCTGTGTTAATTCATCTAAAGGGATGTGATCTGATACTGCAAAATTAATATGGAAAGACTGAGAATTAAACTAGTTTCAAAATCTTCCAATAAGCCGAAGAGTTAAGTTTCTTAAACTACAAAATCATAAAACTAGCTTTTTAAATTTGGGGTTTTTTAAAGTTTAAAAATGTATATGATTTGTACAAGCTGAGATATTTCTCAGAGAAACTCAGTCCATTTCGAGGGATCCTAAATATCTTGATGTGAATATGAAAAAAAAGGATTTCTGCATAGATGCTGGAAGAGAGGTTGCCTTTGGCTCATTTTCATTCATTTCCATTCCACTTCCAACTATTAGGCCGTACAGTTGAGACGAGTTTGCATTTCATTCTTGCAGTGTAACCATTATGAACTGCTGAAGAAAGCCATTATTTTGCTTGGGAAAAATTCCAAGGTTTCACATTTTCCTGGTTTCTCTTCTCCTTTTCAAAAGAATATGTCCGTGTTCCAGTACCAGGTGCAACAGAACCTTGCTAGCATAGGTATATCCTCAGGCTCCCGAGAAGCAGCAAACTGTGAAGTACGTGTAGTAAAATAGTAGTCCTGCTTCTAGTACCAGAACTAGCTAAGCATTGCTATTAGGCATGATGTGCCCCAGTGCCATATATCCCAGCTCAGTGGTTCCAGGCTGTAGGGCGCTAGTCAGCCGGGAGACTTGCTGATGCTTGGTGGAGCTGTAATTAATCTCACTAAAGGTCTGACAGCACTGTTGCATGGTGATCTCTCAGAAGGCTTGAGGGAGAACAGCAGTCTGTTGGTCCAAAAAGTTTGGGAATCCTTATGAATGTGGCTGTAGTTGGACTTCAGTGTGTTTCTGATCTAGGTGCAAACAGAGTGTAACTTCTTTGCCAAGGTGGGACTATTTTTTCTTAGTAGTGGGGTTGAATGAACCAGAGTAACAGCAGGTTGTTAAGAACATCCCACTTGAGTATCTGAGCTAACAGACACGTAATTTCTTAGTAGCACCTCTGAAGCGCTGCTTGCATGCAGCCACAAACACACTGAATTTCTTAAAGGCTTTCAAAAACTATTTTGGTTAGGTGCCTGTTGATGGTCGCACGTGCCACTATTTTGTGTGAGTTCCTGCTGAGTTTAGAGCACTATATTAAACCAGGAGAAGCTAATGTCCATTTTAAGATAATGTGCTAGTATAACTAGCTTCTAAAAAACTATCTTGTATAGAATTCATGCACATAGTACAGTACTATTACCTGCTCTTTTTCTTATTTAGCTCTTAAACAAAAGCTGGCCTCTTGGTACATATCAGCTTGGCTTATGAAGCTATGTTGATACAGGCCTGGTGAGCTTTACCAAATAGACATATTTGTGATGGGATTTTTTTTGTCTGCTGTGTCTCCATGTGTTCCTTCTGTCCATTATTTCTCCTGCTTTCTCCTCCTCCTGTCCTTTTGCAAATTGCCAGCCTCACAGCAGCCAGTTCACAGTAGACAGAAATGCGTGAGAGAAGAGGAGGTGTCTTTTGAAGTCCCCACCTTGGTGTGTTCCAGAGAGGGGACACAGAATCCCAGCTGGGACTCCCACCACCTCACGTAGTGTCGTCCCACTGTGAATGCATCATGTCTGAGTGGGCTCAAAATCAGATAAAATCTTTTTCACCCATTTCTCCTCTTGAGGTTTCCTCATCATTTGTTATTATATCAATTACAGAGGAGAAATAGGTACGGTATTTTCTTATTGTCACTATTAAGTCTGCAGTGATATATTTTCATGCTTTGTAACTGAATTAAAATCTTAATTAAGCTTATGCCACTTTTTTTCTTCTTTTTAATTAGATATAGCCAAATCAGTTTTCTGTGGGAGGAAGTACAAAAAGGATAAAGAGCAGAAACATTTTTCCCTTGTCTGTACTTGTACTAGTGAAGCCTTAATGAGAATATCCTTTCAGAGATACCAAAGTTTTTTTTTTCTTCTTTATTAACGCTAAGAATTTATTCTCCCTGAAAACCTTAGGCCTGCTATCCAGTTATACCCTATATTTTCTATCCAGAGGATTCTCAGTAAAGGTTCAGTCTTGCTCCACTGAGCCTGACAGTTCCAGTTGATGAGCTGTACCTTGTGGAGGACAAATGCAAACAGAAGCATCAAGGGAAAGGCTTTTCCTTTAACAAATACAGCATCCATAAGGAGGCAGAGTACCAGTTAGGAAGACTGCTATCTAACTGAACATAACCTACACTTAAAATGATTGCTCAAGAAGTCCCACGCAGGTGAGGAGTGGCTATATTAGGCCAGAGGAATAACACAGTACCACTGTCCATTCTTCACATGCAGATTTTTCACCTTTTTCCTCACTTGCCCTCAGAAACTGCTGAGACTCTATGGCATGTTTCTGGTGAGGAGAAAATAACGGTCTGTACACTTCCTTAACACAATGTGCTGCTATTTCAATTCTCCCTGTTTTACACACAGATTAAGAAAAATTCTTGGCACACTTTCATTTATCAGAAGTGAAAGTAAGGGAGAACGGATGAGCACAGCTGCAACTGGATTTTGCATTTAGGTTCTGAAAAGAATGGAAAACCATTCCTGTTTTTCCTGAATGGATAACATCTGTCCTTCTTCTTATTTTAGATGCTTGTAACTGCTTTGGTATGGAACTTGGGGAGGGGGCTGAGCAGCCAGCTGAAAAGCCAACAGTCTGCTTCCTCGCTGAATGTATTGTCAGTGCTTAGCTGTGTGCTGAGACTTGTTCACCAACACCACCAACTTTCTTGTCAGCTTCTTCATTTGGGCTCTTACTCTAGTACAGATAGCACATTACAGAGTGCTGTTATACAGGAAATCTCAGTACTTCACAGAAGTATTTTTATCGAGTGCTTCCTGATACTAGCTCCACACCAAGCTTTTACAGTTCTTACTTTAATACACCTGGAGATGACACATTGCAGCAATGAGTTTTTGATGCTTAAAATAAATATTGCTTCCATTTAGAGCAATAAATCACAGTAAAACAGTGGAGAGCTAGTAGAGGATTCCTGTGTGAGGCTGTTTTGGTCTGCAGTACTCTACAGATGTCTGTTCGGGTTTTGCAGAAGCAACTGAAATCTACACAGATGAGGTTGAAAGGGTGAGCGCGGCAGGATCCGGCCCTGAACTTCCTCCAAGTGTATTGCTTCTCCTTCCTGCTCATGTTTCACCTGCACCAAATGCTAAAAAGATTACAAAGCTTCCTCCTACCAAATTAGAAGTTTGTACTAAGCTCTCCTAAAATATCAAATGCTGCCATCAGTGAAGTGCCTCAATGCCTGTCTTTTGAGTTGTTTTTTTCTGGTCTTCTTTCAGGGTTACGCGTTCCTTACACTCTTGCCTGTATTCATCCTTGACCTTCAAAGGTTGCAGTTTTGTGGAAAAAATGTAAGCCGTCTCTCTCCTGGGAGATGCAGCAAAGTTAATGTACCCATCTGAAGGGCAGAATTTCTCCCAGCAATTCCTTTCAGCTTTTTTTGAATTCAGCTAAAGCTTTTCATCAGGTTAATGTTGTATTGGAGGCAGGATTTCAGTGAAAGTTAAATTCCAAAGTTTGCCCTGTCATGCAATTTCATAATTCCTATTTCTTACAAAAGTCAGCTTCTACAGTTCCATTAATGTTTATATAATATGTTATTAATGAAGCCTTTATTAATGAGTCTTAGGAAGAAACTCTTAAACTCTTGTAAGTGCTTGTTCCATGGCCTTCCCTATGGAAACCTGAGTTACTCCTTTCACTTAAATCAGCTGTTCATTGAGAAACTTTCTTTAGAAAGCCTGTCTCTATAAGTAGTCATAACTAAGAACACTTCTTTCCGTATTAACCTCATCATTTGAGTTTAATCTGTACGACCCTTTGGGAAAGCAGGAGCTCTGGCATGTGATTGTTTTAATGTCCAAGTGGCAGACTTTCAAACATGCAAGCCCATCTCTGGTCTGACAGCTTACTCCAATTTAGACGGAACACTCTGTCCTTAAATCATCCTCCTGTGCATAGGTATCGCAGCACATATGGTACGTAACATTATGTGCTGATCTGAGACCTCTGCTGTACCTTTGCATGAAAGAGAGCTGAAATAAGAGGGGTGGGAATGATTCTGGCCTGATTTTAACTTGACTGTAGATCAGAGAATGTGCACCAAGCTTTGTGGAGATGCTCTGTCACACAGATGTGTGCGTAAAGGAGCTGTGTCCATCCCCATAAATTTAGCCTAGTCTGAAGGAGCACGTACTTCCTCCTAGCAAATCTGATTATTTTAGTGCAATATGACAGGACTGAGATTTCTGAAGGAGCTTATGGGATGTGAAGCATTCCAGTGGGACTTGGAAACTTACAGTTCTTCTGTAAAACTCTTGCTTAACATTTGTGTGTTGACATTTTCTACTTAAGGGGCCTTTTGGCATCTTTTGCATTAATTTATAATGCTGTAATAGTTGCTAGTTGCACTGCAGGAAGACTGTTTATTTTAAAAAGACTTCATTTTGAAATCAGATTTGGTCCAATACAGAGACTGGCCACATACCAACTTCTCTTATCAGTTTTTACTTGTTTTTTTAAAATTAGTTTTGATGGATTTTATGATGTAACATATTTCCTAACAAATTTTCACCCAAGTCTTTATATTTTATGTGTTTTAATGAAGGTGTTATATGACAGTGACAATACTTTGTACATGGGGAACCTGATCTTTCCATGCTAAATGGTGCCTTAATGTAGCCCTGTTGATTTTAACAGGATTAGTCACGAAAAAAATACCTCGCTGATGGCAGTTTCCGTTCAGTTTAGCTGAAGTATTTTGTTCATATCATTCTCTGAGTAAACATCTTTACAGACTGCGGGAGCAAAAAGCTTGCGTGGT
Organism: Rhea americana; assembly: GCF_003343005.1. Classification (NCBI taxonomy): domain Eukaryota; kingdom Metazoa; phylum Chordata; class Aves; order Rheiformes; family Rheidae; genus Rhea; species Rhea americana. The sequence goes on along the minus strand of NW_028186417.1, from coordinate 522,018 downwards.
AATTTGTCCATTACAACAGAGCCTTGACCTTTGCATATCATTAGTATTCAGCCGTAGAGGAGGCTGTATAATAGTTCTCATCCAGCGAAGACTAACATTCAGGTGTTTCGTGTAGTGGGTTTTCTTAATCTGGACATAAGTAGTAACAGTATATTGACACTAGGCTTGATTTTTTAACTTATATTCTGTATGTAATTCTCAAACTCTGAAACCTCAAGTGGTTTGCAAATGTGTAATTGGAAGCAAGATTTTTTTTAGAAAAGCAAAGTGGGGCTTAATAGGAGTTTATTTCAGTAAGGTCTTACCTACACGAAAGATAGACTGACTTAATTAAATCTGTTAAATTGGTGCAAGACCCTATATGGACATGACTGCATCATTTTAAATGTTTAAAAATCATTTAGCTTAAATCAGTCTTTTACTAGCTGCAGCTAAATAAATATAAGCCATATTTAAGACTGTTCATGCAGCAATCTTTACTCATTTATAACTACATTTGTTTGAAAATATAATCTGAATTATGCTACTAATTACAATAATTAAATATATATTTTATTTTTGTAAGAATATTTTTATTTATAAGTTCATAATTTAACATTATGAGCTTTTATCTTATTATGGTTTCAACTAGAAATAGCTTTCATTCCCAACAGTGGTAGGATTTAAAAAAAGGCACCAATCTAGCCATATTATAATTAAATTCATGCTTAAGTATGTGTGTGTCTCCAGCTTTAGAAGATAATTGTGCACACCTCATTGCTTTTTACTTCTAAATGTTGCTGTGGTCATTTACCAGGTAATTTCTGAAGACAAGTTCTAAATTACCAGTAATATCATAAAGTTTAAAATATTCATACCTAGCTAGTGGATGAATGGGCATTTCCTCCTCCCCTCCCAAACAGGAGCAAATTAAACATTCATGAAAAATACCTAAAACAATGGGGGGAAAAGTATGTACTTTGAAGCCCTCTCAGGCAGCAAATATTCATTTTTCTCTGCTGTACAATAAACAAGTCACCATAGCAACAGCTACATAACTTGTTTTTTATTTAAGAAACCACAAACGACATTTCTTTGCTAAATTCACCAATTAAATTTATCTTAGTTTTTTTCACTCTTACCTTGACTTTAAGGTACTGTACCATTTCCCTATAGCTAAAAAAGAATTTTTATAGTGACTTCTAATTTTCTGTTTACTATAAAATTTTTAAATTCCATGCTTAGCTATCTTGAAATAGAATACCAGGATGATCATCTTTTCTTTTAAATTTCTTAAAACTTTTTTCTCTCTCTCTTGTTGACACTTCAAAGTGTCTTTTCATGCCGGGAGAAACGAGTTAGCTCAGAACACAAAGCTGCCCTGAGACCTGTTATTCCGCACACCTGCAGCAGTGCAAAGCCTGCTGCTCTCACCGTGCACCCCCATCTGCACACACCAGATATGTTTAGGAGCGTCTGAAAGGGCTGACCTTGCAAGTGCTGCAGATAAACTCTGCAGAGGTCAGAGACACCAAGGTCATTTGTGGAGAGGAGAGGATTTGGCCGTGCGGAAAGGCTGTGTACATTCGAGGAGCACTTCTTCATGGTCTGATGTAGCCAGTGGCTCGGTAGTGCTCCTGATGAGAAGCTTTCTGGCTCTGGTCCCAGTGTTGCATGAACGCACTGGAGCGTAGCTGTCTCCCAGCTAGCAGAAGCCAGCCCGGAGGTGAACCTGCTCCTCCGCCGTGCTAATGGAGCTGCACAGCTCCAGGTCCAGAGGTAGCTTGCTCGGAGCATGGGCATGGCTGCACCCCAGATGCAGCATCTGGCTGCTGATGACGTCCTGCCTGCCCCCCTCAGCAAACCAGGAACGCTGCACTGAGTTGATGTACAATAATGCTGTTTGGTAGCATTTTTTTCACATTTCAGTACTGCAAGATGGATCACCCCTAAGTGGCTGTGCCAGAACCAGACCTAGCATGCAGCTGTGCCCAGTTCTGCTCTGAATGTRCTTCACTGTCTGGAATAAAGAATAGGTACTTCCATGTACAGAAGCAGAAGATAACAGGAGAACAGTGGGCAATCACAGAGATGTAGGAGAAAAGGGCATTTAGATCGGAAGGTAGGCATCTACATGTATGTCAGAATCTGGTCATTTTAAATTCATATAACGGCATTTTTTCAGTAGAGGCCAGTGCAAGTATTATCCAAATGTTAACTGACTGGTTTCCTCAAATAAATGGATGGAGTTCCTTCCTTCATTTCAGAGCTGACAACTGGATCACCAACTCTATATGGCAATACTAGTTCTAAGCTCTGACAAGTGTTATATATGCTGCAAATGAAGAACCAGATGTTCACTGTCTCCACAGCTCTTAAAAGTTAAGTTTCACTTCTGAGATTGTCCTCAAGGGTGGGTTTCTTTTTTCCTTTCTTCCTCGTGTGTTAAAACAAAAATAAGCCAGAAGCTTTTGATAATGAAGCAAACATATTTTTCTGGTATGGGCTATTTTTTTTTCAGTCTGCTGCTAGTTTTTAAATATAAAGTATAGCATATGCTTAACACAGAACATATGGAAAGAAAGAAAAAGCAAATCTTGAATTCCAAACATAGTATTCTTAGTAGAAAAGATACCAAGTGTGAAAGTGGTCACCCAGAACAAAAAGAAAAAATATAATATATATAAATATTTATAAAACCAGCTCTAGTACTTATTTTACTTTTCCTCACGTAAATCTAAATTAAGAGTCCTGACAACAGTGCAAAGTGTAAAGAAAAGAATGCAAACAAGTATTTCTGGTGAACAGATCAGCTCAATAAGTCTGTAAAAGTGTGTCTGAAAAGCTGCTCTTTGTTTAACAAGCCAAAAAAAGCTGTTGCTTTTATACTTTCCCCGTTACTAGCTCCCTGTACCCAGTCAGRCTCCAGGGAAGGGATCCGAAAGCACTAGGTGGTGCTTTTGGACTCTCCTCTGTTACAGGCTGGCCCCCCGGCCCAGGCGGGAAGGGGCACCTAGCYGTAAGGGAGTGGGAAAGGTGAGGGCAGCCACGTGCCCCCCTCATGCGCTGCTGCCCACAAAATCTGCCGTCTTCACAGCTGAGGCTGAATAGTTTGTCTTACCTTGATTGAGCTGGTGTTTTAAGAGCCCCCTACTACAGACTAAGAGTCACTGTGCTACATGCTATATAAATACCAGGACAAAAAGATAATCTGTGCAAATTATGACTACGCCGTTAGTTTAATTATGTCACCTTTACCAAGGAGTATTTCTGGTGTAGGGTGTGACTTCTGTTCCCATAATAGTCCACTTTCCCCATGAAGACAAAGCACCWGAACACCAAGAACTGGCACTGGAGATTAACAAGACTGCAAAGGAGACCTGGTATATAAATCACAAGTTCTACTTCAGAGTATCACATGTCACTAAAAAGCACACTGAATGCATCAAAGGACAAAGTAAAGCTGCCCATATTGCAACATTTCTTCCTTCTGACAAGAACATCTATTGCAATGTCATCCTAATTTGGGGGAATGGTTGCATTACAAGGAGGAGAGAGAGCCTCATCATTTTTGGCACTGTCTGGACAACCACAAAGATGTGTCCTGCTCTGCAGTAGAACACTGAACTGGTTAGTGTTGGTAGGAATAGTGTTCAATTCAGAGATGGCTTCTCAGCCCATCTGCCAGGAGCTCGCTTGCTCACTCTTTCTCTAATACATAGGTCAGAGTGTCTCTAACACACTCTGTTTGCTGACACATAGACATTGCACCCACATAATTAAAACCATTTTAAAGCCACGTAATTCTTTTTAAAATTCTTAGTAGACCATTATTTTTGATTTCAGAATACTCCCATTTATATATATATCTGCTCTTAGTACTTTGTACCTACTTACTTAGGACAAATTGATGTAAAATGAAGTCAATTAAGAGCATGCACAAAGTTCTTGTTGGGTTCAACCAAACTGGTTTGAAACCACAAATACAGTAAAATAAAGAAATCTTCACCTTTAGTTGACAGTCTTTTAGATGAACAGACTGTATCTATCAGGACTAGGGAGCTGTTGAGATAGGAGCAATTTGTTTCATGGTGCAGATGTAGCTGTACTTGGAAAAAAAGAATCTTAAATATCAGAAGGAAGCTCTGAAGGATATCTGTCAGTCAGACTGTGCGGGGAGAGAGATAAGGACAGACTTGGCCCCTTATACTTTCACTGGCTTTGCCAGGGATTCCCTTTACTGCACTAGTATTAAGACACTCCCCGTCTCACAGATATACAAAGATTTACTGTTCAAAGGCTTTTCACTTGAAACCACCTCAGTCAAGACAGACACGGGAGGAGGAAGTCAGGGCATGATGAGGCTCAAGGTAGAGGCTGGCTCTGGTGCCTGCCTGGCTGCTGTGACATGTCAGTTACATATTACTTGCTGCTGTAAAATGGCAGCAATAAAGCTCTGGATTGTGCAAAATGCTCCAGTTTCTCAGGAGTCCTGGGTGAAAATTAGCATGCTGCAGTTTATCATCACTCTGGCTTTGAAGAAGGAACAATTTTTGTTTATAATGACGTAGCAGAAGACGTTAAGATGTTATTTGAAAAGTACTAACAAAAGAAAGTACTTGCTTAACCCTGTATTTACAGGCATGAAACTGTACCTTACCCTTATTTATAAGAATGAAACCTAATTTTTGATCAACATACAATTCAGAATGGAAAACAAAATGATAAATCCAGCATGGTGACATCTGCATTCAATACAGTCAATAGTGTAAATACCATTCAATACTAGCTGATCAATTAAAGGCATCACCAAGTCCATGCTCTCTCAAACCAAACTGAAACAAGACACAATGCAAAAAGTATCTCCAGTCCATAACAATCACTCAAATTCCACTAGTTTTCTTCTTTAAAGGCTTGCCAGCATATCTTTCCCTTAGAAGATGAGGGTAGGAGAGAGTTTGTTTGAATACCATCATAAAATGAAATAATTTCTATTTAGAAAGACTCTGAGAGGACACAACAGATTTCATTAGCAATTGAAGTGAGAGACATCAGTGCAGGTGTTTGTGCTCACAAGTAGGCCTTCTTCCCCGAATCCCATTAGTGCCAGCAGCAAGCATAAAGCATAAAGCCATAGGTACTATCCTTACTGTCTCTCTTCCTCCCCCCTTCTTTTTCTTTCTCTCTCTTTTTTTTCCTCTCTTTTTTTTCTGAGTGCACTTGCAGATAAATGCCAGTCATTTGGCCAGGGCTAACTCACAGAAGGTACAGCAGGCACAGATGGTACTAATGCATAAATGTAATCTAGCAAAAGGATGCCAACACCAACCCAGAAAAGGTTCCAAATAACTGCAGTGCACTTACAGGAATACAGTGATTGGCAAGGTGAAAGCTGAGATTTGCAAGAGCTTACTGTTCCCAAAACAACAATAGAAATTCTACAACAAATGAGTATATTTATTTATTAATTTATAAAATGCACTTATTTATTAATTTATAAAATGTACTTAATACCAAGATCTCTGGGAATATGTATAAAACTCACCAAAACTCAAACTCATTATACAAATTATACTGATCAAAGTAAAAGAAGGGAAAAGGGAAAGGTGGATATTAAAAACAATACAAAAAGTGGCACCAAATGCTCATTCCCCAGTGCGTCTCTGCAAGGCTCCTAAGAGGAAAGACAGGCAGCACAGAGGTGCTCAAAGTCATGAGACCCAGACAGTGGCAAAGCACTGACGGAAGCAAATCCCACGTGGATTGCTCTGTAAACCAAATATACCCTATCCTTTCTCAGGATTCAGAACATAAAAAGACCCATACCAAATCCTTTTTCAAGTAGCAACTGCTAATGTGCACTTAGGAAAAATGTATAGGGAAGAAGATAAACACAGTCTGAATATCCCCATGGGATACTTTTCCTAGCTTCTGGAGAATGTTAGCATCTCCAATAACCAGATCCATGGCAGTCATTTCCAATGAGGAAAAAACATATTTCAAAAATAAGGACCTTACCCCATGTACCTACTCCAGTCCACAAGAAGGACGAGAAAGAGTGCAAGTCTGGAAGAACTTGAGCAGTATCTCTTTGCAGTTCACGCATGCTACAGGCTGCYAGCACAACTTGTGATGGGCCAACTGCTCTGCAGTCCTGAAAGGTAGACCATGGCAGACACCACACTGTCGTAACAGAGGCTGAGGACCAGCTTCTAATTGTGTTGCCATGAGCTTTACACTACTGACTTTAAAGGAACTACTMCTGATTTTCAGTAAGAGACATGAGACTGAAAGCAGTGCCTAAAAACGAACAAGAGATGACAACCAGGGCATTACTACATCTGAGTGAATTGCTAGTGAATACCTTGCCAGATGGAAGGACGGAGTACTGCTAGCCATCAAGATAACCCATGACAGAAGGATTCCTAAATTACAGACCTCTTGTGCAAGGAGCACTGCACAAACCCACTGCGTATGTACTGCCCATCTTGTCTTCTCTGCTTGAATAACTTTTTGTATGAGCTGAACTTTGATTGTTCACTTTCATCTAAGATAGTAACAGTTACTTAACTCTTCTCTGTAATCTTTCCAAAAAGGGATCTTAGCTCTCAAGTGACAAATCCATTCTCTACTGCCTTTTTGCCACATACTGGGGTTAATAGCCTACAGAGAGGACACAGAGCTCAGTTTGATGGGGCAGTACTGTGGTTTCACAAGTGCTGCTCTGTATGGCATGCCCTATTGGTTTTATTGGCCATGAAAGAAGACCCTTCTCCTAGTTATCTGTTTTCAGAAAAAGACCAACCCAAGAGCATAAATGCAATATTAATTCTTCAGTGGCTTCAAAGAAAAGTAAAAAATAGAAAACAAAACCAAAACAAAGTGAGGTATTTGGCAAAGAGCATCTAACGGACCATGTCCTGCCCTGGCTCTTTGTGCAGAATTTGCAAGAGCAAGATAGGGGGAGTTATGTATCTCTTCCTGAAACCATGGTCAAAGATAGGGTTTCTACCCAAAGTAATACTAACAACAATAACACTAAATTAGCATAGTTAAATATACCTGAAATACAATTAATATATATCTTTGTAAATCAAGTACAAGGCAGACAGACTAACAGAGATGAGTATGAATATAAATCAGCTTTGTAGAATCTTCTCTAATAATCCAGAAGATCTAAATCAGATGTGGAACAGGTCACAGGAGAAGACACATTCTGTGGTCATTTTAATTATGGCTTCATGTGAGAGTTTGTCTTTCAGGAAGGATTTAGGCTTTGTTCCAAGGTAGAGGATTCTAGAGCTGCTGCTTCCAACATTGCTCTGAACAGAGAAGATGGAGGGGGGGAGGGAAAGAGGTGTCCAGATACCTGTGAAGTTTATGATTAAYTAATCCATTTGAATTAAAACAAAAGCCTAATAATGTGCTGTGGGGTTTTGTCTGCAGGAAGGAGGGTTGACTCACTGACATGTTCATTGTACCAGGGAAGCGGACACGGGCAGAGGGGTGGGGAAAATAGTTTGGCGTTCAGATTCCTTAGCGGGCCCAGTCGCGAATGTCATTAATGCTGCATTCATTATCACTGCAAAGAATCCAGCTATCAGATATCACTGTAAAGGCTTTGGTTTGTGAAGTGACAGCTGGATCACAGTGGCATCTAGAGGGCTGTTTCACACAATATCAGTGCAGGCATTTGTGTGGCAGAGTGAGATTCCTGCTGAGGCCCTGTCTTCCCATCTACAGAGCCGTCTCAATCTACGCAGTCAGAACTGGTAAAGCCGCACTCTGTGTCCTGCTGGGGGATTTCTAGCCTGCCTCTAAAGAGAATTCATTCAAATCCTGTGTACATTTTCATATAGTTCACATTTTTCTAYGGAATTTCTTCAGGAGAATTCTTTTCCCACAATAACTGCATGATATTTATTTTAAAATGATTTACATAGCGTGATCATCRTGCTGTGTAGCTGGGGTGCCTTCTCTCATTACAAATAATTAGCATGTGCCAGTCAGAGGCTGTAAAATCAAATGGTCTAGCCTTTTAGCTGGTGGATGAATTCCATGTTATTGCTGTGCTATGAGCTGAGAACTTGACCCATGGATGACTTACATCCATGATGATTTTAGAGCAGCTGGTTCTTAGGTGTACGAGCCATCTGAAGATGAAGGGGTCTCTTTGGAAAAGATGGGGTAGAGAAGTAAATCAAGAAGAGGAGACTAGGAATTATTTCTAGAGAAAGGAGATTTTAGGAGAGGCTTGAAGGAAACTTYATTATGTTGAAGGCATGGTACCAGAGGAAAGGAGTTCACAGACAATGGTTCTTGTGACAGTCATGGTATATCTGTTATTGTGTCTACATTTCAGAGAAAGATAAATTGCATGCTTCCTTGTTTGAGTAGTTGCACACAGGGGAGGAAGGAAGAATAATTGAGATTTCTTGACTTTTGCTTTGGAGATGCTATCACTATGAACTTTATATTTCTGCAGTTTCTTTTACTTTTGAACTTCGTTTTTTTAAAAAAACCCCACAAACTCCAGATTTCAATGTCTACTGGTTTCATTGGGCTTCAAATTGTGTTCCTTCTCTGATTTTACAAGGGTCAGAATTTTCTGCATGTAGTAGCGATCTCTCTCCCCTGCCATGACCCTCTTCCCCCTCCCAAAAAAAGAAGATACAGAGGATTCGAGGAATCATTTAGGATGCTAACATTTGGCACTAAAGATCGGGCCTGCTGTCAGTTTGGCTTGAATCCTCCCAGAATATAAATGGGGTCCCCAGTAATACTTACTCCTGGCAGGGATTAATCTCAGAGAATTTTAGAGGCATTCAAAGATAAAAAACAGTTCTCAGAGAAAACACCTCTCCTTCAGCAGCCCCCCCAGTGGTGTGAGTGTACCACAGAAATACAAGGAAAAACCCTGGAAGTTCCACCTGGGAATGAATCCTAGAAGCCCGTCCCTCAGCTTTCTCTCTCAAGGAGAGGGAACTTTCCCCATGACAACTCAGCCTATCAGTCCCAGAAGGAAGCACAGGAGAGGAAGTGTCCTGCTCATCCCACCCCTTTGAATGAACGTCMGCACCACATTAGGTGTCTGCTTGGACGGCTGCCAGGATAGAGATCACTTTCCCTCTGGCAGTGAGAATAAACTTGGTCTGCTTTCCATGGCCTAATTAAATCTGAAGGAGAAGAGCCCTCCATTGGCAGGCACTTGCAATGGGACTGCAATAATGTGTCCTTCAGAATAGAAGGGTCAAACCTTCCCAGGCCCTGGTGTATTTCCATGGAGGCAACGGTGCTCCAAGTAAGGCAGGCTTAGTGCTGAGGGGCAGATGGAGAGAGCTGGGACCCTCGCTCCAAAGAATCTGTGATAGAGAAACAGGGACTCTCTAGGCCATTTCCACATCCTTTCCTTTTGCATAAGCAATGCTTGCCTTGTTTGAGGAAAACAACAAACTCCTGCCCTCTAGAGACAGGAGACCTCCAGCTCTGCTGAATAAAATATTTGCCACAACCTCCTTTTGAAGCAGATGCTACAAATGCATACAGTTTTATTCTCCCCTAAGGCCCACACAACCAGCTCAGCAGCATATCGTCCTCTCTTCTCCCAGACCTGGAAGGCCAACTCGCAGGAGAAGCAGCTTGTCATAACCACTCTTTTTCAAGGCAGTAGATTATTTGGAGAACTGCTGAATAAAGCAGTCACAGAGAATATGGTGAAAGAAGATAAATCCCTCCCTTGTTCATTACCAAAGCCTGTCTGGGCAGGAAGGCAAATGCTGACACTGTAGTGACCACCTTTTTCTTTTCTTTCTTTCCCTGGCTGCCTGCATATCTCTGCARTCCACTCCCCTTCTTGTCCTTCTCTGACAACTGGTCAGCACAGGAACTGTCTCTCTGTTAAAAATTACAGGGTGACTAGCACTCAGAGACAAAAGCACAGTGCGGATCATAAGAATAATCCTTGCTCTTTCACTTGCTTGATGCAGCCCACAGAGCACAGGAAGGTGAAGATCCAGGCATGTAGCCACACGGCACATGTGCTGTTCCTGTATGACTTAATTAGCAGTAGTTGGAGGTAGACTGAGATTTTCAGATTCTTCTGTGGAAGCTTTCATTGGAATTACAAGGGTGGAAAAATAGTTTTGGAAGTCTGCTCCTGCCTGGATCTTTGGTCCCAAGTACAGGGAGTCTTGGCAGAAGCACTCCTTTCAGTGCCATGCAGCATATTGAGCTACAAAATCTTTTCAGGCCTGCTTTTCACAAGGTTACACCACTGGCAAACATGTATTTTGAAGAATTTATTCGCTGTAGCAACTGTGCCGAAATGTCCATATGTCCAGTTACAAAATAAGCGTTATTAGTGGGGTGAAAAGCTGTTCATAATAGCATTTTCCCAAAGCTGCCAGTGTACTAAAAGTACTACAGATAATGCCCCTGATTCCAAGTACTTTAATTTACATCTGAGCAAAGTGTGTACAAAGTGGATACCAAGCCCTGCTGATGAGAACAGCAGCATTTTATAGTGCACACACCTGGTTTGCAGCAGTGAATTTTTGCTCTAGATTTTCAATCCATTTCAACATGACATTTACCAAAACACATGCCTAAGTCACATGTACTTAAAAGAAATGCCCCCAAACCCAGAATTTAGCAACTTTACTGAATCAGGACCATGTCAGATATAAGATGTAAATGGATTTAAAATACCCATAGGGCTAAATTAATGTTTACTACATAACATTTATATTAAGGTAACAGTTTGAGGTAGATGACTACAACTGAACTGCATGTTTTCCTGCAAGAAATATTGTTCTGACATAGCAGCTACAGACTCTTGGCCATCCATTATGCATTTTATATATTTAGGCAGCATCTTTAAAAAATCTACTTTGAACCTATTACTGGCAATTTTATATGTTGGTCTGTACTCTTGGTGCTGAAAGAAGGGAACAATCTTTTAAAATAAATTGGTCCTGTACTTTTTTTTTTTGTACTTTACTCCTCCTTTTCCTTGCTGCCTCTCACCTGGAGCAGGACCACGGGATGAAAAGTGGGTATGAAGTCAGACTCATCCTATTGCGGTAGCTGTAATTGTGCAGGCAGATTATCATCAAAGCAATCAGATGCTACTAGTTTTCATTCTGAAACTATGTTTCTTTAGATTGGTATATGTGACTTTTGAAAGACTACAGGACTGTTAGGTTGCTTGAAGAGATCACGAGATTCACACACACACACATGCTAAGGAGGCTAGATTACATAAAATGAGGATAATAAACAAGTTATATGCCTTTCCAGTTATCGCAAGTGACTGGAAAAAATTGCTAGAGTGAAAAAAAAAATCCTTTTTAGGGAAAAATATATAGCACCATTCATCTGCATTTTGTTTCTCTTTGCTACATGGTTGTTCTTTTAGATGGATTTTGAGTCCACCCAGTATTGCTCTCAGTGTTCAGAGCTTACCTTATCTTAGTCAGACCTTTAAGCCATCAATTAACTAATTTTGGGGAGCAGCCTTGGAAATGATCCTGATGTCTGCATCAGTAATAATGTGTTCTGTAGTAATAACGCCAGTTCACCATCACTCCTAGAAGAGATTCATTGCTGATTTATTCTGTGAAAAACGATGCTTCCGGCAGYGTACGGCACCAGAAGTCATCTTTTTCCAAGTACTAAATATCTACCACCGTAGCATGGTTCATGGACACTGAGCGGGACTTTTCTACTTGTAACTTGCGTAACTGCCTTATGGCAGTGCGTTATGATGGCAGTTGGCGCGTACGCAGCCACTGAAACAGGTTGTGGGTGTCTTCTGTGGATAATAATGCAACATGTGCAAGAGGAGGAAACTCTTTAACAACTTAAAATGGTTTTGCTTTATATAAAATAAACATGTTTGTGGCAGCACACATCTGCAAAGATGAGGTTTTAGCACTAAGAGCTTGGCTACAGAGCACAGGTTTCTGTCAACAAAAGCGTAAAGCAAATTCTTACATTGTTTTGAGTTTCCCCCATCTCTGGGGCAAGGGATTATCTGTTTGTCAGGGACAAAGAGGGAGAAGGAGAGAGAGTGGGAGAGGGAGAGGTGTCAGTTTAAGCCTTTGAATGCTTCCTAGTGCTGCACAAGACATGGGTGGTCAGCAGCCCCTCTCCAAAGTAAGCATGTAAATCGGCTATCTTTATTTTAAAAAAGATATATATATATAAACTTAACTTCAGTTGTATGCTCCAGCTTGACAATGGATATTTATGAGGTGAATGTAATATTAAAACGGTTATAGCAGTGAAATACATCCTGAGCGGGGGAGCTAGTAAAGAAGTACAGGAATGTTAATGCCAGTAGAATTTTAATGCCCAGGAGATGGGGGCAAGGTGACACCAGCTCTAGTTAATGTTGCTTGTGCTGGCTACAGTGAGAGAAGATCAGAGATCTCAGTTCCTGAGTGCTGTAACACAGCAGGGCTTGGCTTCTCAAACCGACACAGGTACGTCCGTGTGGGCCGTTGTCTTGTTACCTCTCTCTGATGCCTGCATGCTCTGCAGTGGGATTTTTCCAGTAAGGAAACATCTACTGCCACTTAGCTCTTGCTAGAAGACTTTGAGGAAGGTGTTGCCAGTGCTGTCAGCTCAGCACCTAATTTGAATCCCTGCCGTTTCTGCTCCTTTAGAATGTCCTTTTGTTGTCATCATTGCATATTAGTCTGCAGGTCATGAGCACGTGTAGGAGTTTATTATGCCTGGTAAGCTCTGCAYTGGGAGTTAATGATTCTAAAGAGGTTTGGAAAGCAGGAAATTGCCTGTTCTGTTGTATTACAGCAAAGAAGAAGAGGCTTACACAATCCAGTCCTTGATTGGAAAGGCTGCTGGGAAGAACCAGGCAGTCTCAATTTTGACCCCTTATAGAGAGGCAAACTGCTGGATGGGCCACAGGGAAAGAAAACGTAACAATAAATAAGACTAAGTGAACCAGATTCCCATCTGATCATCCGAACTGCATCAGTGGTCTCAGCAGACTGTAGGGGAGAGCTGTAGCAAGAAGACAGCTTTCGGGAAGACAACAAATCTGGGCTAACAGGGATGAAGCCAGCACAGAGATGAAAGATGCTCTGATAATGCTATGAAGACAGGGCCAATATAAATGACACTTCTAAATACTTGCTTAGGAGTGACATTCCAAAATCTTCTCTTTCCCCATGGCGATGTGGGCATTGATCGATCGGACTGGAGGGCACAGAGCTCCTGTCTGCGGTACTAATGCACAAATCCCAGCAGGGTGCGTTGCCTTTATGGGGATTCTGCAGCTACAGGTAGAAGCACACCATTTTCAGCTTCTGCTGATATGCGAGTGACAAACAGTGGAGGATCTTGATCCTCCTAGACCCAAACGAACCAATCTTTTATGAAATTGTATATTACATTATGTAATAGTAATGAAACAACCATTCTGGACAAACCACAGACTCTGGAAAATGCAGTTGTCTTACCATAAGTTGGGTGCTAAGCAATTCAGCAGTGTACAGGGAATGCTTTCCTACACAGTTACTCAGCATATTAGCAAAACAAGTCAAATGCAAAGACAACGCCTGCTTGTGTGACGAAGTACTTGGGAGCAGACAGTCCAGCACAGGCTGGGTGGATGGATGTCACAACCATTCCATCTCCAGCTTCCTTGATTTTACAGACAGCTTCATCTTCCCTTTCTGAATTACTGTGGAATACTGCAGGTGAAGCCAAACATACCAAAGGAAACAGTAGCCAGAGATAGTGGGTTGAGGGTGGTGTGTAAAGAACTGCATCTTATGACCTATGACTACCCAGCAGCAACAGCTGCTTAAACAGTAAGAGAATGATTTAAAGTCCTTTTTTTGAGTAAAGGATATTCTGTCCCTTCAACCGTCTGTGTTAAACAGCTTATAGTTCTTATGTAGTATAAGCCTGTCAGTTCAGTGGCAACTGGAGGATGGTTGTGATGAAGCATCCGCAGCCTCAAAGGGTATAAGATGTCACTGGAACCCTTGCTGTAACACTTGGAAGTTGATGCTGCGTTCAGGGTTTTATACAGAGACCCTTGCTTCCTTCAACTGCTGCAGTCTTAGTCTGTGCAGCCTTTCAAGCAATTACACAGGGTAATGCGGGAGAGCCATCCAGGCTTAAGGCAGTGAAACTCTCCCCAGCCAGTCAGGCCGCTACAAAGTTTCCATGCAGGTGCCCTCCAGCCCATGCCTAGGCTTGCAGTGCCACCCCGCAGAACACCATCAACAGTTTGGTGGGGGTGAAGGGCTACAATGAGCTTTGCCAGCCCGCGACCCCACTGYGACACTGCTAAGGTCACGTCAGCCTAAACAAATACAACACATACAATTTCTTTGATGACCAGTTGCRATCTTGTTATCATTTAAAATCTGTTACGGATCTTTGTTGGCTTTCATCTATTTCAGTTTGCAAAGATCTAACAAGATTTATTAGTGGCCTCCAGAAAAATGCTGCCTTTTATTCTCACTCCTGTACAGTTTGAAAGACTCTGATGAGCGTTGTACTTTCTGTGTGTGCTATTCTGGGGGAAAAAATCCCAATGGACTGTTTTAAATGATTGACCAGGGAATAAAGTTTTATGGCTGTACATCTTTGCAGCTTGAAACCAAAAGTGCAGAGTCTCTAGTTCACCTTTGAAAATGGAGAGAAGCAAAAACTTATTTTACTCTCTGGATCACTCACAAAATACCCTGTTAATATTTGTGCAACGCTTTTAACATAGAAGGCCAGCTCTGGCAGCGTGGGGAGTGGGCAAGAGTCCTGAGAAGCCAGTGAACTTTCCTCCACCGATGACTGGTGCCTCTGAAGCGCCCAGTGTTACGTTACAAATCTTTGGCAAGCAGTGCGCATTGGTTCACACACGCACACCCACAAATTAAAGTACTTCTCGTACCTGTCTAGCCAACATCAACAGATGAGTTCCAAGCTTACAGCACAGTGCAGTCCAAAAGGCTTTCCACCTCCAAAACGCTGAGCGTATTGTTCCAGCAGAGCTCTTTTCACAGAAGGTCACGTTGGAAGAGGAAACTTGGCAGTTTCAGTAGGCGTCTCTTTGCTCTTTGGCTTTTTTTTTTTTTTTTTTTTTGTGTGTGTGTGTGTGCATTGCCATGTGAGGCTTTATTCTGCAGTCTACTGTGAGCGTCCACTTCCTTTGAAATGGCGTGTCCGGCAAGCAAGCACGTTTATCTTGATTGCCCCCTAAGTCAAAAAGAACTTCAGTAAGATTTTCAACAATCTTCAGTGTAACATAGAAAATACTTCTTCTTGGGTAAAATGCCTCAGCCTTAGATCTCTCTCTCTCTCTCTCTCTTCTTCTTTTTTTTTTTTTTTTTTAATAATTGCCATATTCTTCTCCTGCAGTACCTGCAGTACATCTTTTGGCACTTTAGAATTATGTTTATTTTTTCCTGCTCAGTCTGGTGCATTGAGATAACTCCYATATCCCACAGGAAGATCACGGAACGCTTGCATAACTCATATTTTAATTACTCTAGCCCTAAAAACACCTATTCAGTTCAATTTTATAYTGACTACATGTTGGTAGTGTTAAGGTTTATGATCCAGTGATTTACAAGGCATGATACATCTGAATTCAAATTGGTTGTATTGACTGTTTAATTGAGTACGAGGACATGAGTGTAACATTAAGTCCCCAAACTGGCTGATCACGGTAATGTTGCTCGGATGGTAATTCATCAGTTTTGCTAGTTTCATAGCACAAGCATCTTTTAATTCTGCCGTCCAAAAATACACTGATGAGTCTATTTTTTAGCAAATGGTGCTTCTAGCTAAGTAAATAGTGCTTTTAGTAAAGTTTTGATTAATCAGGATAAAAACAGAGTATTCTGTTTCCAAGAGCTGATCTTAATGATGAAAAAAATGTCACCACATAGGAAGTTTTGAGTTAGTGTAGGGAAGCAACTTACACACTTGTAACTGATTTGCCTAAAAGCAGCTTGCTCTAGGACAGCAACGTTGATTACAACACAYACAATCTGATTTTCAGTTGAGGTGTACTTGCAATCCATATTGGCTTGATACAGAGCAATTAATGTTTAACAGATCTGAAAATTACTTTTCTGTCTTCGGTCTACTTCAGTTTGCCCATCTATAATGTGGACAGTTTAACATCATCATCTCCCTTGTATTACTTTGTTTGTATATGTTGTTATTACCCAGTATTGACAGCACAGGGAATTTTGGTAGTCAGTATTTCTTAGGTGCTTTGAGATCCACCAGTTAATRGTGCCTTATAGATACTAAATCAATGTTTGGGCACCATTAGAATATTTAGCTGACCTCTAGCAAAAATGAGAGAAATATTCCCTCCAAATTCACAGTGCAGCTTTGTGGAAGCTCCTCTAACCTGCTTGGCCCTTGAATACCGAGAGGCTGAAAGAGAACTGAAACTGGAGCAGACCGTGTTACACGAATATAATTGCTTTGAGGCCTTCGCTTACTCCAAGCCCCTCCTTCTCTCAGTTTAATGTCAGTACAGACCTGAGAGCCTTCCTGTGCTTTCCATGTCTCACCGTGTCTCACAGAGGAAGGGGCTTCAAGTGAGGGGATTCTCCAGGCCAGTAGCAGGCAGGGTTTGTAGTAGGTGCATCAGGCTTGTAAATCCGCCCAGTGGCTTGGTTAAATGAGCAGGGGTCTGATGACCAAACARTTTCTTCTTTTTCTCTTTTTTTCCCCCATGATTCCTTGAAAGAGGAGACAGGAGGTAGAYAGCACAGGAGATGAGTAGGGAACCATAATGGAGATTACTCATTTTACTTTCAAGAGTCTGTTCATTCCTGGCATCTCTACTGGTACTGTTCCTCTAGAATCACTCTTTCTAGAGGGAAAAACTCTCTAAGCCAGCATGTAGGGAAAGAATTACATACACGAATCAAACTGGGGCAAATTGAGAGCAGGAGAGGGGCTTGCTGATAAATATATGTATCTTATTTTTACTAACAAATAACAATAATTAAAGTATATATAGCAATTGTGCAAGTTTAATTGCAAGAGAGTGATGAGAGTTCGAAGCCCTTTATATTGGCTTTAATGCTTTCTGTTAATGCATTTCATGTGTAGGTGCTGTGAAACCACACACCTTGTCACACTGCATTACCGAAATGCAAAAGCTGTTCTCCGCTAGGCTGGCATGCAGCGTTTGCTGTTATGCAAATGACAGTACAGCGTTCCTGACCTTCTGATTAATTAGCACTTTCAGTGTGTTTTCCAACATCCTGATTTCAGCTCTGTCTTCTGTGACTATCATATTGTTCACAAAAGATGGCTTATTATACAGGAGGCTTTGTTTCCGTTTGAAATTTCATATCAGCCAGGTTTTTTAAATAAGAAAACTTAGACAAAGTAAAGTTGCCAGTGCAGATATTAAGAAAAGTTAGAACTCTCTGAATATCAAGTATATCAAATATACTTGCTAACTTGATACTTACGGATTTAACTCAGAGCTTGGCCTCCAAGAAGCCTTCTGCTCAAGCCGGGCTGTTGTCGCTCGAGCTGAAGGAGTGACTAAAACTCCTCTGTAGTTAGTACCTACCACTTCCTTCTGCACACTGCGGCAAAGCAGAGGCAGTGGCCTGGGGCGTCTGCCCGGCTGCTTTGCTTGGCAGCCTTTCTTTGCAGGCATGCCTGCCAAATACAAAAATAATGCTACATTTATGGTAGGTCACATACATATATAACATATATGTACCTATGGGGGTATACATGTAAGTATAGATGTAATATACATAATTCTCTTTCTTTTGTTTCATTACATTTCATTACTTGAAAGCAGTCTGAGGAAATGCTCTAGTTGAAACTGTTTGGTATAAACTACTGAAAGAGAAAATGTTATGAAGCTTTAAGGTAGAAGAAAAATCACAACAGGTTCTTCTAGCAACCTTTTAACTATTTCTAGACGCTGGCAGAGAACGCGTGTGTAGAATAAAACAAGAGTACGTTTTTCTTCGTTCCAGTAAAATCTATCCCCTATAACTCAATAAGAAATCACTTTTAAATTTTATTTTTACATTTCATAATTTCCAGATTGATTTTGAAACAGGTTTGTGTTCTCTTTCCTCCCGACTTCCCCCTCTGCTACTGTTGAAAAATCACCAGCAATACATGGTCAGCTGTTAGAAGGTGCTGGTCACTCCAAACATCCAGGGCACATCTGAGAAGGCCTGAAGAGCAGAGCAGGGCACAGTGCTACAGACCTGCCGCATCTCCACTTGCCCTGGGGCGGAGAGCACAGAGCACAGGGAGCAGCCTGGACCGCAGACCGGTGCTGCAGCTCTGTGCAGACTTTACTGTGGTAGAGCTTATGGATTTGCAGGAACATTCATGCTTGTGCTACCTGATGGGATCCCAGGAAGGGCAGAGGTAGAAACCTAAGCTCCCTTCAGGAATAAGATTTCAAGGTGGAAATTTCTGCCTTGTTTTCTATACCTGTCTCTTCAATTAGAAATTCCTCCTATGGCCACAGGATGCTGTTTTCCCTAGAATTAAGGAACTAGTTTGTATCTGTCATAGAGTCAATTAATACGGTTTTCCTAAGAGCTAAAAACAACACCCCACCTTAATATATTGCACTTAACTGACTTGCTGCAGTCAGGTCTAGAAGAACATATTTTACTTTCAGTGATCATTCTAGACCTCGGGTAAAGTGTTTGGCCACTCAACTGCCTTCTAAATGAAAACTGAATGCAAATACCAAAATGATTAATAGTCAAATCATTTGTCCAAAATTTGTGTAAATTCATGCACTGGTAACTATGTTTAAAGAACTGTGAGAAAGCTACAAACAAAAGCAGAGCTTTTGTAATGAAGGGTAAATTGCAATATTAATTGCATCATCTGAGACACACAGGGACTCTCTTGTTAGCTGTGTTCTGCAAATGTTTGGTGATGTCTTGTTTTTGCATATGTGGTATCACACTTGGATGTAAACATCCTTGCTGCTGTTGTTTAATGTTAGCTTTGTTGTCAGAAGGGCTTGAGTTGCACAGTTTTTGGTTTTTATGTTCCAGAAATACTTTGCTTCTACCACCAAGAATTAATTTTGATACATTCATTTCAGAAAAGCAAATGTAAAGGCACGTAAAGCTGTGCCGTGCCTTTATGCTTTGTCTTTAATGGAATCTCTTAGCACTCCTGGTTTATCTCTCTGCATCTCCTCTGCATTTATAATCCAGATGGGAGCARCTAGAAGTTACTACAATTACTCCATCCCTGTATTCACCACCTTTATATTTATTATATAGTTGATAGGAGGTAGGATCATTAGAAAAGAATTTGAAAAGAAATCCTCGATCCGCCCTGCATTGTGTACTTCCTCCTGCATTCGATTTAGAGAACGTGGCTCCTTTCATGCCACCCAAGGGCAGACGCCTATTGAGACTTGCTATAGTAATGCCAAGTAACACTGTATGTTATCTCCCTCCACTATTACTGATAAAACATTTGGATCACATTGAATGAATGAAGGTAATACAGAATTCAGGCCTAATTCCTTTTGATAATGCTACAGTCTCTTATGTTAAATAAGAAAGCAGTGATTTCCTCCCCCTCCCCCCCCACAAMATATATCTTTAAAAAGAAAAAGGACTCAAAGCCTAAGCACTTCTGTCTACTCCCAAACTAGCACAATTTGCTTGGGATCATCTTTTAAGGTTCTCTTTAAGTTGCTTCATGGACACTAGAATTTATTAGAAGTACTCGGGTAGGAAGTAAAAGGAACAGAGAAACGAAAATATACTCTACTTCCTTCCTTTCTTCCTACTTACTCCCAGAAAAGGCTTGCAACATCAATTAACTACGTAGACTTTCAAGTAAAATCCTTCTAAACTTTGTGAAACCAATACACTTACTTATCTTTGAAAATTTCCCTCCACCTCCGCACATATTTATATATCTGGCTACTGTGGAAATACTTGTGGTTAATGTGCTCAAAGGAGGAGAATTCGGGCTCAGCTGCCGTAAGGGACTGTGCGTATCCAGTTCATACAGCGAGCCGCACCACTCACTCAGGCACGCGCAGGTAACGCCATCCCATGCTGAGTGAGTCATCTTACGGACTCCTCACTGCCCATCCGGACCGTGATTTTGTATTACACAGCCCACTCAAATGGAAAGACTTTGTAATTAAGAAAGATCCTCAAGACAAAACATTTAACAAAGATTAGTACAYGCTAATTGTAACAGACGCATTTTCAGTCTCCTTAATATTTCAGAGAGAGACTTTGGAGAATTACTTTCTTCATGTAGAAAAGTCCTGAAGAGAAGCTCGGTATAGGCTCTCTTTTCCATCACAGAAAGCAAAGGTAATGCTGCTTTGCCCGGGAGAGCTGTTTACAGAGAGGAGTGATTCTGTTGAGACCACAGTGCACTTCAATTATCAATTTGGAGTCTGAACATTAAATAAGCTCCAAAAAAAGAATTGATATATTTTCAGTGATTATCCSTAGTTAATAAAAGGGGTAATGATTTTCACTACAGGATTTGTTTCACATTCAGCTACACTAAAAACAGTCAAAATTCATCGAAACCCGCTTTTGGAAGAATGGTATTCTCAGATACACCACCATGAGAAACCCCTTTTCCTTTCGGTGCACAGAGATTTTAGAACCTAAGAAACCCAGTTTATAGATGCAGAGCCCTGTTTATTGCTAATGAAATACAATTTCAAAGCAGGAACAGCAGCAGCAGTTCTGCCAACTGGCAATCAYGTCCATCTGCACTGTACTGCGTGAGGATTCTGCTTAGGGGAGATCCTTGGGGAGGTCTCTGTCTTTGCTGCGATCTTCCTTCGCTGCGTTTACAACAGGAGCAAATGCTTGGGTTTGAATCGGCGACCGACAGTTATTGAGAACTTCAAATTTGTAAATTATCCTCACAAAAGACCTAAGAGTGTTCAAATGTGTCTTGTGTGTCATCACTGCTTTCATAACATCATAAATTTGTAAATCAGATGCAGTGCCTTGCTCTGCGTAATTTCCATTAACTCTTAAAATGTTTGTCTTGCATATGTTATTTTCACAAACATCTGAATTTAAATTACAGTCTTTATTTAGCATGTAAAGTTCAGCATTTGAAAGTATTGGTTGGTATTTATTACTTCACCCACCAATAAGAGCTTCTCTCTTTCTTCCCCCCTCAGGGCCGATGTATTAACTTCACCAGAGTTCAATCTCAGTAAAGGAGGAGAAGAGGATACAAGGAGAAAATACAGCCACATTGCCACTTCTCAACCAGCCAAAGACAACTCAGCACCTCCTTGAATTTCTTGGATCATCTTCAAGCCTGAACTTAGAAGGTTTCTCCATTCCCCACGTACAGGAGCCAGCAGCACTGTACCAAGCTCTTGTGTTTTACCACGTTACGTTAATGCCCTGTGATTTGCAGCAGTGACAAGAAGAGAAGCATTGATTTGCATGCTACGCTTTTATGGAATACACAGCACGCATGTGCGAGGGAGAATAAAGACAACCAAAGACGCTAATTTTTTTAATTATTTTTTAAGGACTACAGATTCTCAGGATGCAATGTGCTTTTAGCGGAGATGCAAAGTTTCTCAGATGCAAAGACGGCACGTGTTATTTAAATAAGGACTATTAGCCATAGGCGAAGGATAAAAATTCCCACCAGGCTAAGCAAATGCAAGAGTTCACTGCCTTACAGCGATGTCAGATCACAAAATCCTTCTGAGTCTCCCATCACATCGTGCCTTACGGGAACCTTCTGACTGGAAATCTTGTCATTCTAACACTGAAAAGTGCACACGCATGACAAAATGTAGACAGGGTGCCTCAAGGTATTGGTAGCAAGCAAGACTTTGCCCTTTAGTTTCTGAAGACACCTTTCTTTCATTATGCACCCGGGACAGGAAGAAAATTAATAGAGCGTTATTCCACAGGAAGACAGCCTGTAACCAGAGATCTTGAGCAGAGTTTGAGGGACTGATGCTTCAAGACCTTGACACTGTGGCTGGTGGTTTTTTCCCCTTTCCTGCATTCAAAGTTCAGTAGCGCATAAAACATCATCATCTATAAACATACCTAGCAGTAGTAGGCTTATGTATTATTTTTTTAGATTAAAAAAAGCAGTAGCCACTAAGCTGGTATCTCAGGGTTTTTTCCCCCCCCTAAATCTCCAAGGGCTCTTCAGCGTCACAAGCCAGCAACTCTCTTTGCATGAGAATTTCAAAGTTTAATTAATATAATTAAAGGCAACAGCAAGCAGCAGCCTGTGAAGATTTTGCTCATCTTTTTTATGCCTTTTGACATTGAATGACCTATTACTGTATGTGCATTACTTGGTTTTCGAGGGGGCATTGAGCATTGGTTGAGATTCAGCAGTGGAAAAAGACCTCCTTCCATCAATTTAGAAATTAAATTTACAGGAGCGCCGGCCATCACAAAACATTGACAATGTATGTATTATAATTTTTTAGAAAAACCAGTGTCGTGTCACGTCGACGATGCCAAATTATGTTAGCGTGAGCGGAAACACTGTGGGGGAGGAAGGAGGGAGCAGCTGAAGAAAAAGGCTCAAATGATCCAGTCACTTTCGATACTGTACTTCAGATGCAAAATGGATATTCGAGTCGAAACCTGACAAAGCGCGCCTGCTTTGATGGGAACTGGTATAGACAATGACCAGTGGCTGGGTCAGTGGGATGTCTCTCTGCGAGCAGGGAGGCTTATCAAATGACACTAAAAATAAGTTCAACAACCATCACATTTGAGGGGAAAAGGCGAACATTTCACATTTGGTGGGCATGAATGTGTGCAAGATGGAAAGAGCAATGCGAAGTGTCCTGGTCTAATTATCTCCTTTGTGCTCTTCATTGAAATTGCAAGGGACATAAATAATTCTTTTGGTCGATGTCCAAATTCGTGGCACTGCCCAAAGAAGCCTTTACATATATCCACTCGCTTACATCTTTTGCTTGAGTTTATTTATGTCACTGGTAGCCTCATCAACAACCATGTGAGCACATTAGACTATAAATAAAATAATTACTCAAGTTTCTGTGATCATTTCATCGTCTTCTTTCCCCCCTGCATCTTCTTCACAAGCTAAGCCTTAATTTTGCCAGCTACACAGTCTCYCTCACTACCAGCTTCAACCGACAGACCACCTTCTCGTGGCACCACGTGGTACACCAAGAAAGCATGTCAGTGCCTAACTCAGGGGCTTCTGACTGTTCTACGATTATTTAAAACACATCAGACACGCTGGTACGTACAATATGTAGCATTAGTAATGTAAATAGAACAATAAAGCGCCCAAAGAGATCACTATTACATCTAGCGTAATTCCAGCTTTGATTCCATTGGCCTTTGGTTTGGAGCGGTTTCAAGCCTGTGTGTACCAAAGGCAGATTTTATTCATGCAGACCAACCATCAGCACATCTTTGGGTTATTTCAAGCCATTGATTAAACCTCTGGGTATCGTCCAGCTTAACTCAAGACGGAGGACCAAATGCTAAGTAGGTTTGCAAAGACCCAGGCGCTGCTCTGCAGCACTCTCAGGATCCTGAAGCGGCACAGGCAGAAACACTACACGCATCAGACAGCAAGTTCAAATAAACTCTCCTCTATTTGACTTATTTTCCCTCCATTTTTAACGTAAAGCCGCACTTCTTTTGAGAGAGCTGAGAAATTGYCAGCTTGTATTTCAAGCAGTGTGTTGCATAACACAGAAAAAACACGCAAATGAAGAGAAGATTTTTTCCTCACATATATCTGCTATCTCTCAAAGAATATTTGTAATGAATATAGCCTTAGAAATATAAACTCCTTGATAAGCTTTTGTTCTCTATAGCTGTCTTTACATATTCATTAAAAAACACTGTGGAATGTGCARTTTTTCATGGAGTGGTTGATACCAAGCAAGAACGTATTTTGGGTATCTACACTGATTTTCCCTTCTAATTGCATGATACTACATCACGTTACGCTTTTCATTTAATTGAAGATAGCACCCTAAGAGTTTTGTTATCATACAAAGTAGAATATCTGTCACTAATAATTTTGGGGGCAAGAGGCATAAGGTAATAATGGTTTAAAATTCACTGATTTGAAATGACACAAAGTAAGATCTTTTTGGCAGGATAGCTTAAAATACTTCACAAAATATAATCAGTAGGTTTAAATAGTACGTGCAATACAGCAATTTCACAATTTAAAACCTTATATATCTCCTTCTGATAAGACCATGTCTGATAAATGTTTTTGTATCTATTTTACCCTGGATAACAAAAACAATATTGAAAAAATAAATGATCGAAAAGAGTGATCTAGAAAATTTCCTCCTCAGCAGTATGTAAAAAACCCACAGTCTGACACAGCTCTTTATGCTGCCTGCTGTTATTTCCATATCTTATTTCTAAGTCTAAAAAAATCCAGATACAGATGACAGCACATCCATAGGCATTAGGTGGTGTGATCCTCTGCGTGTTAGGCTGGTCTGAGTCGCCTCATCAGATGAGAACTCTCAAAAAATTACAAGAGAAGGAGTGTAAATTCAGAGTYTCCCCTCTCAAGAAGAAATCTGTTTTTCCAGGAACACGTGCTCTGCMTGGGTTTCCATTCTGGGTAAGACGAGTGGTTAGTTGTGAGGGCCCCAGTGAACAGAGCACAAGACTGTCATTCTACGGCAAGCACTAAAAATATACCCAAGTTTCCGTATATGTCGCATTATAGTTTGGATGCTTTAATCAGTACTTTGGAGGTCTGGGTTTCTAAAGAGAACAGGGTGTATGAAACATGTACTTTTTCTTCAAGACCAGAACTAGCTTGGTTATTTTATGTTGTAAACATGAAGATTAGCATATAGCATAGAAAAGAACAAACCTAAAAAAATCCTACTGCATGGCAATTTAAAAAACAGCTACAGAGATAATAACAAGGATAACTTCTACCGAGTTGTACGTTATTTGACCGACCCGTAAACGTCCCATCTTGCCCAGACACTGAGCGCTCATTTGCTTCCATCGTAGCTGAATTACAAGTTCTGCCTCGATACCAGCCCTGGAAACGGTGACACTGTGGTCACCACGACAGCGTGCTTGCAACACGCTGCGGACGTGCAACGTGAGGCAAAGGGACCGCGGCGCACGGAGGTCAACTCCAGGGGACGAGACACGAAATCCAAGCAGATTTGTACACAGATGCTACCAGCTCCTCTGAAACCTGTTTCAGACACAGTATAACTGAGCAGAGAAAACCTGAAGTGTTGGGGAAGTGAAAAGTCGGTTTCACTGCCCTTATGCTAGATTCTCTAATAATCTTGGATGTCTGTGAATGCTGCTCGTTGGCAAGGTGTCTAAACAACACTGGGGGCTGGGTGACAAATAAACAGCRTTCCATAATAATCTCTCCATTTTTAAGAGATTTATCGATGCTTCTTTTACTTGGTCATGATAAGAGAGTGAAAATTTACCTCATCGCATACGGGAATATCACCAAGAGGAAAAGTACACTGGCTAAATGGCTTTTTTTTTTTTTTTTCCCTGAAGAGCAATGTGCAAAACACGTAGAAACAGCACCAGCCAGTCCTTGAGGAGCTTCAGTTATGACCGAGAGGAAGCAGGATTTATACCAACACGAAACGTCATCGTGAACAACCGAATATCCTAAATATGACAAGGCTGTTTTTATTTTGTACCTTTTGATAACAGGARGACTTAACTAGCTGGAGTTAATATGAAACAAAATGAAAATGATTTTTTTTTTTAGCATTTGTCTTCAGTTGCTTTTTAATTTAACTAGAACTAGTGCTTTCAGCAAACATTTATCTGTTGGGCTCAAACAGAATGAGACAGGCCAGGCTGATCTCTGTAAGGTGGAAGGTAAGGGAACTTTCYGGAGTGCCACAACGCAGGTTCATTCCAAGGCACAAATACTGCATGAAAACCCAGCCTGGCTGTTACAAATTCATGCTGGTATTTTTCCTCCAGGAAACTACTGTGCCGCATTTCTCCTCTCCTAATCGTCCTTAATGCGACACCGCAATTCTGTATTTTACACAGAGATGCTAGTTTACGTAACGTCATCCTGCTGAACTGTTCCAGTGCGGACACGCTGTGGATGCAATCCTAGCTGTTCTGGTTCTTTTAAAGCAAAAGGTAACGCYGTTTTTAACAGTCGCAGTCAGTGGCACCTCGTGCAAGTCATGTATACCGCCCGCGCCCGCAATTCTGATGCACGGCAAATACACAGTTCTCCAGCCTCTTCAGAATCGTGGTGACATCAGACTGCACCGCTCGTTGTTTTCACTTTTAAGCGTCTCCTTACAATTCAAATCATGTTGACATATTAAAGTAAATAAATAAATAAGTAAAAAGGTGAAAGCCACAAGTAGGGTAGGTTTTATCTTCTGTGCTTCCTCCCTTCATGCAGAAAGGGACTAAAGGAGCGTGTGTGCTGTCATTTTAGCCAAAACATATTTTCCAGCTGTGGGAAAATTCTCTCTCTTATTGTGGCCTATATTTCAGGACAAATTAGACTGCAGGGAAGGATAAAGAAACAGAGTGGTATTGATTAGATTTTTCCAGGTGGACAAAATCTACATTCCCATCCTGTGATTACTGACTGCTACCTCATGACTAAAATAACATTGCTCTTCTGCAGAGGGGTTTTCTTTTTTCTAGCTCATTGGGAAGCAGTGAAGGTGCCATCACCATCTGCCTTTAGATTTAAACTCACTCAAACTTCTCACTCATGAGAGGAGCCTCTGAAGAGAATTTTGGAGGCTGAAGGTTACAGCGCAAGGAGGTAGGGCTGATCCTGCTTGTGCCTCTCACATGCTGCCGGATGTTTCCCATCTCCTAAGGAGTTTTAAGGATGTCCTGGGATGTTCTGCTGTGGAAGAGGAGTTGGTGCTGAAGCCGTGAGCCTGAGAAGTGGACAATGTCCATAATTCAGGGAGGTAAGCTGGCAAAGAGATGCTCACAACATGATTACCTATTTAGACATAGCCACAGAGTATTGATTTTACATATATAATCTAAGCTAGGGTAAGAATTCATAGGTAAGACGATGTGGGTCCTGTGGGCCAAGCTCATAAAGATACCAGGGACTATTCACATGCATGTRTAATTGAATTAGAGGCCAAAGGCCCCTTCACGTCAGTGAGGTTTAAGCGTTTGTATGGAGTTAAAGATTAATTTCTTTTCCTCTCTGAATAATGGTAAGCACATGCCTATATTTTGGGAGCTGAATCAGGTGAATGAATCTTGAAAAAGCACTGCTGACTCTTCTCCAGCCTATGGACACTGCGGCTTGGAAAGCACACCAAGGCCGAGAGGATCTACCAAGAGAATATCTGGAGATACTCAAAGCCCGCCTGGATGCAACCCTGTCTAACGTGCTCTAGGTGACCCTGTTGAGCAGGGTGGCTGGACCAGATGATCTCCAGAGGTCCCTGCCAACCTTACCAGTTCTGTGGTTGTGTGTGAAAATATAGTGTTGGGAGAARGGATGCAACGTAACAGTAACTCAATTTAGACATACAGTGACCTGACAGAGGTGTGTGTGCAAAAGCCAATGGTGCCTGTTACTAGAGGTGCGTTACCGACATGCATGTATTTACGGGCAGTTCGGAAGATTTTTCCGGAGCTCGGTTTTGCATTTCCCCTGTAAGCAAACTTGGGCTTGATCTGACTGAAACTTTGCACCAACGAGGCCAGCTGGCAGCAAGCTCTAAGGACGCTGCCTTCCCCAGCAGCGGCGCGCAGCCGACTAAGAGGTCTCTCTTTGGAAGAGCGGGTTTGCTTGGCGGTGGTTGCCACAGAAAGGTTAAATGTTCCTCTACTGCCTGAAGCTGCAACCTGTTATAGGCTACCAGCTGAAGGGGAACAAATAATGGGGTAATTTGTGGTAGCAGTTACACTTCAGTGCTAAAAGATACAAATATTTCCCTTCGCGGAAGACCACCCAGAGCAGTTTCCGATATTCCTCTCAAAGTGGCTGGGTAAGTTTTGCCATTGTCTTCCGCAATGAGACAAGGATCCAACCCAAGGAGCTGATTTTGAAAATGATGCCATTAAAATGACAAGGGTCGGATGTCACAGTGAGGCAGAAATATTGTACCAAGAGAAGAGAAATTTAAAAAGCAGGTAGAAATGTACTTATCAAGAACTTAGGAGATTACAGTAGGCAAGTAAAGTAAATGTTATATTTCCTAATGAGCATCTCCCAAATACCTCTTGTGCTGTTATAAAATTATTTTATGYCAAAATTCCTAGTAAGAGCCTTATTAGACCTGGCATGTACTATTTTATTTCAAAAATCTGTTTTGCATTGGCTCAATTAAAATTGTTATATATTTTTGGGTCTTGTGTAGGTGCCGTCTGTTTAACAGTACAAACAGGTCCTGTGATGCATTTGCAAATTTTCTGCTGCAATAATTTTTTTAATATAATGAGGGACATCAGATGCAAGATTTTTTTTTTTTTTTTGGCAGTAAACTTGCAATGATTCTTACCGTGTTACAGGGATGGCTCTGTATCCTATGGAAAAGCAAACAGTCAATCTACATGTTTGTGCCAAAGCCATATTATTTAATTCACACTTATTTTTTTCTTTTGCTTGTCCTGCCTCATTTTGTAAATAACCTTATTTTCCCAAATTGGAATCCATAGGGTTGCTCTAAACTGGTTTCATATGTCTGTAGCTGCTGCCTTCTATTGAGCTATTTGGGCTACACGCTAAAGTCAAGTCTCTATCTGATAAACAGTGAAGTACCACGTGCTTGTAGGACTGGGTCTAACTGTCCCACAGAACAGGTCTTTGAGAATGAAAAACTTGTTATTAAAATCCTGTGTAATGGAGAAACAAAATGTATCTGGCAACAAAGACATAAACRGACAACATAAACRGTACACAGTTCCTTACCTTACAAATACTTCCAAAGGAACTACCTGGGCTATTTCTGGGGCCTGGGACCCAACAGGAGACTTTCCATGCAGACAAACTGGCTTTTCCCCTTTGCTGATTCTGAGCAAAGTCTCAGAAAAAAGAAAGGTTCTCCCTCCAAGTCAGCCTGCCTGGTGTAGCAGCACTGCTTCACGGGGGGCTTTGGCTTTGGATGCTAGCGGGTCCAAACAAGATGCCATAGCAGAAGTAGCCAGGCCAGGGACCTTTCTGTTACGCAAAGCTTTTGAGAAATTGGCCTCAGGTATCCTGGGGATTTATATGACATCAGCATATAAAAAGAGCGCAGATACAAGCTCAAGTTTGCAGGGCAGGGATAAGACACCCCTGTCTTGCCTCCAGCATCAGTTACCATCACCGCTCTTCCACGAGCACCGTGAAAGCACCAAGGCACAGAGGAACCTGCTCGCCCCGGCTCCCTGCACCCAGCGCTCCCCAGGGTCAGTCCCGGAGYGCCCCGGCGAGCAGCGGCCGGACCTCTCTGAGCAGAGCGCCGAGCGAGGGCCGCAGCAGCCTGCCCAGGCGCTGGGCGACGCCTCGGACCGTGCAGCACGAACCTCTCGCTGTGCCTGCAGCTGCACGAGCTCAAGCATATGTACGTGATGCGGCTGCAAAGCCTGTCGTTCACTGCAACTGCTGCTGTTGCTGAAGCCGCTTAAAACAAAATGCACAAACATCTCAGGAACTTGATTKGGGAAAAAAAAACGCATCCTTTTGAGGAAGAAATCCCCTCTGCACTGAAACAGTTCAATTTTGTGATAAGCTCTACAGCAGAGTGAAACCTGGGGATAAATCTCCTGGGAAACAGAACTAAAATATTTCTTATCCTTTGTTTATTAGCTATTATTAGCTGTTGCTGTTATCTTACAAGCACTGAAATGCTGCCCTCAAATCACAAGTTACAATAAAGCCCCAAATCCAGCCAAATTATTTGGTTTTGCTTTAAAACTTTAGTCCCAAATCGTGCATGATTCTTCACTACAGTTTTAGGGGAGCACTGTTGACAGCACTGCAGTTTCTTTTGAAGTACTTGGTTTTGTTCTAGATTCAAGAAGATGCCAAATTTTTCATGTATAAGTAGAATCGCTTTTTCTTTCTATAGCGGATCAGACTGTACGAAGTGCTCAGCTACCTCAAGCGCTCTTCAGGACGTTCAGCAGGAGAGCCCTCCTGGTGAGAACCACAGACCAGAAAGGGAACTGGCTCATCACAAACTCTTCAGATGCACTATCTTTGATGACATGTGAAAAATGTGTTTTCATTCCCCAACAGACTGCTGGTTAAGAATGTCCTGGTGACCACCTACTGACGGCACCAATTCTGACAGCTTCTAGGCACTCCTAGAATAGAGCCTTCCATAATAGCAGGAAGGAAGAAGAAACATTTTTTTTCATAATGTCATGCTCTTTCTAAGACATTAGCAGAGAAGTACATGCACTTGAAATACACTTCTTGTCTATTGATTTTACTTAGAAAACTGGAAGCAACTATGGGGAGTTTTTTCCTTTGACCAAATCCCTTGCACAGAACCTACTTGAGAGCAGAGAAACCATGTACCACACTGGTCCCGGCCACCTGCGCAGCAGCAGAGTGAGGTACCTTCTTCCTCTAGACTGGCTTCTGACAGCAAAGGGCAACCTCTCGTGTCTGGTCTGATTACAGGGTCACAGTACAGTATTTTATTTACAAGGTAGCCACATGCTAAAGCAAAGAACATGTACCACGAAGACATCCTGATTCCCCAGTGAGCATTTACCGCACCACTGCAAGTGGCCTTTACTCCTGCCCAAAACCTCTTCACATTATCCACATACTCTACAACTCCCTGGCACTTGGGACAGCTGCACAGGTATTGACAACACCCCAAATACATTGTCTCTATTGATTGAACTGTAAAATGCTGATTAAATTATGTGGTTTAGCCAACCTGCATAGGGAAAATTAACTGAACTACAAAACTGATGGGTTCCGTGTTACCTTGCTGGAATGGGGAGGCTGGGCTATGTAATGCTTGATCTCCTTTTATTCGATTAGGCAAATTAGGAAACAACAGTGTGAAATGCGTTATTGTAGTAACATGATGTCCAAAACGTGAATCTCATTAGAGCTCTGGCCTKGATGCTTTTTATTTTGAGTCCACATAAGCTGAGGAAGAATGAGTAGGCCAGAAATACATATTTTTTAAATTACWGTAGAATTATCCAGTAATAAACACCATATTCAGAACAGGTTTTAGTCACTGGAACCTATTCTTATAAAAAGTATCTCTAAACTTCTGGAGAAATTTAATACGAGATAAGGTTTAGCTCTGTTGGTTAGAGCRTGGGGCTAATAATGCCACGGTCGTAGGTTCAAACCTGTATAGGCCACTTGTTTCCCTGCTGAGCAGGGGGGTTGCACTAGATGGTCTCCAGAGGTCCCTTCCAACCCTACTGATTCGATGATTCTACAAACTGGAAACGGGAGGAGACACAAGAGGTWGACGAGGATGGAGCCAGAGAGGGTTATCTGTTGGCATTAGCTCACTCAGAGGAGAAAGCTGCCTCAGAGAAGTGAAGCTTTGCGGGGCGACATGGCTGCGCTGCGCTGTGGACGACAGCAGCCGAGCTCCTTTCCCGGCAGGGTCGTGCTGGGAAGGCAGTGCCCGGACTAGCTCCTCCCCGGCAAGCGCCAGCATGACCAGAGCCTGTGGGAACCAGGGGGCCTCAGTGCCTGGGGCAGCGGTGACACTGTAGCTCCCAGTTTTGGCTGAACAGCCAAAAACTGTTTCATAACACTCAGTAAAACTTGTCTTGGAGAAGGCGTAAGCTCCAGTTATTCAGGCCGAAGGGAGCTCAAAGGATCACCTAAGACGAGCCCCGTGTGTCAGACCCTGGAAAAGCCGGGTTTGCCCGCGGAGGGAGCGCGGCTGCAGCGGGACGGGGTCTCCGCGCTAAGGGCTCCGTGCAGTACCTCCTTCTGACAGGTGTCTCTTTCAGCAAYGGTTTGAATTCAAGGTCACTCCACAACGCTGGAGGAGAACAAGCATATGGTATAAAAGTAAAACAACACTACACTTCATATGGAAGAGGGTTTTATGAGAAACCAGTTCAGATGTAAGTTGGCAAAGGGTCACTTCACAATATAGCCCTTTCAAATTGCAGTTCAAACTCAGAATTAATTATCCTTTCACTGTCTTGGGTTTTCTTTTCTTCTTTGCTTCACATTAACCGCAGCTGAAATTATTTTAAAGCAATGATCTTGAACATCATGTCCTTCAGCTGGCCCTGAAAATCCATTTTCTATGGAAAGCCTCCTTTCTTTTCCAAGATTTCTGTTAGTCTATAAAGCTCATCAAGGCTCTGGTTCTCTAGAGGTGTCAGATGCTAGAATAACACCCAGGTGTCTGCTTGCTGGACCAGTTCCAAGGTACTTTATTAGCATGAATAGGCCAATTTGAAAGCTTTAACTCCTTCTGCTTTCAGGGATATAGAGTGTGTGTCCTGCAGCAGCAGAATACTTGACACGGGCGCATAGCTACAAATACAGTGACAAACTCTGAGTCATCAAGTTGTGAGATAAAAACAGAACATCAAGGGCAACATAAATAGGCCGGGACACACCACTTTGACAAAAGAGAACATTTCTCATGCAGTTACACCTATAAAAAATATCTTTAAGGCTAGAAGGATTCAAAAGCTCCCACACTCTTTCAGAAATGCCTCCTTCCTCACTTCTATGCTAGCTCCAGGCACAGCAGAGGAACAAGGTAGCTTTTACAAGTGAAGCTACCACACCTGCACTTCAGCAAGGGTCACTTTTTGCACTGCAGCTGTTCAACCCTCCCAAGCAGATGTGCACTTCAGCTACGCAATGGACGGGAGGAACTTAAAGGCCGTGGTTCCGGCTCCCATCACAGCACCAGCAAAGTAGCAAGGCTGCTCCCTCCTGCAGAGGTATAGGYTTCACAGGTCTGCACCTAACAGGCTGACTTAATACCTTGCAGCTTGAAGACTATCACACAAGGTAAATCACCTGCTCAGTTCAGGAGGGGCATGCTTAATCCCTATCTTACCTTCCCATTTTGCATGGTTTTCCAAGGGGAGGGAAAAATACACAATCCATCCTGTTTTAAAAGCAGTGTATAGTGGATGGTCCCATTCAAATCTGCCTCTACGGAGAAGGAGTGAATGTGGATTTTGGATTCAACTCCAGGTTTGAAAACCTTCCTCTCTCCCAGTACATATTATTCTGTCTCTTACCATATATAACACCTTTTGACTTTTGCTTTGCGCCAGGTTTTTCCAGTGGCATTTATGAGGTTCAGATACACCCCACTGGTCCCACAGGTACCAGTATTTGCTGCTGGGAGCCAATGCACCGACCCACACTGACCCCTGAACTTTGCCTTATCAGGAGACCACCCTCAGGTCTCCGGAGCTCCCACAGCTCCTAAGCTGGAAGGACAGTAAGAGGAAAGCAAAGGACAGAACTGGTGCCACATGCCCGTTCTGCTCCTAAGTTAGAATCAGAGCCACGGAAAGAGGGATCTTTTCACAATCTAGCTGATTCCCACCACCCCCACCCCCACCCCGGCCACAAGACTTCCCAAGCAAAGCCAAGGGAAGAGTTGAACGCACTGTGTTTTCTCCCTTTTCACCAGCCAAGGAGGGGCCAGTCCAAATGATCACATGCGCACCGTCCTCTGTTGTGTTTTATCTGTCATCCCCAAAGCAAGGTGAAGAATTGGTCTGAAAGAAGGTGAGCCCTGGGAATTACATGCTGCAGAGATTTCCCTTTCCTTTCCCTCACCTCCAACAGTCTGTTAGTTGGTGTTTATGAAAAAAGTACCTCAGGGAGGATTTTCAGAAACTTTTAACCAAAGCTTAATGTTGTAACTTGGAAATAAAGGGGACTTTATCACTGACACCAGCCCACAGCTGAGCCGGTGCTAGGTGCTCTTGAAAACCACTCCCTGTGAGCTGCACAGTTTTCGGGAGTGGAAACGGTTCTGTCTCACAGAGACTGGCCAAAAGCTGATGCAGGGAACTGGTTTCAGAGCATCCTTTCTGCAGACCCTGGCCAAGGGGCTTGCCAACGGAGCGGCTGGCTGTGAAAGATGGACGGGGCACAGCCCAGAAGGGCATAACGGCAACAGTCTGACGTTCAGCTAAAACCAATGCAGCCTTTACGGCCAGCAGGCTGGGAGGGGTATCGTAAGTGCMTAACAAATCTCCTCCGTCCTAGGGCTGATCTTGCCAAGCAGAAAAAAAAATGCTGGCACTGACCATCACTGCAATACATTAGAGGCAATAGCTGGTGAGGAATGTCATACTCTCCTGCCACTCAGACATATTCTGAGTGTTGGCACAACCTATGGTCATCTGATGAAACGCAGCAAAAAGCAGCCTGGAGCAAAAGAAACTGAGACAAGGCTGAGCTGTGGGATGTCATGATTATGAATGACATGGCTGAGACTAGTTGTGGCTGAGATCAGTATCTTAGTATCTAGTATCACTCTTATACATTCTCTGGAGACTAAGAAAAGGGACATATAAGGAAAATAAGGACAYTGAAAAATGAAACACTCAATTTCAGTGTCTCCTAGTCATCCTCGGGGACTTCATTTCCGAGATCTTGGCACAACTTAAAACTGTAGAAGTCAGGAGTCTAGAAATGGGAGATGAATCATGACAGATTTTGGCCAAGTTAAGATGCCTCTGTTGTTATGAATGGGAYGGAGAGTATATGTAGGAGGGAGACACTTTAGATGCCTCTGTATATTTGGCTGTCTCAAACAGCAAGTTCAAGCAGAGATGGGTTGCTACCAAACACAGGTGCCTAAAATGGCCTTAGGGACATACTTTTGGTCAAAWAAGCCTCATATGTTTACAGCTTCCCTGTTAAACAGGCCTCCTGACTTTTAATTTTCCAAATCAACTTGCTAGAGTTTCTATCTAGGCTTAAGAGTTCCTGTGTCCTGGAGCATCAAGGGCATGTGCTCATATATTTTGAATGATGATAGCCCATGTTCAATTCCTTTGCTGCTGTACTTTTTCTTTCCTTCAGTTTTGATCAGGGCTGCATTCCCAAATGTCTCTGCCTCCAGCTCTTCTCTTCCGAAGCTGAGGCGAGAGGCACTTTGGCACTGTGCTCAGCTACCTGCTTTGCCCGCACGTGTTCGAGTGCCTTTCACCCCAGCACTACCGGCTGCTCATTAGCACAACAGGGACGGACCTCAAGTTCCAGGCTCCCCATTTACTTCCTATCCTGCCAAGCAAGTCATTATAATCCTCCTACATCCACAGCCATCTTACAGCAGAAGCTGGGGARCGTAATTTCTTCTGCGGGGTGTGATCTGCCATATGTTAACCCAAAAACCCAAGAAAGCAGCTTTCATCTCTAATGCAGGAGCAGGTAGCTTGCACTCAGGGCTCTGCGCGGTTAACAGCGAAGGCAAGACCCAGTAGCCTGACGAGGCAGATGCCCAGGTTTCAGGCATGAGGACAGACAACCCCTTTTAGCTGCACCTCTCAGGACTTGGGAGTCCGAGGACTTGTCACAGAAACAAGGTTGTCTGCAAGGGAAGCACCACGACTCGGAAGCCAAGCTGCTGCTCTTCCTCGTACTAAAATTTCCAAATGCAATAACCTGYGACTTGAACATTGCTTCATTCCTGGCTTTAACTTAAAGCCCTGCGTACTGGATCGAGGCATGCTGACTACGCCRTTCTCCACCAAAGGGGAGCTGTGGTTCCCCCCCCCCAGTGGAAAATGGGAAGGGCAGTTTTCATTTTAGGTTTATCTGAAAGTCTGCAAAATGTGGGCTGCCCAAGAATACGGAAAGCACCACAAATGAGACCACATGTGACTACTTCACAAGTTCTGTTTCTGTGCAYGGTAGAGTCAACAGTAAATAATACTTTTCTTTTTTTCTTTCTTCTCTGTATTCATTTTTATTCTCTATCATGTAATTTCTTGTTACCATCAKCTGGATTTGCTAATGAAAACTTTGCCTAGAGCACTGGGATAATTTTTGCCTAAATCTCTGTGTGATATTACCGATATCTCTGGGCTTTTTTTAAAGTCAGTCTCTTCCAACAAAAGCTCTAAGAGAATGACTAAGCTATCACACCTTCCTCYGAAACAAACAGGAAGGGATAACCACAGTATCTTAGGCACCACTGTGTGGCAACTAGAGGTAAATGTTGACCTTCTATGATCACTGCTTTCCTCCGCTGAAGACAGACAGCAGGTGAATATGCAAGAAAGATTTTGTCACATTTGGAGTTTTATTTGGTTAAAAACTCTCTTGGTAATTTTGT
Source organism: Rhea americana (assembly GCF_003343005.1). Taxonomy (NCBI): domain Eukaryota; kingdom Metazoa; phylum Chordata; class Aves; order Rheiformes; family Rheidae; genus Rhea; species Rhea americana. Next base: position 485,765 of record NW_028186417.1, on the reverse strand, counting down.
TATCAAAGATAGCAAGTCTTGAGCGCTAATTGCTAAAGATTACTGGAAGATGTGAAGACTGAGATATACAAAACTTAAGAGCAGTGAAAAGCACTGCGTAGGCAACTGGATGAAGTTAAAGACCTGGAGAACACAGGTGAGATGTCTAGCGAGGTCCCCGGGCGAGCCGGAAGGCGGGGAGGAGGCGTGCCGGGGGGAGGCACGCTCCCCGGGCCGCAGGCTCAGCGCCTGCCCAGCGTTCACACGCCGGGAGCTGCCCCCTCCCGCTGAGCCCTCTCGGGGCCGCGCTGCTTCCCGCCGCCAYGCACAGGTCTTAGGGAAGAAATACGGTCTTGTCAGCCCGGCGAGGCAAGACCACCCCGGTGTAATTCCACCAGCATAAAGGCGAGCTGCCTGCTGAAGGAGAGAGGCTACAAAACACAGCTTTGCCGCCCCGGGCCTTGCACGGGGTCGGGGGCAGTCTCCTTTCGAGAGCGGCAGGCCCGCACAGACACCAGCTGCCTCCGCTCTGCTTCAGAGACGAGAGGTAGARGCAGGGCTACGTGGGGCCGTGTCCCTGAGCCAACCCGGCAAACAAGAAATCAGCAGCAAGAAATCAGCACGATGTGAAGATCCTGTCAACACTCACTTAAAATAAGAACTTTGAGCATATGCCCCCRGCTCTCTAGGAACTAGAGATATCTTTGGCCCCTTTCTTAGAGCTCCAGGAATTTGCTTTAGGAAAAAAATCAGAAGGGCCTGCCAAGCCCAACAGCCTAGAGCACATTTACTGCATCCCCTTGCCTAAGTCTGGGAAAGGGAGATGCTCTCCAGCCCGCTCACCRAGAGCCAGCCGAAGGGGAACGCGGCCTCTTGCTCACCAGGGAGCTGCCGTTAAGGAGCCAGCGGGATGGCACGACAAGGCAAACGCTCCTCTCTCCCCTTCTGCCAGCACAGCTAATAAACCTAGCGAGCTACTTCCTTCTCTTCCTAAACCAAACCGCAGCTAGAGCGCGCCACGGCGTCTCCTCCACGCCACCGCACCCGGTTCAAGCGGCAGTTCTGTTACAGGTATGCATCACTGATCAGTGTACGTGCTCGATACCGAGATCTCGGCTACCTTTTAACCTACTACCGCAAGATYTGGTTCACCTATTTCCTCCCAAAGCTTTATAGCAAAGTATATTATCCACCGTATCTGATCTTCAGAGTTACATGGACCATACTCCTAAGTTACTACTAACACCACAGCAGCGCTAGCGGTTCAGACCAAACATCCATCCAGCCCAATTTCCTGTCACTAGGAGTGGTGCGTGGCAGACATCCCAGAAAGAGTATCCGAACGTAAGATTATAAGAATGGTGCAAGCGTAAATGATATTTTCCCTGCATATTCTCCAAGGCCACAACAATTTGCTGCTCAAGAAAGCCCCAATCCGAGACGGAGATTTTTATATAACAGCCTCTAAGATCACATGGGATCGATCCCACCCTTTCACAGTAGATTTTAGTTTTTCTTTAAGTTTCCAACATGCAGAATTAGACTATGGAAAATAAACAATAAAAACATTCCACCTTAAAAATCAAATTTCATTTAAAAACAAGCTTTGTTTAAACTGCACGRCGTCCTACTTTAAAGACTGTAGAAAAAAGCTGCAAATCTGAGCCAGTGAGGTTCATAAGATTTGAATAAATAGAATCTCAAAGATTTACAATTTTTAAAATCAAACATTTAAATTAATTATTATAGGGCTTCTTGAGGCCCACCTCTGTGAGTTTCAAAATGTGGCGAGGCAGCCTGGAGACTTCCCTAATTTGAAATTTTRTTATAAATCCTGTATCTGTTGCAAGTATGCTCTCCACTTCATCATGGAGAAATAAAGTTAGAAGGCACGAGCTTGGGAACAGGGTTTATGTCTGTGGGATCTGTCTCCATAATCTGGTCAGATCTTGACTGGCGCTCAAGAAAACTGCAATARAAAGGACTGGGAGGAAAGACAATATTTCAGCTGGCGACACTACATTTTTTTGCATCAATTCATTCTTGATGCCCATTTGCTAAAGGATGTAAGCAAGCAGGGGCAAACATTGCTCAAGCTCAGTGTTTAGCACCCAAGTCTACCAGCGGACACTCAACTTCTTTCTCTTCAGCAGCTGTGGGTTCCTCCGTATCAGCTAAGCGGTACTCAACAGCTCTGCATACAAAGCCATTTACGTAGGGCCTCACTATGAATGTACTTGCCACACATAAATACGTGAATCAGTCAAAGAGCTGGGTAGGGGTGACAAGGCCAGCCTCGCGCCAGGCTGCCGCCACGGCATCCGCTTTGGCTCTCTAGTCTCTGCCTCCAGAATCGGAAACTTAGGCACCCGCTTCAGTTAACAATCTGCTTCTCCCTAGAGCTGACTTGCACCTTTGCTGGGGCGGGGAGATGGATGGACGGGCTCTGAATCCTTTTAATGAACAACTTCGTAAGAAATTTCAAGTTGTCAAAAAATGAAGAGATTTTTGCTCTTTAAGTAAGCTTTGAAGTCCTGTTTCAAAGAGACCAAACTATACAGTGCAGAAGTAACAAGTTCTTGATAAAAGAAACGGCTTTTGAGACGGATCAGTCTGTAGATCGTGTTTTCAAAAAAGAACAAAAATGGAAAATTTATTCTGCAGAAAGTAGTTTGACAAACAAAGCTGTATTATGCTCCTGTTTCACACTCTTGGTTCAAACTCCTCCAGCTCAATTCAGCTATTTTAATGGCAATAAATGGTAGCTTCCTAACAGTTTGCAAGAAAGCCTGCAGAGCAGATGCCTCCTGAGGGTTTCTGTAAGCATCCCCCAGACTCACCTAGATGCTTCTTTTAGTGCCCAGGAAAGTTACTGTGGAAGCTGAGGGCAGCTGGCTGTCACTTCCCTCACTGGGAAGTACTGCAGTTTTTAAGGAAGACATGGCAGTCAAAGCGCTCTAAAAGTCCCAGTCAAGCTCTGTAACTATTTCTTTTTCTTCTCTGTAAAAAGTAAGTCAGAAAAGCCAACGCTTCGTTTCAGCATCTCCCTGGTACTTCCCTCAGCAGCAGCACCCACAAACGCAGACAGGAAGCACCAGCAAGCAGAGCACCAAGCACAASAGCAAGCTGCAAAACGCTTCCTCCTCCACGCAAAGCAGGCTTTCTTGCCTGACAGGCAGCACTTTTAATCTCCATTTCAGCACATAAAATACTACTGCTCACAGAATAACCCAGTCACTAAAATACAGCTACAGTTTTTATCCCTGTGACTGTCAGCTGACTGGCCACTGTGCAAAGGAAATGAATTTGTCCATCTTTACTACAACTGCTATTACTTTCCTCTTCTTGTTTTTAAACCATCAAAACCTGTAGAAAGAGAAGAATTGCTATGTTTTAGGTACGTGCTCTATAATCTGAGTGCCTCACAGTGAAGTACAGTTACGTATTTTCTTCTCCCACCTCATTTCTGCAAGCCTTCAACATATAACGTAAATCCTGCCTGCACTGAGGGTGCCTGCGGGCAGGTGTGCTGGGACAGGGCAGAAAGAAGGGCATCCTTGCTGTGTACCACTCAATACTCTTTGCAGCAGCTTCTGCAAGTATGTGAACTCATCGCGAACAGGCCCGAAAATCTGACTTGCCCACTGCCTACCACAGTTAATTCAACGTTAGGTCAGTGCTGAACACTACAAGAAACCTCGCCAAAACAACAAGAGGAATTGCGAATTCACAAGCTCTTAGTCCTCGCTCTTCGCCTGTCCTGGTCTGCCCAAACGCACCATTCAAACCCCTTCGTCTTCTGCAGGAAGACCGGAGCAGAAGGATGTACTGGGCTAAGGCCCTCTGTGTCCTGAGTCCTCGCAGGTGCAGCACGAATGTGACGGTATGTTCTGCATCYACGGTACGAAAAGGTGGCCCGGCGCTTCCACGGTTCCTCTAAACCAAGCTCTATGGCAATTCTCTCTAAAGCTACAAACATATGGACTGCAGGACTTCCCTGAAACTAGCCACTAAAATTCCTGCATCTGTAACTAAATCGAACCAGCTGATGGAGTGGCTTTGCTACTTCACATAATTTCCTCCGAACAGGCCATCTGGTAACCACCAAAAGTTGAGTTTTTAAAAAATGCTGCGGGGTGGTATTACTTAACACACAATGTTTGTGTGTCCAATCTAGCCTGTATAACTCAGGTGAAAGACTTCCACTGATTTCTTTGGTGCCTGGACTTGGCTTTTATAGCTTTAAACATGCTAAAGATTTCAAAAAGGAATATGTGCCATCTCTGCTTTCTCTGATATGTAAAAAAGGCATAAAGACTATTTTTTCAAGCCATTCTGTTTTCTTTACATGAGAAATTCCTTTTCCATAAGAACAGCTGGAGAAGGAGCTGAAGCTGCTCTGTTATATGTAACAGGAGAGTAAGACTGAGCACCTGAGAAATTAAACACACTTTGGCCAGACCACTTAACACCGATTTAATCTTTGGCACCTAATTTCTCTGGCTTTCTTAAGTTGTAAACTCTTTGGTGCAAACTCCGTTGATATCCCTGTGAAAAGTCTGATCCCCTTTTGTTTTATTGGATTTGAGAACTGAAAGTTTCCTTAGGGTTTCTGGGTGCTTCCAAGCGGGGAGCAGCAGCAGCAGGACACACAGGGCCTCGCAGGGCAGCCAAAGCTCAGAGCCGCTCTTCGTGATTGCTGCCTGCACGGTCACCTGCCTTCACAACTAAACACTTCCCACTGGCGATCTCTTCAGCCACCCCGTGGGATGAAAATAAGCCACAAATACTTTGAGAGAGACCCACGGTGGGYGATTCGGACCCTGTCAGAGGAGACTCTGACCTGCCTCTTTAATCTGCTCCGGCGGCAGCACGTGGGAAAGCCAAGGCCCTGCGCGCGCCATGTGTGCCGGCGCACTGGAGTCGGCGCCTTCCCGACCTGTGCCGGGCTGGCCTGAAATACAGAAAGCAGAGAGGCAGGTCAGGGCCAGCAACACATCTCCTCCCTACCCCCCACCCTGCCGACCAGGGCTCAGGGAAGGAAGCACGGACGCTCGCCTTCTAGATGATTTATTCCTGCGATGTTACAGCTACAGGCTATGTCTATGCAACCAAAGAAAACATTTCACGTTGCCAAAGCATTACATAGCACAAGGAGCCCAGTAATGCAGAATTAGGAAAGAGCTGGCTAGCGTGAGGTTTCCTGTAGCTGGGCTCTCCAGCATCATGAGGAAAGCTGAATCCTTCGGAACAGTGAAAGGAAGTTCAAGCCCTCTGCAGCACTGGGATCTGGAGCCCACTGCAGTTTAAGGGGGAAGAGGGAAGAAAAGCTATCAGCTCTGCACTGGAGCTGAAGGGAAAGGCGCCCTCACTGTAAGACCCAGAGAGATGAGTTAACTGCAAAGTCAAAGCTCTTGCAACATCGTTTCAGCCCTTCACCTCACATGGCTGCTTGAATCCCTCCTGTCCTTTCCCACCCCTCCAGAGATGCCCTAGCTTTGAAGGAGAGCCAGGAGGGGGCCAGGAATCTCCTGAGCCCTCCATCCGTGCTGGCGGAGGACGATCCCCTCCCAGGACCGCCAATGTACTGGCTAACGTCAGCTGAAAGCACCCGTAGCATTAATCTCCCTGCAAACAGACAGGACCTGTAGGAAAGAGGTTTGCTCTACTGGGACCTAGAAGTCTTTAGGAGAGTTGCCTAGACAAACCCAACGCTGCATGAATTCACACTGGATTCACACTATCTCACAGACCAGCCCAAAACTCTGCTTGGACACCTGCTGGCACAACCCAGCAAAGGGGTCCCTGGCTCACCAAGGTGCCCAAGACCAGGTCTTTTGCTCTCAGACCAGGCCAAGCTGGATCTGACTTCTCTGTCTTCTAAGGATGAGGCTGTGCCCTGTGGTGTATGTCACATCCAGGGGAATAGTTCTGGATTTTCAGAACCTCTTCAGCTCTAAGAAGGTGGCAGAGGTCTGAAAGGGGCTGACGTGATGCTGGGGACTGCCCTCGCGCAGCCAGCCCTGTCAGATGCTCTTGATGGGGTGACCGGTAGCAGCGGCTGCCAGCACCCTCAGCAATCCCCAAGTGTCCCTTTTATTTATGTTTTGTTTCTTGTTACATAGCTGCTTCAACCGGCAGCTGAAGTTTAAAGAGGACTGGCTTAAAAGGTAAACATTTCTCACAGCTTTCTCATCAAATGTATTAAATACAGTCATAAAGAAAAAGCCCCGCAATATTTTCTGTATTCGCTGAAAGATGACGTCTTCCTTGCCTTAAGCGTGTGCCAGATTACTCATAAACCTGGACCATATGCCACTGCAATTTACTGATGGGCCCAAGCTGTTTTGGTAGATATAAAATCCGAAGGGATTAGGGAGGCTCGATCCATGCTGAAAACAGAGCAACAGTGGTGGGGCAGCTGCTTGCTCTCTTTGCTCAGTCCTAATTTAGGTCAGTAGCCAGCAGAAGGCCCAGGCGCGATGCTGGGGAAGAGCCGGGCCGGGCTGCGCTGGGCCCACGCCAAGGCCAGCCCCAGCTGCGGTGGCTGCTCCGCACGGGGTGCTCGCCCTTCTCTGCGGCTCCGCGCCCAGCTCGGGCTGGGCAGGAAGATCAGGCATGGGCAGATGAAATGGCCCTGTTGTCTTACATACCTCATTCTATTTGACACTCGGAGTTAGGCTGCTGAAGGTGGCTGAGTCAGAGAGCCCTCAACTCACAGCAAGAAAAGGGGTTGCTTCCGCTTCCTCATCTTGTTTTCCTCCTGGTTTGAACACACAATCTGCTGTTGCATGGTTACAACCTGGTGTCTATATACACTGCGGGGAGGATTCGTGGCCGGAGCACAAGGGTGGGAGGGAAGGCAGCAGAGTCCCTTCCCAGCAGTAGCTCCTAGCAAAGCTCTCTCACGTAAACYTTGCTCACCGCTTGGCCAGAATTTTGCCCATGACTGGTATGTTACCCTGGCCGTGGGTTTTTGTTCCCCAGCCTAGGACGGGGTCTGCTTTCCAAGGACAGAAAGGCACAGTTTACCTGAAAGTTCAGTGTGATATGCGGGAGTCTCTGGGGTTACCCAAAACAGAGGTGCTCACACTTGGCCACACCTGGGCTCTCAATTTGGAGCCTTAGGTTCTTCTTAAAGAGGTTGATGCTCACATTAAAGGTCAAATGACATAAACAATCCACCGGTTCAAGAAAAGCCTGTGTAATACCCAGCAGTACGCATTATTACGTTTGACCAAGCAGCTCCCTGTTAAATCATTTCTTCACTGGAGTTTCTCCCTCTCCTGCATTTTCTTAAATTTCTTCTCCCCTGGGCGAAAAGACAAGCTACTTCTTACTTATGGCTCCCTCGTCACCATGGTGAAAGATGCTGCATGTCAACAGGGCGGCAGGGAATTACAGAATACTGTGGACGCTGGGATAAAAGAGGCTGAGTGTGAAAATCCCACATTTCCCCTTAAGGAAGGGCAGCACTCTGTTGCAAGCTTACTGTGCTTTAGATGTCAAATTCAAATAACCTGAATCATCTTTTCAGAATACTCATCCACTTGGTGTAATTTGTGACTGTAACTTCTCATCGCTTAAAAGTTCACCAGATACAATCACCAGATACTGATTGAATTTTCCAGCTCTAAGAGCTAGCAGACTGCCCTACTAAACACAGCGGCTTTGTACCCCCTCTCACGATGAGGCACATTCAGTGATTTCACTGGAGCTATCTGTACAGGTAAAATACTACGTGGCACAAGTAGATCAGTGTCTGGCCAGTACTATTTTAACTAAGAGATTGCAATTTTTACCTTGTGTTTCTCATCTTGATGGCTGAAACACATCAAAAAATACAAATTTTTATCTGCTAGGCTTTAGAAAAAGGTGTGACAGAATCTGCTAGCAAAAACTTTGACCAAGGAACTCCAGATCCACGTACTTGTGAAGGGTAAGGCAACTGTAGGCTTGCAGATGGATCATCTGGCTGCTCCCTCTCCTCCCACAGGCCAAATTGATGTCCAAGGTGCCAGTGTCTTTGCCCTCAGACTCTGATGCAGAGGGAGGAACTGGTACACTGACCCATCCTGACCACTGCTCAGACGTGACGATCTTTATTCTCCTCTTGCTTACACCAGTGAAACTTCATTAATTTTGGGTGTACTACTCTTATTCTCATCAGGGCATGACCCCTTTATATCATGTCCCATCTGCCCCAATAAATATTGGCCCTAAAATCCCTTTGCATCACTCTGGCAAAGTAAAGTGTCTACAAGGTTTTGTGCAAATGAGCCCCTCGCAGCCAGGCTACGGGTTGCTAGGGGCTGAGGACAGTCACACATGATTAGATGGGTATTTACTAATGATTTGTTTGCTCTTACAAATCTGTCCTTTTTAAGTTTCTTCGTCTGCGCTGTGTCCCCAAGTGACCCTGAAACACAAACACCTTCTCTTTTGGTCCAGGGTGGCCAAGATAGAGTACTGTTGCTCCCTGCTTCTCCTGCCCAGATGTGCAAGGCAGATGGGGTTTGCAGAAAGGGACAAGATTTGGTTGATGATGATTGTTTATAACTTTTATTAAACCCATTTTCCTTTTCTAATCATTATAATAGTTCCCGAAAACATCGTCCATGGACTTTAAGTGTTTCATTATTGTATGTTTTAATGAAAACTGGAATTACCCTGTGCTCAGTGCCACATGGCCCCCCAGAGCATTGAAGATACTAAATAATTTTTAAAAAATTTATAGTGTACAAGATATATTTCCCATCTGTGGCAATACAGTGGCTCCCAGTTGCACTAAATTTCATTATTTTAACAACACCTCTTAAGAACAATTGGCTTAACTCCACAGGATGATTTTATAATGACCTGAGAAGTGTGTTATAACATATACACATGTTGAAGATTAACGGTATCTGAGTGATACCAAAGCAAATAAACTCCCCATCCAAAACCAAACACTTTTATACTTCAGGGCGACTGTTCAAAGTAATCCATTGGTGTTCAAAGTATTAATCCCATTAATATAAAGAAATTCCTTTTGGCACTTTGCAAAAGCTCAGCTCAACAACTGCAACCATGACAGTAACAAAAACCTGTGGAGTTTAGAGTGTAATATCCATAGAGTGATTATTCCCTGGGGTAAGATTACTAGGAACTTTGTTTTCCTTCTCCCCCCAGAGCCGTTCTCTGTTACAAAGCAAAAATACACGAACTGTGCCCAACTTAAAAATTGATTTTGGGATGTAAGCCAGACCAGATGGTTAGAAAAGCTAAATACCAATGATTTATTTCTTACCCTTTACGAAGCAATATTAGAGACAATGGACCTTATCAGAACAAATGAGAATAAACATGGGGATGCAGACTCAATACAGAATTAACAACCAAAGCTTCCAGATTCTATTACGCTATGATTAATTTTGAAGTTGCGAAAGCATCATCAGCAGAAAATGTCTAGCTTTACGTAATGAAACCAGCATCAGACTAGACAGTTTTGTAGTTAGTACTCTTCAAWTTGCAAGATACTTCAGCAGGAATAAATGCAGAAGATGCCAGGTGGAAAAGAAAGTCAGCTGGAAAGTTAGCTATAGAATAAAAACAAAAAACCCCCCTAAACCTCCAAACCGGACAGACAATACCATGAGCTAAAGGTCTCTAAGAAGTGGAGGCCTGAGGCACGTCGCAAGGCGAACCGGTGAGGCGCAAGCAGAAGTCCGTCACTCTTTCCTTTCTGCTCCTTCTAAACTGAACAACCGTCCTTCAGCCTCAAGCTTTCTGCTGATGATCTCAGGAACTCAAGGTAGTATGACAGCCAAGGAAGGAGGATCAGTGCTTTTGATCCTCTGTACCTTCCTCTGGCTCTGAATTCTGCTACAGACGAGGCTACAGCTTTGGTCACAGCTTTGTTTTTTTCACAAACACACCAAGGCACCTGACTGCTGTTGAAATCAGGAAGGCACAGGGGCCTAAATGCTTTTGTGGCTCTTGCCTTTACCGCTGTGTGCCTCAGTTTCCCCCTGCATAATCCACCATTGCCTCCACTTTAGATGCTGTAGCAGGACAGACACTTCTACTGCAGAAATCCCCATTCCTCTGTTACAGGCAGTAGGCGCAAGATAGTATATATTACATTGTGGCTATTGGTTACTCCTTGTAAACAGGTTATATTAATTACTTAACAAATGTTTGCAACTGTCCTATATCACCCTTAGGTTCAGCCATCTCTGCAGACAGAATATTCAGTACTGGTTAACTGCTGTTGGCAACACGAGGAAATGGACTTTCTGATGAAAATGTTTAAGGTCTGTTATTTGTGAGATGCAGCTGAGACGGTATGTAATGAATTTAGCCCTGTTTCGCTTCATTTACCATAGCTAACACATACAATAAAAGTTTAGTTTATATTCTGGTGCTGCCATGCATGAATATCTCATTATAACTGCAAAGACTTTTTATTTTTATTGGGATCTGTAACAGCATTGTGGTATGTTAATTATCAACGATGTAACAAAAATGCAGCAAGCTTTCCTTCCTTCCTTCCTTCCTCTTATATGGGCATAATTAAAACCAAGGGGGCCTGTACATGGGCCAGTATTTAAGCTGGCATGTTTTATTAGATTATGGCTGCAGTTAATAGGGACTAGATGCAGAGCACGGAAAAAATGGCAAGGAAGTTACTCCTCCCTTAGCATGCAACCACCTCCATGCCAAGTGCAAAGAGCCTCCCCGGAGCTCTGGCTGCTCCACCGCCAAACCTCCCGAGGTGCCTCTCACCACAGGTGGAAGTGCCACGCACTAAACCTCTAACAAACCTCTGATGCTAGTTCCCTGAATATGAGGAAAAACTTCTTTACAGTGAGGGTGACAGAGCACTGCAACAGGTCACCCAGAGAGGCTGTGGAGTCTCCTCTGAGATATTCAAAACCTGCCTGGATGTGACCTTGCGCAACGTGCTCTAGGTGACCCGGCTTGAGCAGAGGCGTTGGACTAGATGATCTCCAGAGGTCCCTTCCAACCTCAACCATTCTGTGATTCCTTCCCCTTCTGGTCCCAGCACGTGGGTCACGGCCAGCAGACCTGCCACATATGACACTGAAGACCCATCACTTTGTAAAGAACTGCTGCTGGGATGGGGCAGGGGGCAAAGATACTATGCTGGCTCCATTCCACTCGCATCTTTTCACTCTCTCATTTTTACTACAGGAAACTTATTTATTACAGTCTATTTGTTTAATGAAAGAACAGACTGCTGCCCCACTTGGCTTGCACACGATCTTCCCATCCTCCCACAGCTCACAACATACTTGGACATGTGTATATGGCACCACTGGATGAGGGTATGGCCTTTGGTAGCGAAAAGAAGGCTGATAAGACTAGTAGGTCAGAAACTAAGCAAAGAAGGGCACCAGAAAGTGGAATCAGATCTATTTCAGGACATCCTGGCCTGCTGAACATCCTGTCTGTTAAGAAGAAAGAAATGCTGCCACAGTTTCATAGGTCAAAGTCATGAGTGGAGAGACCACAAAGATGATGTCAGCCCTAAACTATGGCCAACAGCAAAAAATCCCAGGAAATCATCATATCCTGGCTTTGAAAGAAGTGCTTACTTCTGGTGTTTGACCATCTTGAGGAATGGGCACCACTGATGCTTTCAGTAAAATCAAGTGTTATTGATTTGATGACAATCTCTTTGGTGTTTTGGGCAGAAGGTTTTCTTAGGAAATGAGAAAGAACAGCATCCTGCTGAAAGCTGGGATTTTTTTTCAAGTTCACCTCTAGGCAAGCAAACCAGCTCTTTCTACTGTTGTGCAAAAGGATTTCTATAAACACAGATTATCTGCTTGTAGCTCCAATAAGGTCATATTTCCCAGCTCTTCCATAATATCCTCTGAGCATAGCCAAAAAAGAAAGGAACAGCTGGGTGGAGGTGGAGGATTTTTAAGGAGTCCCTGTAAGGGGTAGAGAGTCCAGTGATTAAAAAAGAACCTTAACAAATTTTTGAAGAGCTGGTGGCTTACTAAAAAGGGGGACCACAGAGAAGGCACAACGGAAGGAATCCAAATGCAGAAAAAGGCAGAGCCACTGCTTAGCCTGTGTATGTAGCGAAATACCACCATATGAAAGATCTTGCTGCTTATTAGGTAACACAATCCTTCAACCCAGATGTCTTTTACAAAACTCTAGCCTTAAAAATATTCAATGTGTTTTCTTTCCTTTCATGAACATTAATATTTTGGAAAACTAGACAGTGAACATTGCTCAAACTGTTAGTGCCCCAAGGGCTGAGGCTGTGGTGAGTCACTCTGCTACATAAAGTGACCTTTTGAGAACCTTTTGCAGAATTGAGCAAACAGCTGCAATCACAGAAGGAAAAAAACATATAAATTGTTCTTTTTTAGGGGTTTCTTGCTAGTATCAGGATTGAACTCAGATCTTGGTGCAAGCAAGTCAATGCCACTGTCAGCAGCAACTTCTGGCCCAAAAAGCTAATTGTTGTCCAAATGTTTGCTGAGAAGAGAAAGAGGTGAGCAGTGGCTTGTTTTGTGCTCTCTTCAACCATCAGAAAGGTTTCTATCTTTCCAGGTATCCAAAATTCGTTTACTTTACTCCCAAAATGTCCAAATATTAGCTTGGTGTCAGGCTTCCTATTTCCTTTTCTGCTGAGTTTTGTGCTCTGTTTCAGGGTCCAATGAACAAAAGAAAAATCTCAAAATGTTTTAAATCAGGCAGTTTCACCTTGGTCACTGGCTTCAGACCAATGAGTCTATAAACAGTAGTTGTAGAAATACAACTGCTATATAATTGGTCAGGTAAAGCAAATGCTGTGCTACTCTTCCGTTTCACAAGAAGTCAACATCGAGCCAGGAGAAGTTTTTACCCCGTCACTCCATCCAAAGACCTGTGAGCACTCCCTCAGCTACCTCTTGGCTTTTGCAGAGGGTTGTGCGCAAGGGGTGAGGATGGTGCTTTGCACTATCCGTCCGGCTAAATGTGGTCAGCACAGAACCCTTCCCTGTGTCCACTGGTGAGGTCTCTGCTAGCCCATTCTTTACGTGCCACAGATTTCCAGGGCTTCGACACTGCGGACAACAGAGACTTGATCCGCTGAATAATGATTTTGATAGATTTGCTAGCATTGCATACGGCAGGAGAGATTTGCAGCTGAAGCTGAATTTCATATGCTCACCCAATCAAAAATAAACTAAAAAAATCTGGAAGAACTGATAGCTTGGTGGTAATGCAATGAGCACCCTGCCAGATGGATGAGGAAAGAGTTAGATATCCTTCTTCCCTTCCTCCCTAAAGACACATCAACTGCCAGGCCTGACTGGGACAACTTGCAGGTCTGGCTCATCACACAGCAGTGGTGGAGTGGGTGCTCCACTGTGGGCAAGAAAGGACTTTCATGCAGCTTGTGAGTAAGGCATGTGGGGCATTAGACTCTCTGGAGAGAGAGAGGAGCACCTTCCTGTGTGAATTTAGGTCATGCTGGCGAAAGGGAGTCTCCCCGTGCGTGGGGGTGTTTTGTTTATTCTCCCCCTTGCCAAGTTCAAGAGCTGGGATTCTTCTCCAGTGCTTGGGGCCCGCTCTGTTAATGTTTCGTAGCAACAGGGTGGACCAAGGGCTGCATGCTGCAGCCAGAGGGAGGAGAGAACAGAAAAGTGTTTGCCAATCCTGGTAGGATGGGAGCCTTGATAAAACTCAGCTCAGGACAGCACAACAAGAACATACTTCATATTGATTTTAATCAAACTTCTAAGCCTTTTTCTTGCTAGACTGTCTTTACTGTGGCTGTGGCTTGTGACTCAGTTGTGTTGCTATTAAAATTTCATTTTCTCTGCTCCTTTAATAGATCTCTCCCTAAAAGCTGAGCAAGGTCTGAGGTGCCATTTAGCTCTTCCTGACTTATTCCTTCCTTCTTTGCTTTCAGTTCTTTTCATTAGAGGCGTTTCTTAGTGCTTTCTAATCTACTTGCTCCTTTATGGCTCTGAGCTTAGTCTCAGGCTACAAGTGTGTTGGTGAGACAGTAAGGCCAAAATACATTTACTGCTTCCATTTCCCTTGGGCAGGCTCTTACTCCGATTTCCTGACTGTAAGCAGAAAGAACTAGCTGTTGTCCTTCACCCGCCCCTGAACTCTCCCGGGCTCTTGCAGGGTACCAAGCACACGACAGAGGCCCTCCTTATCCGGAGAGCGGGGTGACACAAGGCAATCCAAGCGACTGTCCAAGTCAGATTGTCTGAAAGGACTGTATTATCAGTAGGGAAACACAACAAACTTCGACAAATTAAATTTTCACTAAAGATGGTACTCGATCCCTCATGACTTTCTGGAGTTTAAAAAGGTAGGTAAAAAACACACGTCTTGCAAGTACTGCACTTATTCAAGTGTAAGGTCCAGACTACAATAGCTTGGTCCTGGCAGAACCTACTACGTTGTAGTTTATATGATTTTATCTTTCCAGTGCTTGCAGTTCAGTCCTGGCTGGTTAGCAAGTCCAAATGACTTTTTTTATGCTTGTCCAAGCCAACAAGGGAACTTTCCTAAGTTTCTCCACTTTTATTTATTGTACATGTTTGGGCCCAGGTTTGTACTGACCCATGGCTACAACTGCATGAGTCTGAGGCCAGATTTGCCATTTAGATCTTCAATCCATCAGAAAGCCAGATAACTCCCTTTGCATACACTCTGTACGTGATTTTACACAGCAGTTACTTCATCTAAGGTCAGCTGCAATTTATACTCAGAAACTTGCCTCCTGATCCACATTTTACTGCTGGTAGCATACAAAAAACTTAACATTGGATAGAAACACCTGCTTCGGGGATCTGTTGTTAGAAAAACTCTGGAGATACAGATCTGGCAATATACGCTTCTGGCAGGGCTGCAGAAAACTAGTGGTTCAAAAGTTCAGGTTTTTGACTCTTCAAAGGGAATGGCTAGCACAGCTTTTAAAAGCGTGCATGTATAGATGGGAGGGAATGGAATTTCTCCCAAAGGCTTTCCGTGAAAAACAAATCTAACTCATACCATATGAAACTTGCTGCTCTTACTATAAAGTTGTTGCCAAGCTGCTGAGAAACAAGTGTTGGGAGATGCACTCTGAGCACTGCTGCAAAGATTTTTTAAACTGGAAGTAAACAGAAAGGGCACTCTGTCAATATAATAGAAGGTAGATGTGGTTCTTTGCCTCCTTGAATACCCGTCTGTTCCTGTAGTAATTGCTGTGGAATAACGTATCATCCCACAGGTGTCCTCTTGGCTGCATTCAAAGCTTTCAGGTCTCCTCTGCGGGAGGAATTCTGGGGCACAGAAGAGGCTTCAGCTCCAGGAACCTGGTGAAAAAGAGAGCCCAGGGCTAGGGGACATCAGCAGGGCTGCGTGGCAGGCACGGAGATGGCTGCTCTGACCCAAAGCTAGCTCTCGGGCTTGGGCTCCRGTGTGCCCCTTATCTTGCCTAAGCCTTGTAGATCATCAGGAGAACAAAACGACCATTTGTTTGTATGGCATAACTGAGACATTTGTCATACGCAGTGTACCTCCTCCCTAAACCATCTACATGATCTGGGCTGCCCTATGGCTTCCAGGAATACAGATTATGCTGTTCCTTTGCATTGGTAACAGCACATTTTCTGTTTGATCCCAAGCTATTTTGTGCTGACTTAGCTCACTCGCTGCAAGCGTGGTCTTCCCTTCTCCACTGCTCAGCTTCTGTGAAGTGATTCTGGAGGAGGGTAGTATTTTGTTGTTCACATCCCCTACAAAGCCGGGTCGTTCTGTGTAACAGCGGAGGCTTGTCTTGCGTGCCTTGCAGGCCAGAGCTCTTGTGAGCCAGAAGGCTGAGCAGTGGAGAGGTTTCTCYCCTCCCAACTTGCTAAAGCATAAACAAAGCAATGTCCCTCCACGAGGAAGCAGAGCTGGGGGAAAAGAGGGACAGGAACTTCTTGTTGCACCTGCACGTTGGTGCTGAGTGCTGCTATGGAGGTGATGCAACACAAATGGCCACAGCTACCGAGCTCCTGTTGCAACTGCACCGGTATGACTCCTGGGCAGGGAGTCCGTGTCGTACGGCTCCAAAACACCATCCTGCTCTGTTACCGAGCTCTCTGCTCCGCTCCCTTGGCTGTGGCAGACGGATGGATGTGACACGTGCTAGGATAGGAGGCCATTACACATGTCTAACTTTGGCAGTTGGCTCTGTATTTTTTTTGGCCCTGATGACACACTGATGTTCAGGCTCTTTCACTTGCAAGAGTTTGTGTAACGAGAGCTGCCCTCTGACAGCATGACTATAAGTGAAAGGAGAGCACTTAACTCATTCCCGAGCTCCAGCTCAACAGGAAAAAAAGTCCAGGTAAAGACAGTACACCTTGGGCAAACAGACTGTGTCAAAGGCTTCCTGCATGGGCTCGGCCAAGTCTGGCACTCTACCCTGCCTGTGAAGTAAGAGCAGTAATGCCAGTTCCCTACTTCTTACTTGTGGTCCTCACCACCTCGTAATAAAGCTGTGCCCCTATTCCGGAAAGAATCTGAGATGCAGTTGGAGCAAAGACAGGACCAAAATAACACTCGGTTCGACCTCAGAGGCGGAGGCGCCTGGCTGGGATCTTCCTGCGATGGGTGCTCTCCGGGAAGCCCCACACCCTAGCTGACACAGGCTCTGCTCCACCCTGCAAAACCACCAGGCCGCAGCTCCTGCTTGCCCGGAGCTGGCCACCAGCGGGCCGCTCTGGGCCGCCCTGTGGCTGCCGAGGGCCGGGGCCGGGATCTGCCCCTCCGGCCCCCACAGCCATGGCTGTGGCGCAGCGATGCGCCTGCGGCCCTGGCAGAGCACAGCCTCGGCGCTGGCGGTACCTCCACGGCCTCGGGAAGGACAGCACTGGGGTGCGCGCCAGCCCCACCGGTGACAGATACGACCGCTAGGTATGACAGGCAGATGACTCACTATTAATGCTAGATTGTGGTACGCACATTTAATGTCAGCTGATATTTATGCTGGGCAGCCTCACTGCTTTTATTGGGCCAGCCTGGGCTGCGAGGTGATGTGCAGTGGTCCGCTCGCCCTCTTACCTCTCAGAAGTGACGGGAGGCATTCCTGTTTTGCTACCCTGCTGACACGCACGGAGAAGAAAAATTTGGGGCATATAGCAGGAGAGGGAGAGGAGTAAAATATTCAATACCACAAGAGCTTTAGTTACAGTCAGTGATACATTTTTCAAATGAGGAACTTGCAGGTCTTTTACCTAACTTTCCTTTTATATTTCCTCTAACCAATTTCTCTCTGTAAGTAGATTGGATATTAAAATAAATAAAATAAGCGCAGCCCTGCGATAGGCTTAGAAAGATTCCCTGATAGCTGGGCAAACTAATGCAGAGTTTGTATTCCTCTTAAAAATATACCATGTTTAGTTTCTGCTTACACGATTGGGTCTTTAAGCATAGATGCATTCAATCACCATCTCGGAGCACATTGTAAATCTTTGCTCAGTATTAGAGTAATAACAACAGAAAGGACCTAAAATGCCTCAGGCAGAATATTCCCCATTTGCAGTGCTTTGAGTAAGGGTTTGTCCTCAGGCAGCGAGTGTCTTGGTTTACCCGAGGGTGCAGACATAGCACTAAGTCACTCGCAGGAAAACTGGGCAGTGACTGACCGCCTGCCAGCTGCTTTGGAGTGGGTGCTCCGTGCGGCTCTGACGCTGCAATATCCCCCTTGACAAGCAGGTACCTCGGGCCTTCCTGTGCACCACAAATCTCTCCTCTTCCCCGTTTCCCCCAGTTTTGCTCATGATCCTGTGCCCTAAAATTACTTTCAAAATTGAGTTAGCTAAATGGCTGGAAATGTCTGTGTGGGCGAATGGAAATCAATTTCATTCTAGTTTATGTCAAATCCTGCTATAAATACCAAGGAACCAGATTAAGCTAAATCAGTACAAGACAGCTTTAAAATAAGTGTCCACAAGAGCTTCTCTACCASTGCAGTGAAAGAGATTAAAGCCAGTTTACACTAGCACTGCTCTGCCTGAATCACAGGTTTTAGGCACTGCTTCTTCCCCTCCTTCTGCAAGCTTCTTATGGCAAACAAGAAGTGGTGGTGGTGGTGGGGGAACGCTCAGGAGCCAGTTACATTTCCTAAACAGACGTAACTGTACCATGAGCACTGCATTTTACCATAGATCCCCACCGTACAACTCTCTTTCCTAAGGGCCTGTATCTCAGACACAAGTTTTTGGCATGATTCCCACTTTAGCTACTCTTCTCCTGCCTATACATGCTGCGTTTCTAGGTCTCTGCATACAACAGCTCGAAAAGGTGGCCCAAGTYATGAACACAAGTCATGCCTGGACTGAGATTTTGACCTCTTGGTCTTTATGGCGGGCTCTGAACTGGGGGTCTCTGACTGCTCCCGGTTACCCAGGGATGCAAAACTTCCCTCTCTGTGGCTGGGAAGCTCATAATAAATTAGGAAACATTAGGAAACGGCTAAGCAGATACAAGTGATGCTTTGGTGAAGGGCTGGAGGCTTAGAGCACACCAAAGACAACACTTGTGCCCATGTGCTCGGCTCTCAGACAAAGAAGCCAAGCACTGTAGGTGGTGAGTTAGTGAAGTACCTTTCTCCCACTTCTTTTCAAAATGAATCATGATCATCTAGCGACAGGTACGATGCCAAACTATACACAGCATTACGTTGCACTGACTAAAGAGTACAGTGATTGCTCCGTAAGCTCAGCTTAACGCTGTGGTCATGCACAGAAGTTTATCGGCTCTGAAACTGCTCTGCAAGTGTAAAAGCCAACTACTGATGACACGGGCCGCTGCTGCACAAAAAGGAATTACATGCAGTAGCTTATTTCAGCCAGAAACTGTGCCGTAAACTCGCCAACAGAAGTGAAGGAGAACAAAAGGATGTCCAGAAAATGACTGAAGCAGAAAATCTTCCTGTGCCTAGAGGAGTATAGGGCATTAATCTCACAGTTCTGCTGGTAAGGCAAGGAAAAGGTAAGTGGTCTGGAGCTTCTCTGGGGAGTGCGGCCCTTTGATGGTGGTTTCAACCAGAAGCTGTCAGATAAGGATGCCTGGTGGCCCATGAGAAATTGTTTGATTTGACAGTGGTCCTCTCCTCAACTGCTTGGGAGGTGTTAGGTGAAGCAGAATGAACATGTGGGCAGAAGTATACTGCATATTGCTTTGAATCGCAAGGCAAATTACAGCTTCCCAGACTTGCATGCTTGCTGGTTGAGAAAACATACAGCAAGGACTTTTTTAGAGAAAATACAAACTGCTAGCCTTAATTATTCACCAAAATCAAACTCCTAAATTATAAATTAACATACGAAACTCATAAATCACCACTGGAGCTGAAGGATTCACAAAGAGCAACAGAAACCCAAATCTCACCTCAAACAATTAACAGCCTAAACATACATATCAGGAACTTCTTTGCAAGATTTGTCGCATTATGATCACCATTAATTATGCTGGAATTAGTCTTTAGTGAGAARAGCCCGTTTTTTATCTTCTTACGCATACACCATGTTTTTCCTTGATGTCTGCCTTGACCACTTTGCTATCTTAATTTTTTTTTGAGCAAATTCCGTAACACTGCTGCACACTGTGTTCTCACATGATACGGAGAACAGCGAGGTACAGCATTTATGAGGGCAGTATRGCAGTGGGAAGTTGCTGCTCAGGCCACGCATTCTTGGCTGTCCTTGTCTTTTATTAAGTTAGGTTTCCTTTTCTCTCAGGTCACAACAAGCTGTTTTGAATAGCGTGAGCAAAATTTTTTATTCCAAGCAAACGCTCTTCTCTGTTGGCAGTCTCATTTTTATTCCTGTATATGCTATCGACACAATATATTTTTAAAATACTGTTATAGCAGAGATCACCAGGGGATGGCATTATCCTAATGCTAAGAATACATTTTTTTCTTAGCTCGTGGCCGAGCTTTTGTGGTTATGAGCTTTGATTCTGTGTCTTCCAAAGTGCTGCTTTGGGGCTGATTGCTGCTGAACCCTTCTACCTGGAGTCTATTTTTGAAACTGAGCTGCTCACCGAGGAGCAGGCCTCCGTCTTCGAGAAGCAGCTGAGCACCGGCTGTGAACACCTCTGATCCACGGAGAGCTCGCCAAGTGTAAGTAACACAGCCGACTGCCCTAAGGAAACAGCCACGGAGACAAGCCGGTCCCAGCAAGCTCGGCGTTTTCGCACGGCGCTCGACGCCACCGCTCTCCTCCCGCGTTCTGACGYGGCCGCGAGCGGTGTGGCTTCACAGCTCAGGTTCGAGCCGGCGCTGGGGCGCCCGGCGGCGGGGGGGCACGGAAGCTGCGGCTAGCTGCGGTGCAGTTAGAGGCCGAGCCAAAGTGCGCTGAGGTAGACAAGCAGGCACCGGAGTTTGCAGGAGGCCTTTTCACACGTGAGCTGCTGCGTTGTAAAAGTGGCTCGAGGCTTGGCATGAGTGAGAAAAAGGAAGAGCACAGTAACGCGAATGCAACGAAAGGGGAGGACCGGGGAGCACGGCCACTTCAAAACCGCACAGTCAAGGGACATTTCAGCAGAGCACAGATTAGTGCCTAGAGAACACAGCTCCACTACGGTATTTGGTGATATAAGCAGGCAGATCTTGAAGAGAAAAAACCCTTTCATGTACCCAGACTGGTTTCCAGATGACTCTCAAAATATGTTTACAGACTTTCTTTATCAAACTAGGTCTTTTATTCACAAACGTAGAGTCCAAATTGGTAAGTTTTGAAGAAGGATCAGAAGGTAACAGCCAGCTAGCAAAAACACCAAGACAGAGGGCAGCAAACAAAAAATGTCACTGATTTGACGAATTAAAGCTACAGAAAAACATTGTGACAGAGTTACCTAAATATTGGGATATTCTCTCTATGCATTCTCACCCAGACAAAAAAGCATAACCTCCAGCCAGAAAATCCGTTCTCRCCTTTCTTGTGTACACTGCTCTTCAGTAACGTGCTCCCAGATCACAGTGCTCACACGGCGTGTAAAACCCAGCTTTGCRCCCAGGCAGGATGATGCTCCTCCGCCTGCAGTCACTGTTACTGTGCAGCTGAAGCAGGAGGAGAAGGCAGGAGGGGTGGTACAACCAAAATTGTACCTTGTGCTTCGAAGCTAGTAAGACGTAAGTTTAAACTGATCCCCTACAGCAGCTAAGAGCCCTCTTCCRAGCAGTTGTGCCAGGGTTTTGGGTTGCTGCTTAGGCAACGGTAAGAGGGTTAAGCTTTACTCTATCAAGACAAGCAGTGTTTTCTAAGACAGCCAGGTTTGACCACTGCTGTTCTGAGAGGTCTCCAGCCTTGTGCCTATCCACAAAATCAGTATGTGCTTAAAATGGAGCACTTGCCTTTGCTGAGCTTGTCACCAGCGCAGGGGGAATCAGCCGCACCAGGACTGCAGCATCAGGCTAGAGGTGAACACCAYGCGGGGCTGGAGCAGTGTGTGCGATGAGGCTGTTCAAGCTACACTACACTGACCTGGCTCCCTCTGCGCGACAGCTGAGCTCTGCTGGCCTGGGCACACCACCAACGGATCTGCAGAAGCACAAGCGCTGCGTGCAGAGCCGTCGCTCGTGGCTGAGGTGCGACAAGCAGGGGCGAGAGGCCTGCAGAAAATCACAGATTTCTCAGCTGCTACTTCACGCTCCTCCCGCTGGACCAGAGTGACAAATGTGGAGATGGGCATTAAGCTTGCAGCTCTGGGGCTCCGGACGCGTGCACATAGGAGACGGAGTACGGACACCACCACAACTACATTCATACCAGCCGCTCGTGTCTTCTGGGGAGCATGTGGAAGCGGACGAGTCCTGCTGTATCACCACCTCTCCTGTTCCCACCCTTGCATGGTGAACAGATCAGCCCCGCAACAGTGACCGCCCTCCGTTGGCCGCAAGTCCCCTTGGAGGAGGAAGCCGTGCGAAAACCGGGGGAGATCTGCCCGCCAGGACGCCGGGGCCGAGGGAGATGGAGTTGGAAAGGGGGCAGCCGCGGGCCCCGGCGCTGCGCACGCACGGGCGGTGATCTGTGGGGTCCAGGCTGTCGGCTCCCGCAGCCCTGCCAGCCTGGCAGGCGGCACGTGCTGCCCCTTCCGTGGGGGCGGGCGGGCAGGCGCCAGCGCCGCTGCCCGGCTCGGCTGCGCGTCCCGTGGCCAGCGCAAGGTGAAGAGCTGGCCTGCGCCACAGCTTGTTTCATCCAAAATTTAAATGCAGCAGCAACTTGGCAAATATAAAGGAACTTGTTATTGCAGTAAGAGCAAGTTCAGAATCCCTTTAAAGTCATTTGATATTGCTTTTGTTTTTCAACCAAGAGTTGGTAGTAGCGTAAAACAAAGGGTTTCCAAAGCGCCTTTCTTTTCTCTCACCCAGTTCAGATATTTACCTTCATTTTCCTGGCAGTTCTGGGCTTCTGCAAAGCCTGTTTTTTGGCCTTGCTAAGTGCTACATGAAGGGGAATATGGTAAAAGGCGTATGGGTATTGCAAAGCTGCACATTTATAAGTCGTAGTTACAGGGCTGGGAGCTGTTCATTTAAACTTCTTACATTTTGAATGCAAAAAAAAAAATCCTCCAGCACTTTAGTCAAAAAACATATTCTGCATCATGCAAGAGTCAGCTGAACTTCCCCCCCTCCACGAGATTTCAGTTTATAGTAAAAGAGTGATGATTTTTAGTCTTTTAACGKTTTTCCTTACTGGATCAACTGTGACTACAAATAAAAATGATCACCAATCTACGCTTTCCATTCATAAAAATTATTTGAAGAAACTTGCACTTTGGTAGTCTGAGAAGTCATTTGAAGGTCATCACTACAGAGCTGTAATTCCTAAATCTAACATAATAAAAAGAACTACTAAATTTTATAGGCAACTCCACTGCTTAATGAGGAAATCAATAGATAAATATAATCTCTGTATTAATTAAATATACAGGAAATGATTTATTTGCTGTGACGGAAAATTCAAATTTTCATTGGCCGTGGAAGAGGAACACAGTGCTTCTCTTCCTTATCGATAACTTGCACAGCTCTAAGTGCTAGAATTGCTAAGAAGACTGTAGAGAGCTTTTTGTTCAGGCTTCTTCAAAGAYCCCGCCGCACGAGACTGTCCCGGGGCCGAGCCGCACGGGCCCGTGCCGCGGACGCCGGCGAGGCGAGGACGGCAGCTGTGGCGTGTGCATTCGCGGAAGGACTGAGCCGCCTGACGCAACCACCTAAGCTCGGGGGCAAGGCGGTTTTTTATGGGCTCAAAGCTTACGTTTACGGCATTTTTTCGGTCCTCTCAGTTGGTCTACTAGAAGATTTTATCCGATCGTACACCCAGCTGCACAGGGACTGCGCTTGGCTGTACAGCGAGGTGTATTTTTCCACCTTTGACATTCCTCCCAAAGAACTCTCTGCATTTTCCACAGGGGCCAAATCTATTTTCTACCTCTGACAGAAGGCAGCCTCAGGAAGAACTTAAAGCTCCTCAGGAAACAAATCATCTGGACCGTTATAATATTACCCAAGAAGTACACGCCTGTACTCCGTAGGGCCCTAGCGAGCAGGGCACTCACCAGGGCAAGGCAAAGGGGCGCCGGGGCGGACGGGCGCGCGGTGTGGGCTGGAGCTGCCGCCGCCGCCGTGTGGGGACGTGCCCGCACCGGGAGGGAAGCCCGCGCCACGGCTGATGCGGCGCCAAGTCCTGCGCTCACCCGACTACACGGCTCCAGCTGTGACCATCTGCGGGTTTTCAACGGGGAAGGAGAGCCAGGGTTTCCCAGGAGGGGAAACCTCTGCCGGCTGCCAGGGAACTCCTCTGTACTTGGTACAGAGTAAGTGCAGATTTCAGCTACTAGATAATAAACTTTAAATTAAAACTCTGGAAAGGGAAGCAACTGAAACGTTAAATAAAAATGTCTTACGCTGGAAAGAAGTTACTAGGGAGGTACCAGAAGGTTTGTTAGTCTCCTGACTGCCAAGAGAGACCGRGAGGAGAGGGCAAGGGAAGAGATGCCCAGAAGCGCAGGTTGTAAGAAAGTCAGAAGACTAAATACTGAACTGTGCACTCAGGCATAGAAAGGCTTAGAACATGTAACTGCTTCCGCTAAAATACAACTAACACTAGAAATCGGTGCAGGTAAGTGGATAATACTGAACACTGAGCAAAGAACAGAAAGAACGTGCGTCTGCTTAAGTAAGTAAGTGGGGCAAGACGCCGACCACAAAGACGTGCGGGAGGTATGGAGGAAATTTCGTCCCTGCGGCRACGGCAGCGAAGAAGCAAAGCGCTGGTAGGAGCTGCCAGGCCGCCTCCGACCGCAGCACGTACTCCCGTTCCGGGCAGCGCGGCTCTGCCTCAGGGCCCTCTGGCAACGCTACCCGCGCTTCAGGGCGCCAAGCCTGAAACTGGAAGGCAATGGGAACTCTGCAAGGGCGGTTTAGTAAAACTGCACGACACCTCCATCACATAAGGAAATACGCACAACTGCCTTCCTCCTCATCTAAAAGCACGTGCATTTATTTTCTGTACTGTACGGTGTCTTTTGCTTTTAATTGTATTTTTCTTGCCTTTTGCTTCACCAGCTGCTGGCCCGTTTGCCAGCTCTGCCTCACAACAGGCCGCAYGCAAACGTCCTAATTTCAAAGGGTTTAAAGAAACCAAGCCCACACTTCGGGTGACCACTCCACATCCAGCATCCTTTCCCCCAGGAGCATCGCAGAAATACTTTTCTGTCATGGCAGTAACCACCCATTCAGATGTTTGAGCACTATTCCTCTAAGAAATTGCAGAGGGCGTGTTGTTCTCTGGAGAGGAACGCAAGGCTCTTAAAGACCCTATCTCCTAATTAAGTGGTGTATATAACGCCAGAGAGGAGAGAGAAGCGCCTTGAAGCAAGGATCTTCACAAAAAAGCATGTTTCCCATTGCAAATGACAACATCAGGGAAGCTGGCTCCATCGTTAGCAGCTCTGCTTTAAACCCGACCGAGCGCAGGATGCGGGTCGTCCGCATGGGGAAGTAAGCTGGGCTCCTTAAAACAACATGGATCGCTCAGTGAATGTTATTGCCAATGTTATTGCCATCTAGATATAAATATGTACATGGACTATCATTTTCTTGTAACAAACGGTAAAAGATATCCTGGTGACAGTGAGGCAGTCGTGGAGAAAGGATTACTTTATCACCTACCTATGACTGTGTTTCCCAAGCAACATTCGCACCAATCGCAAGCCCGGTGTGATCATTAGTTCTTGCACATGGCAGCAATGAAATTGTCCCTTAAAGTAAATCATTCAAGGATTTTTATAATCTGAAATAAAATTTTCTAATATTTTTTTCCTAAGTTTTCCAGGTTTAAGGTTTTAATCTTTTATTATTTATTGTACAGCAGTTGTGAAGGGCATGATGAGAAGCCCTGCGTAAATAGTTGTCGCTGGAGGATCAGTGCACGACAATGCTGCATTCAAGGAATTAATGATTTCTTTTCTCTTCCGTATTACCTCAGTGTTCTTTCTGAGGGTGTTCAAAGAGAACGAAATGCAATAGGAATAAAACAAAACAAACTAAAGCTGCACTTTGGCTTATGTGCATTTTCCTACCTCCTGGCTAAAGTTGTTAGATAAATATTCTCTAGAGCTGCACTGAACAGGGAGAGTAGCATATACATTTTCTTTTCTTCCTTCACACTTAGAGAATCAAATTCAAAAGAACACATTTTTCTACTGTTTTATATGACTGAAATACAGACAGTTCCTCTATTTTTGTACTCACTATGATTAACCACTCCTTTTAACTACTGCACATGGAACTTAACCTTTGCTATTTTTACTTCTAGTAATATTTTTTAATCTCAACAGTCTGAATTACATGTTAATCACAGCAAAATACTGGACATTCCCTTAACTGTAGCCTTAAAAATAAGCTTATTTCAACAGAAAAAGACATAAAATATCTCATTAAACCAATAGCACTACCAGGCACAATCCATCCTAGAGTATAAAAAAATCCACGCTACGCATCATTTCTTTCTACCTAAATTCTACGACACCTGGAACTCAGAGACTGAATATTTGGTGCAAGCCCATTGCTGAATTGAAAGTAAAATAGCTCCAGAGCACGTTTCGGGGCTTCATCCTGCTCAGCTGAACGACGGGACTTGAACAGGAGTAAGGTCAAGGCTGCAGGCAGAGGTTTTCCGCCAAACTACTGAAGCACTTGACTGACTGTTGTGTTAAGGGCACGAGTAAAAGTTGTTCAATCAGGCCCTGTATTTCTGTGTATCAGCGTTTTCATCCTTCACATACGGCTTGTCTAATATTTCTTATGAAATCCATAAAATCAGTAAGGTATGTGTCCTGGCTGAATCTCAGCCCAGCCTCTGCAAACCTTTCCTCACGTGCATAATCGGCGCCTACCTGGCCAGCTGGAGAGCGGAATTTATGTGGGTGAGCACAGAGCCCTAGGACCGGGYGCTGGGGACAGCGCTGCATCTCCCAGGCTGTCGCTAGGCACCATCCCTTGACCAAAGTGACTGTGATTTGTTAGTCAGTCACCACTGTTCATTTGCACGTGTGTGCTGAGCACCGTTGGCAAGGAAAGAAAGCGGGAGCAGAGTGTCAGCTCCCTGCAAAGAGAACTTAAGGGAAGGAGGCTTTAGGAGCTGCGCGGTCATTCAAAGGGTAAGCGTTCAGAGGCCACRGGGGATCGCAGAAAGTAAATCCCAGCCCCACAGACGCTGCTTACTTCAAATCGCTCAGCACTACGGAAGACAGAGGTGCTGTTTATTAGGCCTACTTGTACTTGAGTGAAAAAGGCCACTATGAAATACTAGGGGGCCCAATCATGCAGAAAAAATAAGTCGCAAGAAGAGCCTGCTTCTTAGGAGCAGCTCAGCTGAACAAGTGCGTGCAGGCTCTGGTCCACAGTGCCTTTTAAATCCTTCAAAACAAACCTCCGTGTTCAAAAGAAAGCAGCTGAGGCTCTTCAGATTATTTTATGTCCTTCACATCTTTTTTTATCTGCTTGACTGTATGCCCTACATTAGGACCAAATCTATACAGTACTAAGGACATATAATTCATCCCAAATGATCAAGGATAATTATATGCTTAAAGAGCAATATGCAAAGGTTCTCCTACAGATAATTAAGGAGAAAACTCACAGTTCACCCATGTGGGAAGTTAGCCAGGAAGTGCAGACATACTTTGGGAATTCATCCATTATTTATAATCTGCAGTGTCTTGTCAAAAACCCTAAATGAAAAGTTAAAGCTTTAACACATTCTCTAGCATACTGCTGGGCCATCACCTCCCATTAGTTTTTAAGTAACACTCCCATTGGGCCAGATTCATCGGAAAGTCTCCCGGTACCCGCTTAAACACGTGGGACCTCGGTGAAGACTGGGCTCAAGGAAGCTCCCAGTCGGCCACTGGCACTGCCCTCACCCTGGGGTTCGGCCAGACGTGCACAACTGCGGCTGCCACGTTCAGACTGACTGCTTGGAGCCTTGGGGCAGCCAACAAGCGCCCCGCAGTGCCCACTCAGGGCTTTCCCACCCGCTGCTGCCACCTGCTTGTAAATGTGCTACGGGTCTCGTCCTCGCGCTGGGTGGAAGATGTTTAACACGGGAGCAGCTGACTGCAATGCAGCTGCTTGTGGGCCAGAAGCAAGCCACAGTCTTACTTACCTGTCTGAATCAGGATCTTTCCCATCTACATACTAATGGTGATAAAATAATGCTGCATATTGTTGGTACTGTAACTCTGCCACTTATTTCATGCTGGGAACAGCTTCCCGTTTGATTTTGCCTCTTCATTAAAAAAGAAAATAACACTAGGGTTCCACTGCCTACATTCAAGCATTTCAATTAAAACAGCTCATCTTCAGGCCCATTTTTTTCCTAGACACCCCTACACTTCCATTCACAGCTGAGGTGCAAAACCCAATTAGTTATTAATTGAGGCACGTTAAAATTCATTAACTCTGCGTGTGAAGCTTAAGCTATAATTAACTGTCTTCCCAGGCTTTTGTTCTTTAATCTCCAGGTAGAAGGTCCCACTGTTAATAAGAAAGATGATGCATAATCCTACAGTCTCTTTTGTGGGTAGATAGCTTAGCTCTGGTGGTGGCAGTGTGACATTAACCCCAGTGGGGACCTCATGTGTTAATGCTGTCCTGTCAGCTATTGAATACTGTGTGCCATGTGTGAATTGGAGCATATTTGGAAAGAATGGGAGCATTAAAAAAAAGATGAAAATATTTTTCAGAAGGTCATTTTCAACAAGCGCAATGTCCTGCTACAGGACATGTCTACCAGTCTCATTACTACGTGCATATCTTTCCCTCCGCTTTGCCTCTGCAAGAATTTTCATTTTAAAGAGCTACTAAAGAAGTAGCTCAAGGCAAATTCTTGTTTCACATATGGAACAGCGTGAAGCCAACCTTTATTTTAAAGCAAAATGAACACAGAAATTAACTTACATGTCAAGTTCCAAGGCTTAATTTTGCAGTGATCACTCTGGAATTTGCATACCTCTCTGCTACGTCTCTATTCACTCTCTGGATGCCCAGGCTTCTGAAGAAGGCAGCTTAAAACTAGCCTACGTATAAACAGGCTCTTTCCCCAGCGTAGCCACCTTTGGGGTGGAAATTCCAGAACAGTTCAGTGCAAGCGTCTCCCTGCTTCTAATTTGAACTGTCTTAAGCAGAACAGAAAACGGAAAATCTTGGCTTTAAACCTGCAGACGGTTGGATTCTGTATCACTAAACAATAGGAGAGCAGAAGCTGGGGAAAAGGAGAGGTCTTTTGCTCAATGTTTGCTAAGGTTGTGATATCACGGTGCTATGATAAGGTTAAAAAAAAAAAAAAAAGGAAAGTGGAAAGAAGCAGAGACCAAAAACAAAGTGGTTTTTGAGGGTATTTTCTCAAGTTCAGCCATCACTTAGTTCTTCTACACACTCTTTATGCAGAAATAACCGAGCTGTTTGTGAACTGGAAGGACATTTACATCAGGCCTAACAACCAGGCAGGGAGCGAGACTAGACGCAGGGAGACATGGAAGGCTCTGCCTTTAGTTTCAGGCCTTGGGAGGGGAGCTCTGAATTTGGTTTCTGAATGTTAGAAGCTGTAGTTTTAGGAGGTCAGCGCGTGGCACAGCCTGGGGGTCTTGCCCGTCATCCCCACCGCGTGCAGTACCCTGCGTGGCAAACCAGGGGGGTCGGTGCGAGAGGCGTTAAGGCTCCGTTGCACTCCTGTCCCAAAATTGGCTTGCTGCAGAGGCTCCGGTGCATCTCCGGAGGGTGACGAAGGGGGAGAGCCTTACTGCCAGGCTCCAGCTCCCACTGCTTCCRTCGCTGCCCAGCCACATTAACGGCAGATTTGCCTCACCAAAAGTAGAGGTTGCAGTGAAGCCATGGGTAGCCAGGGATGGGCAGGCCAGACTGGGGAGCTGACAGAGCCAGGACTGTTTCCATCCCTCCCCTCCTCCCCCTCATTTCTGCAATGTGCCAGCCTACACATTGGAGCTGGCACAGAGGGAAAGCAGTCTGTGCCAGAAAACAAGTCTGGTGCAGATTATATCCCTGCTGGAGCAACGAGGAAGCCACGGAGACTCTGGGAGTCGCAATATGGTTCCTAACCCGGCTCCTGCTGCAACGCGATCAGGCACGGCTTCCCAGCGGGCCGGAGCGGASGGCAGCGTCCAGCCCCTGGGGCTGCCAGCGGCGAGAGCGGCATCGGGGCTGTGCTTCGCTCGCCGCTCGCTTCCTGTGGCTCCAAGGAAGCACTACGGGCTGGATGTTACACCCAGGGCAAAGAGAGTTAGGCGCTGTTCCCGCACCCTCGAACCTCTGCCCCACACCACAGTGACAGATGGGGAGACTCTGGGGCAGAAAGAGAGAGAAAAGAAATAACATTAACTGCTCCCCCCCCCCCGGTTTTTATTAGGATGAAAGGAGAAATTTTCCTCTTGGCATACTGACAGGGACAGCGTAGGACTTGGCTGGCATTTGCTCTCCCCTCACCTGGGGCTCACCACGTGCACTCCAGTGTCAGTCTGGAGAGGTGTGGGGCAAGGAGCATTTTCTGTAGCACAGCTGAAAGAAGAAATAGCAAAGGAGAATGAGAGTGGAAATCAGAGAGCACAGCCAGCACACGGTCGGAGCTTTCACACTACCTTACGTGCATGTCCTACAATTTTTCCTACCCTTCCCCTCCATGTAATAACACACCAACACAGTGTGGGTATATACACAGAGGTGTCTTCAAACACGGGACTTGCACCTCTGCCTTGATTCAGGAGCAACGACTGCAAAGCTGCACCTGCAGGTACGTTATTAGCCCATGTAGTCAGCTCAGTCACACGTACAAGCTTACTAATATGCTTCTCCTTCCTTTCTCTCTCCAGGGCTGACACATCTGTGATATGTGGATCCAAAGAAATGACATTTTGCCCACCAGCTGACTCCAGAGAGCTAAAGCTCAAGCAACAGCTTCAAGTCTCCGAGCCCCAAGTCCACGGCCGCAAGCTGTCTGAGCGGGCGGCTTGGACAGGGTCCTCAGCTGCTGGGCAGCCAGAGCCAGCGTTCTGTGTTGGACACTCGTCTTCCCAACTGACTTAGCAGCAGCGCTGATGAATTCATTTCTCTCTGTTGTGGAGTCAGGGAAGCAAACAGGGCTTTTGTGAAAGCCCAGAAAAAAAACCCAGCAGTGACCTTGCACAATTTTTCACATGCCTCTGTATCAACCATACCTGTCCTGCCCTCGCAAGCTAAGAAAGCAGTGCTAATACTGATATTGATGACGCTGTCAAGCCTTTACAATAGGTGCCTGACAGCACCACGTTAGCCAGAGATACAGATAGTTCAGGCAATCAATAGCTTGAAAAGTCTCATATGGAAACAGCTGCTCAGTGCAAGTGTGGAAGATGGGGTGTGAAGTGTCCTCTTTCTAATCCTTGCAAGGATTCATGCTTGAGGGAGTTACCCACCTCAAAGCTGCTAGAAATAGGCTTATTTTCAAGTGAGAAGGCCAAAGCAATAAAGCCCTGTTCCTACCAAGGAGCATCGAGCATCGGGAATTGAGAATTAGCAGCTCTCTGTTCTGAGAAGAAGCTGAACATAAAGTAGAGGACAGCAACAACCATACTACACCCCCAGCTTAAAGGCCTGGGAACACTATTAAATTTGCATGCGATTTGTGGGTTTTCCTCATACAAGCCTGTAAACTAACAGATCACCTTAGCAAGAAGCCTGTCTCTGCTCTAAATCCAGGTGGCTCCATTACCCTATCAAAATATTAATAATGGCGTTATAAAATCAACATTTGTTTTGCCAAGAGCAATGAATAATACAAACAGCACCGCCTAAAATCATTATTATTTTATTCAGATCAGAAGCTGAGAGCCACCCTCTGATTCTGTGCCAAAATTGAATGAAAATGAAGTGCATTTCGAGCTAGTGAAAGGTAATGGATACAAAGGCACAGAGAATGACCTGCTTCATTTATCAACAGAATACAGAAAGTCAAGAGCAGTACCCGCTTCCCCCAGACTACGTCTACCAAATATGCCAGGTTTTTCTTTCATTTCACCTTTGGAGTATGTGTACTGCAGAAGCTGAAGAATGCTTGCTTCAAGTAGAAAGAAGTTTTTTGGTTTGCTTCTTTCCGAAAGCAGTGACCCAAAAACTCTATCATTAGTAACAATAATTAAAAGGTGCCATAAGAGGGAGTGTATGGATGATTGCCACTAAAAAGAACATTCTCATTAATTTATTACAGATTTTTAACTTGGCTTCATTAGGACATGTCTGTTGAAGGCCATTTAGGACTCTGGGGATATTCCTGTACTTCAGATTCTCTGTTTTCGGGAAGAAGGAAGGCAAGAAAGATTTGTTGGCTAGTGTATAGTTTTGCATGTGCAGCCAGGAATTTATCATTTTGTCAGTCTTCTAGCCAAGAAAAAGCAAAAAGCTCTTGTGATGTGATTGATTGTGTAGCCATTTAAACACGAGCATCAAACACTGGTCCTTCTAGTATGACAGATTTTAAACTATCCTTTCTTCCCTCTGTAATCCCGCCAGCCTTTGAATGACCACAGGAAGCTCTGGAGAATCTAGAGTGGGAAGACTCCTCAGCTAGGTGCTATACTCATGTTTGCCGTCAGCCTGCTTTCTTTGCCGCCCAGTCGGGTGTCACCTGGAGAAAGCCATTCTTTCATTTGCTTTCTCAAATCCTTCAATACTGATCTTCCTGCTCTGCGCATGTGATTTTAGGAAGAGCTTCTCCATAGCACAAGCAGTCCTTCAGACATTTCCACTCTCACAAACATAGCAGCTGGCACCCCACACAGATTAGGCTATTGCAGTGCTGCTGTCCAAATGCTCCTTCATTCCTTGTCTGATGATTTCTTCTTCCCCATCATGCAGGAGGCTGTGAGGGCCTTGGCATTTCTTCCAGTAGAAAACATACAATGTGGTGTTGCAGCCGCCCCACTCTCCTGGATAAGCCACTAGGGCTAATTTTGTTTAGAATACTGCAAATTCTGTGTCAAATTGAATTCAGCAGTAGAATTTAACAGTGTAATTTAGAGGGATCTAATTAGACCTCTTAAGCTCAGTCCAAATGGAGAACTTGCACTGCTTAGAGCAGGACTCATAAAAGACATCACGAAGGTGCTTGCTAGGAAAAATTGCTTCTCTTTTGGAGCAGTGATGAGAACTCTTGAAGGTCTAACACAAGCTTTAAGAGCTGATGAGAAACTTTGTGGTGGTTGGCAATTTTGGAGTCTGAAACGAGCAGGTATAACCCAGTGAAAATATCATAATGCCCAATATCCTGTCCTCAGACTTCAAGTGAGAAGCAAATGGCCCCATTTCTTTAGTTTATCCTTTCAGTTCTTTTTATAGTTCCTTCCTCCTGCTTATTTCATTTATTGCTTACATTTGGGTTTCGCATTAAAACTCCAGAAACTCAGGACATGTTTGCACTATGCCAGTCTTTGTTTCCCCGACCATCAGGAACTTGATCGCATGTGAACAAGCCTAAGGAGACAAAGTGACCATCTTTCCATGGCATCTGGGCACCTGACTCCTGTAAGTAGTTCTGGAGAAACCTGCTTCACTGAATCTTTTTGATAAGAAAAAATTCACTCTTAAACCTAGCTTCTAATTGGGACACAGAAAAGACCAGAAGCCCTACAAATGATAAATAACGATGAGCACTTAGGAGAAGTTCCCTTGTTAGACAACACCCATAAACCACAGTTAACTAATAATTAACAAACCTAGCAGATACTAAGTATGTGGCCCTCTCCAATGGAGCAAAAGACAGGGAAATATTAAAGAAGTGCTAACAGCTGGCTTGTTAATACTCTGAGAGCCAATTTCTTACATAAGACACAAATGGGAAGGCAGAAATGTAATTAAAGTCTATTTTAAGGTAAACAGGAGAAAAATAGCTCATGAATCATATCTTTTATTATATGGGTATTTTGCAACTATTGGTCTACCAGATATCCCTGGTTGCCTCTTGCCCTTGCCCAGGGCAGGTCTGACAGCACACCAAGAACCTTCTCAGGTAGTGCAAGGAGCTTTTAGCCTAAGGGGCTTGTTAAAATAAGAGGAAAACGGCTCTTAGAGAAAAGTTAGATACAAGGAGGCTTCTAAGCAGATGCAAGCTGTGGACGAGCCCTGCTAAGCAGATGAGAAAACACTAGCACTCCTCCACCATTTTTTCAAAGGCCATTAGCTGAGTGAAGGTAAGATCTTTGATTTTTTGCAGTTACGGAGTAGCTACAGCAGTGGCCGTGGGCTCTTGCTCAAGTGAAGCAGGCTTTTAAGAGCTGAAGTCCTAAGAAATCAAGACTTAAGTCACCAAGCCAAAGGTATTCTGGGTGAGTTCCAGCCTCCGGGGGTCATGGGAGGAATAGTCTTTCTGAAAAATACGCCAGTACTGTTTATCACATTAGTAAAAAATACTTTTACATCAGCATAGCTTTAAACTAAGTTGTTCTTACTTTTAAGGTACTTTTAGGAGTGCTTTGAGGCATGTACCTCTAGGGATATATTATAATTTTTGTTTATTTCAGTAAAAACATGCAATCTATGAATTGCATCTGCTCTCATTTGTGTAAGCAGTAGGCTTTGTTCCTATGTTCACTTTTCTTCTAATTGCCATCAGAAAGAAAAAGCTCAGGTCCTTCATCAGATACCTCCAGAGTGAGTTATCAGGGTGAAA
The DNA here is from genome assembly GCF_003343005.1 of Rhea americana. Classification (NCBI taxonomy): domain Eukaryota; kingdom Metazoa; phylum Chordata; class Aves; order Rheiformes; family Rheidae; genus Rhea; species Rhea americana. The sequence goes on along the minus strand of NW_028186417.1, from coordinate 451,557 downwards.
GCCACCCCGAATAGTAAAAGCAAATTAATCTAGGCTGATAAGCCATGTGCCTTTAGTCGCTAGGAATCCGCTAAAGCCGCAGTCTGCAGAGGTCTGCTCCCGCACTTCGCTCCCCCAGCCCAGGCGGCCTGTCTCCCTCCAGCCCTGCACAACTTCCCTTCGTACCTCTACGTATTTATTTTCTCAACTGAAAGGTAAATAAAACAATTTTGACCCGCTGCTAACATTCTGTGGGTAGCACACAACTAAGAAACCTACACAGCAAGGATTCTGTAATTAGTTTAAAATGACATCTAATATCTGTGTATATATCTGACCTGTGTAAAACCAAAAGTGCCAAGAGTCTTTCAAGTGAATGCAAAGCATGAATGTTTTAAATAATTAAATAAATCCAATAGAAAGAGGAACCACGTGTTCTAGATTATTGTATGTCTAGAATATTAAACTTCACCCAGACAAAAAGCCACTCTGCTTCCATTTTTATAGGGCAATTCTTTACACAATTTCTTCTTCTTTTTTTTTTTTTTTTTTTTAATCAAGAGACCAACAGTGAGTGTTGGGTCATTTTCAAGCTCACACAAACGCTTTGGGCAAGGTCAGACCACTGCCTCCATCCTGGCTTAACTGAGGCCATTTCACAGCCCCGGGGCCCGGACAAGGGGCCACCCAGAGCACGGCACCGCGGTGCTACAGAAGACTTATGGCCTGTGCTCCGAGGAGCTACGCTGCCGCTCCAGGATGCAGCTTCAGTCAGTTCTCAGCCCCGGTGCTGTTAGCAAACAAGCACAGCCCTGGGCATCTGATTTAAAGCCCAGGCTAACTAAAGCAGAGGGTCCCGCTATTGCGAGATTCACCAAACGAAAAGAGAGAACACACCTCTCCCGAAAAGCTTCTCTCCCCCTGCTAAGGGAGAGACCTGAGGCAAGAGCAGAGTAACGAGAAATGCCCTGTTTGTGCCCCAAAAGGGCCAGCCCGGCGGCCCAGCGGCTTCCCTCCCACCGKCTGCTCCCGTGTGCACCCCGCAGACCGTCCGACGAGCCCGGCCGCGGGCCCGGCCGGAGACACCGCCGGCTGCCGCAGGCAGCTCCGGGCACCGGCAGGCGGCTCTAACAGCCGGACACCTGTAGCGTCGCAACCGGGGAGAGCAAAAGAAATCCATGTTTTACGACCAGGATCTAAAACAAATTTTATTGGAAACTTTTATGTTTGTAGGTTTGAGTAGTTTTTATAGAGGGGAGTTCTGAAAACTGCCATAAAATTTTGCCTTAGGGGTTATGATTACATTTGTATCTTTCCCAAACTTATATAAATAAAGAAGACAGTTTTTACTGTAGAAGCTTAAAAGGTTAGAGTGGTATTTGGTCTGTGATGAACCTTTTATAGAGATGATGTTGTAAGAATTTATTCTTAAATATCAATAAAAAAATACAACTTTATATTTCTTGATAAAGCAATGGCGATTAGAAGAAGAGCTGTTAAAAATGTGATTGCATCAGTAGCGGGGCTCTTTCTGCTAAAATAACGTTTTATTAAATTTTGGTTCCCTGGAAACCAGTCTAAATATTAACTAATTTGGATTCTCTCAGAGGAGCATACCTCCTTCTACGGATACTTTGTGGTCTCCTCTCTTTGGTGTGAGATTCACTTTACGCATCTGATCTTCGTGGTGAGTTAGTGCCTCTAGAAACCCCCAGGATGGACTGGGACCCTGTATAAATATATTTGTATAAGTACACCCTATGCGCCTCGGGCTAAACACATGGACAGACTCTGCACCTTTGTAGCTGTTACGGTTCCCTAAGGGTTTCCCGATCGCCCACCTCTCGGCAGGGGCTGCAGAAAGGTACAGGCACCCTGCAGGCACCAGGCACCGGCAGCCTCCGGGAGCTTCTCCGCCGGACGGCCAGACCCGGTGAGCTGCCCYGCTGCCCGGCTCCCTGAGAGACGCAGCGTTTCTGCGCGCCGTGGGAAGCGGGCGCCTCTTCGCTCCGAAGCTGCTGGGAAGCTTCTCCTATAGAGAAAATCCCAGTTCCTGGAGGCAGAACGGTTCCTGCCACCACACTGGCAGRGGGTGAGCAACTGAGGCCACTGTGCCTGGGAACTGGCCTGCTGAGGTTTCCCCCTGCCCACAGCACCCACYCTGCTTTCCCCACAGTGCAGGGCACCGCTTTGGCAAGCCAAGGCACAGCGGCGTGTTGACATAGACTGTCCTGGGCTCTCCACATCACAGCTCTGAAACCTCCAGAATGAGTGCTGCCGCTGCTTGGGCGYGCGCAGCCCTGCTTTCTTACCAATGCCTGTGATCAGGCTGCGCGACTGTCCTATGCCTTGTGTCAAGTTTATGGTGTCATCCCAGTGCCAAAGGACCTAGCTTCTAAACACACCTTCTGCCTTCTTCCAGGGACCTGCCAGCGCTCCCTARCAGATGCTGGGGGCCACTGGCTTTGCACTAACTCTGCTCCTAGCTCCTCCTGCGCAATTCCTCTGATAACCATACATGGTCCAGAAGATTGCAGCCATTTGGGAGTGGTGTTTCTCATAAGGCTTCCTTTGCTTTTTCGCATGCCTGTTCATAGGTGTCTAGTTCTCYCAGTCTGCATCCAGCTGGAAACAGAGAGAGCTTCCCTCTTTGCCCATCAGCATTCAGATGAAATACCCCTCCCAAGGCGCAGAGCAAATCCCGGAGTGGCTCAACTCCCTGCAGGGCAGCTCCAGATGCTGCAACAGCAGAGACTACCTTGAAGCCAGAGGAGCTSTGTTAGACCATTCTGTAAGTCTTTCAAAAACTCCATCTACCTGTCTGCCCACGCACTCCGAGTGCTCTGGCACAAGTGTGGCAGCCTTCGGAAATCTCCGCTTTCTGCCCCTAGACAATCCACACGCTGCCAAACCAACAAGCGGTCCTACCATTAGTAACGGTAACAGTTGAAAACCAGATACAGTGACAGAACAGTCTCTCCTGCTAGAAATACATCTTTTTACATGCAGTAATCCATAATTGTTTTTTACTGTATATGTAAAAGTTTCTCAGTGTTGCTAAATTGTTCGAAGGCAAGCGAAGAGGAAGAGGAAGAGGGAAAAGGTTGGGGTTTAGCTCTGTAGTTAACAAAAACAACAGCACACTCTCCGACCAAGTATGTTGAGGGAGGTGGATCTCTGCTAAAAGGCAGGTGTCAGGCAACGATGTACGTGTGGCCTGGGTTAAAGCACCACTGCAGTACTGACTGGGTTTATAGTACAGTCTACATAGTGGCAGCCGGTCTTGTCGCAAACACTGGTTGGGCAGTACTGGATCCCTAATCCTCAAAAAGGCATATTTAACTGCAGTACTGCTCTATTCCACCTTYGAGAGGGAATCCATTAAATACGGTGATCAGCAAGAAAAAGTCAGTAAGGAGTCCAGCTTACCAGGGCTTATGAAGAAGAAGAACACCCACCACCACCGACGAGTAAGACACTAAACTGCGAAGAYGAAGCACCTTCATTTTTTCCCATTTGTGAGCATCTTACCACATAACGTTAGTGATCCTGCCTGAATGGGTATGTACATGTTTCTCCATATACATCCTTAACAGTTCTGTTTTAAACTACTACATTCCCCACTTTTTTTTTTAAAGATAACAGCTTCCTGAGGGTTCATCCTGTTGTTAGTTCAAGATTTTCTTATTAACACAACTGCTGATATTCACTTTAAGTTCCATACTGTAGGCTCAAGCATGGGAAAACTCAGATAATCAGTTTGAAAAAGCAAAGAGCAAGAAGAACCCCAAGATGATTTCTTCCTCACCTGCTATGTTAGCACCACTTGCTTTGCTGCTGGAGGACCGGGATACAGGCATGCCTTGCAGGCATCCTGCAGCAGGAGCTCAGACTGCAGCGAACGACTTTTGTTCTCCGTACGAAGTGGCATTGTACACTCAGGCTCTTTGACCTTACAGGCTGCTCTAAACTTGGCTGAGAACACGCTGCTTTCTGAGCGTGGGACCTTTCCCAAAGCAGCTTATGTGTCGATCTGCAGAAGTCAGACTGCCTGCCCGACACACAGACACAGAAGACCAGAAGCAGACCAGAAGCCCTCACCTATGCAAGAGCCCTCTGCAAGTCAAGCGGCTGTTTAAGAATCAGCACCTCTGAAATAGCAAGTTTTTTCAATGATGAATTTAAAAGGAACTCATGTTCTGGGAACTGTACCTATGCATAATTTTCATAAACTAAAACACTGGGTCAGGATGTGGGCTCGGAAAGTTTTTTTGGAGAAGCCCATCTCCCAAGGGCTCCCTGCTCYGCACCGGAGGGGGTGGGCTAGAGGGGAGGAAAGGGCTGCAGCCAGGAGCTGCAGGGCTCCACGTCCCCCTGCTCCCTCTGAAAAGCTGTCAGGCTCTGTGCTTCTCTTGATTCATGCTACATGTTTTCTTGTGCTTCTCCTCCCTTTCTCTCCTCCCTGGTGCCCACACACACCTGCATGCCCAGAGCCAATTATCCCTTGAAGTTCAGGAGCAGTGGCAGCCTAAGAGCAAATGCTTCCAGTTCCGGAAGCGCTTTGTACCAGGTAAAAAGAGCACTGCACCGCATTGCAGGGCAGTGAGGTAAATCACAGTGGTGGAGCTCTTTATCAGGATTAACACACTTATTTTGCAAACACAGAACAGATTGTTTGTAAAGTGAACACTTGAACACCAGAAACCAGGATGAGCGAACCCACTTTCTTTACTCAAACAGTACAATGATAGGATTTGAAATTTCAATAACAAGGATGGTAATCTTGTTTGTCRCAAATAGGATGATTAATTAGTGAGGAAATCTCCTTCAAAGCATTCAGTGTAAGCAGTTCTCTCAGTCTGTGCAAAAAATACGGCACAGTAGGGCTCTGTGCACTGTGCTAGCACAGATACACCYTACCAATTCCAGCACCTCCATGTGAATGCATTCCCACTAAAGCATGCCGATTAAGCCATGTTTGGGCCTTTACRAGGGTATGTGCTCTTGATCATGCACCTGAATTAAACCTTTTGCCCAGAGAGACAGTAATAGAAAATAAATTACAGACATTCTTTCAAAAATACACATTTTAAGACAAATATTCACACTGAATTACTCCCCTGAATAACTGGTCATAGAAACAAGGTAAAATGAAAGCCTTAGAATTCAAATATAACATCAAGAACACATAATGAAACAGAGCACAGAGCAGCTCTCTGTTTTAGCTCCCCTTCTCTTTCTGTTCTCCTAATTYGCTCTTAACCAAACTCTGCTGAAAACGAAATCCTATTTTCCAGTCATGGCAAAAGTGGAAGTCACATAAGTCCATTGGGAAATAAAATATTTACACTCACCTGAGAAAATTTATTCTGGTTTAACTTGATTTTTAATAATTATCCTTTCACCTGACACAATGTTCACTGGTAAGTAAGATTTGAGTATTTCTTACCTTGCAGCCTGCGTCTCCTACTTTGCACCACGACTGCACATCTGGCTGGTAGTTTAAGGGCCATGCTACATCACTGCAGATGGGGCTGGACTGCAGTATCCAGTGCAGAGCAGACAGCTGGTACACAAGGCACTGTAGTATCCCTGCAAAATAAGTGTGCAAGGTTGAACCTAAAACGTTATAACATTTCTTGATCAAGAATTTTCCATCGTGTGAGAAATGTAACTGCATTTTAACTTTTTATCTTGATGTGAGACAAAAACACATTTTGAGCCCTTGAGGGCAGCATGAAAACCATAATCTTTTATTTTTATGATTTCACCAAAATCCCTTCTTTCCGCTCCACCTCTCCATCCTTTATGCCTCATGTTCTCAAAATGTAAGCTCTTGAAAACGGAGCCAACCTATTGCAGTGTTTTTGCAGAGCGCCTGCTCTTAGTGAGCCTCCAGGCACTGTGGTAATACAACTAGTAAATAAACAGGAAATACTGCGTCCAGTGCCTGGCATTCAGGCTATTCATTAAGGTTCACATTCTACAAAACACTTCAATATATGCCCAAGCTCCATAGATACCCAAGTTAAACATTTGCTGAAATGCCTTATCAACTAATAAAAGTTCCTTGAAAGCTCAGCTCTAGTTGCATCCTTCAGTAGCTTAGCAGAGAATGATAATGGATAGGTATCTTCAAACTGTACTGCACTGCTGCTTGGAAACTCAGTCACTTTACAGCAATTCAAAATTAGGACAAGAGAACTAAGAGCAAATTTGTTATCATTCTTCCCTCTTTCACTCAGGAGGAACCTAGGTATTATTAAAGCTAGGGTGCCTATATCTAGTTAAAACACTTTTGCCCGGGAAAAGCAAGAGGCCATAGAGGCCTATTATGGCTTTCTCCTTAAAGCAATTTCTTTCCTCTCCTTGAGATGTCAGGAATTACTTCAAACAAGACATTCCTCTTGTTTCTAAATCTTATGTTTATCCAATCAGGAAACAGCAGTAGTAGCATGGGAATTTAGGTTGACAATCGCCACACACAGAGCAGATGATGAAAAGCAAATGTTGGCATCTAAAAGCTCCTGAGAATTAATCTGGCTGAAAATTATTCACATGAAGGATTACCTGAGGAATTAGAGATAGTATATTTTTGTTAAAAATCTTACCGGTTTTCAGTCTTTCTAGGTGAAGGAAAACATACTAAATAATCCCTGCACAATTTATTTGTTATGAATTGCCTGTTCAGGTCTTTGTACAGTTATAAACTCCTAATTGTTTGAACATAAGGTTTAGAAATATGCCACTAACAGCTGACAACAAGTTTCATTCCAGGTAAAAGAAAGATTAAAAACAAACTCAGTCCTAGTAATTCAAGGTTCCCTACTGTCCTGTCCTGTCCTTTCGTTTCCTTCCCTTCAAGAATTGGTGTAACTTTGATCAAATGAAGTCCAATTTTAACAACATGTTGTGGGGACCTTTCTGACAAACGATTTTGTTGGGATTGCATTTGCAGTCCAGTATTTTCTCTAGGTAGGAGCAGGAATTTGGAGAAGGTGGGGAAAGAGAGTGATAAACTGAAAACCTGAGCCTTTGGATCTGAAAACACTCATCCCCAAAGAAAGGAAGAAGTGAAGTATCGCTTAGTCACACAAAATGAGTGCTATCATTCTCCTTCCACGACAAAGCCAGATCAAATCACAAAAGGTGGTTTAGGGCTCTCCTGCCAATGGATTCAAACTATTCAAAGGACAGGGCAGAGAAGCTTCACTTGGCGGCCTTCTCAGCTGCCTTCTGTTCTCCCGGCAGCGCAGCGAGGCCGGGCAGCGATGTGTGCCTTATCTTAGCAGCCTTCGGCCCGCTGCGACCTGAACCCGAGCAGCCCCACCGATGAAGCCAAAAGAGAAGGTGAAGCAAGAGAATTTGGGCTGCGGTCTCTGGAGCTGGAAACCGCAGCCTTGAGCTGCGGCATTTCGCCAAGCACACTTCTGGGGGCAGGAGAAGTAGTGTCAGCTTGCCCCCACGCAAAGACTTCTGCTGAAGTACTGCRGGCTGCAAACATGCATGACTGGTGGAAATGCTCTCTTGTCCTTGTCTCCTACCTCCCTAAGACAAAGTCTCAAAACTTTACTGAAGGCTATTCCTCTAAACTCTTGTAGATACCCTTAACAGCATATTTTACATATATTGACTGCGCTCAAAGGACTGCAGCAGCTAAATATTGCCCAAGGGTAAAAAGAGTTTCAGAGATGGTGGAATATTGCCGGAAGCCGGAGGCTGAAGGCAATATGCACAATCAAAGGAGCTGTTGTTACCTAAGGCGATTTTACTGCTGCTCTCTCCAGGGACAGTCAGTGTTTGTTTATCGTCCTTAAAGTGTTTCTCTGGATGCTCAAGATTTTCTTTGCACAAGGTCTYTGTACATAAGCAATATCCAGCTGCATGGAAACTTTTGAACATGGAAGCCTTCACGGATGGCACAGTGATGAGCTTGAGTTGCTGCCCTGAGATTTGGCATTAGAACTTGAACCACAGTGTGAATCTGCAGTCATTTATTGAGCCAGGTGACCTGGCAGGTGCCAGTAAACATGAAARGACGCCACGGAGTACGTAGGGCTTGTATTTAGGGTCTTGATCCAGTTGGTAATTAGAAACAGCACTGCACAGTAACACTATTTGACTTTACCCCACTTCCTCCTGCCCTGGCGAGTGGAAGGGTTTCAGTCCCGTGGCTCAAGTAAGACAGAAAGGGAGTTTGTAGAGAGGAAGGAGAGGGAGAGATGCCTTGGGCGCTGGCTGTCACATTTCCTGGCACGTTGGCTGGGAACACTCCTGCTGGGCTCCAGCAGTGACCAGAGCTTTCTAAGGACAGACACGCTATGCTCATGGCACTTGCTTTTAAGCACCTGAAAACAAAACTCCACGTGCTAATACATGATTCCTAATACACATACTTCTACTTTTCTACTGATTTTCTACTGAAGACATACAGAATTCCTCCATTTCTAAAAGGCCAAAAGGGTCTGGGTGGGCTAACCCAGTCTTTTGATTTTGATTACATAGGGCCATATACTTTGGAGGCAGTGGCTTGGTACTCCCTACTGCCGTGAAGCACTGCACTGTGCAGCAGAGGAAGCCACGAAGACTTAGAAGGGCAAATCTTAACACTAGCAGGCAAAGCTTAATACAAACAGTCTATTTTCTCAGTTTACTACACTTTTCAATAAAGCTTGACTGCTAAAGCAGTCAGTAGCCTTCATAATTTAGCTCTGTGTGAAACTCAACAAAAGCACTTTCCTCTGTGTCCTCGCAAACGCCAGACCTACATGCACATTCTTAATGGGAGAAAAAATGATTTTGTTTTTGCTGCAGATTCATTATGGGGACTGTATCATTCAGCTGGTAAAAGGAGTGTTTTAGTTAACCTTTAGGTTTTCCTCATTAAACTGAGTAGCTGTCACGTTTTTTTTTTTTTTTTTTTTTTTTTTAATTCCTGCTTTTGAATTTATTGTGTGATGACAGAGAGCTAAAAGCAGATTTACTACGTGGTATATAAAGCATAGTCCACGAAGAGTCAATTTTTTACAGGCTTGTTTGTTTTTTGTTAGTTCACCCCTGATTAGTGTTGTCACTTAAAAACCTCCAAAATAATTAGGCTAAGGATTTAAAGTCACACTCCGTCTTTATCCCAGGGAACGTCACAAGTGCTGCATGAGGCATCAGCTCGCACAGCTGCCTCGGGAAGCGGCTGCCCCCCAGCACTGGCTCACGGCACTCTGGGAGAGAAAGTGGGGAGCAGTGGGGGAACGAAGGAAGAMCAGCTTCTCCCACTGAACGTGAGCGGGGGAAGATGAGGCAGAGGAAATGGCATTACCCTACTGGGGAGGTGCCCAGAAAAGAGAGAAATGGGATCTGCCAAAGAACCCAGAAAATAACCAAAAGAAAGCTGCAGAATGTCCTCACCCAGTTTCAAGTTGCTTCGTTTTGTTAA
>NW_028186417.1:276833-442115 GCF_003343005.1 Rhea americana | reverse complement strand
AAAAGAAAAAAGAAAGAAAAAGAAGAAGAAGAAGAAAAGAAAAAAACTTGCTGTTTGATCCAGGCTTGCTTAAAATACGTGTCACGTGCTGAGGAGCATCCCGAGCCCGGAGCCCGGAGCAGCCAGCCAGCACGCTGGGAGGAGCGATGCACATTTTCAGAGCCACCCCTGCGGAGCCGAAATTCCAGCACAAACCACAGAGGGCACAAACCCAGCCCCGGCTAACCACGCTGGCCATTTCCACAGCCGTTTCGGAAGACCAAAACAGAGACGAGCAGTCTGAGGACACGAGCAGAGGTGTCTGGATGAATCAGCCTCATCTCCCCGGAGTCCAGCGGAAGCGTCCGTGCCCTGAGCGGGAAGGAAACGCCGTAGACCATCCCAGGGCAACTAGGGCATCCAAGGGCCCCTCCAGCCCCTCCGCTGCTACCACTGTCCCTGCTTCATTTCAGAGGGGGTTTTCGCCTTGTAACCATGCACAAGAGGCACAGGCTGGGGCTGTAATGCGGCTAAGGGGGCAGAACTGTGTGGCAGGGATTACTCTGCGCCCTGCCGTCGCAGACAAGCTGTTAGTGCTGCGCCGTAGTTCTTGGAGGGCCTCTGCGACACTGCTAGTGACTCCAGTCGGCCTCCGCCAGGTCTGGCTGCTGGGCTCTTCTGGTCTCTGCTTCTCTCACGCAGGGTGCGCAGACAAGATGATGAAAGCTTCAGAGAGGGATGTTTTGCCAGCGTGCATCTTTCTATTATTGTTACAGGTTGGCATCTCCAAAGAGTAAGGAGAGGGTGCCAAGCTTATTACTACCCAAGTTTTATAATTTACAACCTGCACAACTGAAAGCTGAAAACATAGCAATTTTGCAGGGTAATTCTGGGAAGCAACCATCCTACAGCACCAATTATTAAAACCACTCACACACATTAAAGCTATAAAGATTAAAAATATAGCACACTTGTCATTAAATATGAATGAAATCATCTAATATGTATTATGTACCAATGCAGTGGCCAGCCGCGTGTGCTTCAGCACAACCCCATGGCAGAACTGCAAACCCTAAGTCCCAAATCAGCATGCATTCTGTCAAAGCCGAGGAACAAGTTTGTCATGCAAAATAAACACAGATGTTCCAAGCACTGACTGTAGCTTTCAGGCAATGGCTAGGACCAGAAAGTGCTTTAGGAAAATATGCCTCTCAGTAAAAGTCTAYCGTCGCTGCGCATACTGTACTTCAGCATCAGCTGAGGCTGCATGAGTCATTTAAAGGGCATATCCTGTTGTTGTTTTTAATTTGGTTTGCTGCTCATTGTGTTTTTCCTCAATGCGCTGTCTTGAAATGTAGTCAAATGGCTCCCCATCCTGATGTGCTTGGCATGCCTAGTGACACAGACACTCTTTTCCACGTTGCTTGCTAAAGCTGCCTCATGTTCTAGAGAGGCTACAGTTTATTAGCACCTCAGGCCTTGCTTTGCCTTTTTATCGTAATTGTTTTCCTCTTTTCTCTCATTCAGTTCTCCTGAGAAATGAATCATTTTCTACTGTGCTCCACACAGGAACATCTTTCAGCTTCTCTAACTGCTGCCCGCAATTCCCATGGCCGAGGTACACACAGACGCCCGTCCCAGCGCACGCGCACCAAACCCACCCAACACTCCATGCTCTTCTCTCAGCTTTCACCCCAGTTTTCTTCTCTTTCTAGATAAAGGTGTAGCCAGCGTTTCTGGGGAGACCTAATATTTATCTTAGCTCGGGGAAAAAACAGAACCTAGATTCAGACGTAAAAAATAATAATAATAATAAATAAGCCTCTGTACTTGTAACAAGCAATGAAATGGGCTGCCTGGCTCAGTCTCCTAACATAAAATTCTTTAGCTTTAAGGAAGAAAGAGATGGTCTGGCTACAGAAAACTCCAAGTGGAGATACAGTTTCCCTTCTGGGCAAAGGGCTGGTGTGGGACTGCGATGGGCCTCTTTACTCTCTGCCTTAGTTCTGTGGTCTGGGAATAAAATAAAGATGCCGGTTCTCTGGGGCACCCTGAAATCACACGGGGAAAGGGGAGGGGTTTGGGCAGTCTGGTTACAAGGACCGTATTAGCCCTTCTTCCACGGAGGGATTCTTTTGATCTGTAATCCTACAAAAAAGCAAGCTTTTCAGCCAAATAACCCAGTAAACTAGTCAGATTTTTGTCTTCACAGCACGACTTCAGGCTTTTCCCCTGAGAATATGGATTTTATGTCTTCAGATATGTAACACTGGCATCTCTGCACCTGTTTCAACACAGTACTGAACCGTTACCCTGTACCTTCTATCAGCCTTCTCTTTCAGGTAATGAATGACTCTATATATACTAACAGGAGAAAAGCTGGATTGTAATTTCAGCTACAGTTACCATGTAAACTATTAATGTGGAAGTTTAGAAGCACATTTCAACTGTTTGCAAACACATAAAGTCGCTCTGGATTGCAGGCGGCTGACGCAGCAGAAGCTGCAAGCGCGTGCACAAGTCCCTCCTGCGGGTCGCTTCACCCCTCCGAGCTGCGGGGAGGCCTTTCTGCTCCAAAATTCAACACACACCAAGTCCAGACCAAGGACAAGGGGTTCATTCTGCTGGAGAATGAGACATGGCAATTCTCTGTAATACTTTGCTTTACTGTTTACAACCCTGCTCAGGGCAATCTCATGACAAGGAGGACTCTGGTAATTAACTGCATGCAATATACTGTCTGTATACCTGCTTAAAAGATCATTAAATACTTTGCATAAAACAAAAGTAGACAAAATATAGCTGCTGAGAGGTAAAACTCCAACTACTGCCACTGCAACAATTCCCAGCGGAAAGCTTTGCAACCTGCCTCAAAGTGCACTGGTCTCTGGCTTTTCCAAAGCAAAGAACAGGCCAGGGAAAAAAGGGCAAGCCCACCTCACTGCTGGCCCTTTCAAAGCCCTCTGCGCCCTTAGGGCTTTGCTGTGGTGATCCCTCATTAACTTCTTCCATTTCCCAAGTAATGCCAAATCGTACCAACTCATTGCCACGTGCAGTACAGCACTTAATGTGTGTAAAGCACTCTGCTAGCTTCGCTTTGCTTAAGAGCAAACTAATGGAGTTGCTTCAAGAAYGGGAAATATCATTCAAAGAAGATTTCATACTCTTTGCTTTATCAGTGCTTGACATATTGAAAATAATATTCARGATGTGCCATGGTTAACACCCCAACCTCCTCCCTTGCCCAAGAAATAGTAATGATATTCATGACTATACTATTGCCTTAACTTGGAATAGCATCTCCTGAAGTCTCTGCGTTTACTCATCCTAAACATCCTCAGCTCAGCTTAATGCTCTTCTGACCTTTTCAGCCCCTTGATTTCAATTTAGTGTGGAGTGCTGGAAACTGGATGGGCACATGATTGCATCTTTTGACCCTGCTTTCAGCCAAGGTACATGGGATGGGACACAACAGCTTCACTTGCCCCATCCTAACCTGGCCAGAAACGGGTGGGAACGCTTGGYTTTTGAAGGAAGTCAAATGGCTTATGCAAACGAGGGCTTTTCTCACAGGTCTAGATTGCAGGAACAAAACTGATAAGGAAGTTACTGTGCTCTTTTAAACCACTGTGAGACACATGCAGACAGTTGCAGGGAAACTGGGATGTTAGTGCCCCAACTAACTAGGAGGAACAGTGCCTGATCTGACCAGGAGGTACTAGTTCATCAGAATTAACTACATAGAGAGTGTATATAGATGCAATGATCAATGAAGCTATTTCCAAATCAAGTTATAAGGTAATATTACACTGAAAACGTTTTTCAGGGATTAGGATCTAAGTGTTAATTTAAAAGACCAACACACAAACTCTCACAGTCCTACTGAACTCCAAAGAACTATTAAGCAACTGTCCAGTCTCTGGCTGAATTCTAGCTTTCATCCTGGCGAGGGTCCCACACCAGCAACACATTAAGCACACAATGAGCTCATGTACGTGCTAAGCTCAGTAGCTTCATAAACATCCTAATTCTGAAAGGCCCATCGGCGTAACTACAGCAGTGAGCAGTGTTATTTTCAGCAGCATAGTAAGGCCTGTGAAAGCCCTCACAGGGCTGCTGTGTTGGTCTCAGGCATTTTATATCAATGTAATTTAATTCAGTTCCCTGCCCTGAATAAGCTTTTCTGGCATATTCTAGGTTATGTTAGTAAAACTGTCTGCACAGCGGAGATTTTTCTTCCTCCTGTAATTATGCCACAGATTCAACCTAGACAAGAATTGACAGACCTGCAAGAGGGAAACAAACCAGTTGCTATAGATCTTACCTAACCAGTCAGAACTAAGCAACACAGCTTGAATTTCCAATATCGAGGGTCGAATTTGCCTAGAAAACTATAAAATCAGCCATAGACAAAGGAAGGAAGTACAACCAAAGTTCATCAAGTAATTTCAAAAACATAACGAGGTGCCAGAAACCTGGAATATTTGCAGAGATTGGCTACGCATGGACAAAGAGGTTAAATTTGTCAAGTAAATTACTCACAGAACRCTCTTCTCCCCGCTCCAGCTCGAGCTCGCAGGAGCGAGTTGGAGACGATGGATAACTCATTACACAGGCATCTCGCGTCTCTGTCCGAACAGGGCAACAGAAGTCATTTGGCATCTGTAGGCCTGATTAGGTGCCATTAAACGGACTGATGCTCRTTTTCCTGTTGCACAACTGCAAAGGCAATTTGTTTACGTGAAGCAGTTGCAAAGGTGGAGGAAGCTTTAAAATCTTTCTTTCCGTGCAACCTGAGCGTAAGTGGGGTTGCAAACCTGGGGTGCAAGTGGGTAGGGGTGCAGGTGCACAGGCCACATGGGGCAGGCTTTGCCCGCTCCTCCGTGACCAGCGTGAAGTGTGCAGGCATGTATAGCTGCTGCTGTTTGGTTTGCCATTGAAAGCAGTAGGCCCTGCACAAAACGTACTGAAATCAGCTGAAATCTGGAGGGAAGGAAGCATCAAATCTCAACATCTGGGGGAAAAAAATCTCTTTAATGAGACATTTTTACATCTTCCTGTGTTTTATGCATGGCTTCTCATTACAAGAAAAGAGCATAAGCCGGAGTCCATTGAGAGTCATTCAGGTGCTTAAACATAGGTGTTTGGTGGCTTTTAAGATAGCCTAAAGTGCCTCAGGCATCCACATGGAACTAGATGCTAACCACCTCTGTCTGGGCACCAGAACTGCTCCCAGAGTGGTTTCAGTGGGCCCTGGCTGTAGCTCTCCATTGCCTCTGTAATTAATTAAAAGTTTGCTGCAAGATTAAGTTAGGCAAGACACTCGCAACACCTCCCTTTTTACTGAATATTTGAACTACAGCCCTAGATGTGAAACAACACAGTGTTCTGAAACTACTCCAATATGTAAATTCTGCTAGATCCAGTCTTGTGGACAAGGCTTTTGCGTGGCTTGCAGACATATCCGAAAAGGCATGTAAAGAAATATTCTAAATCTACCCTATTTGGTTTACTTTCTTCCTTAAACTCTAAATATTTAACAAAACACCAGAATAAATGATGCTGTTGTCTTAAGCTGCTTTTTCTACGAGGTGAGGTAAACATTTTAGATATTGTATAAAGACACTCAAAAGGCAGATGCAGCCTTGAACCTGGGGGAAGGAATGTGGTGTTAGAGATGTTTAGACAAATTGCTAGAAGCATAGAGATACAAATTTGCAGAGTCACAGCGAGGTGAACTGTCATATCATACCCATGTATATATTTAGTGATCGCACTGAACTTAACTGGATATATTTTAGGAGAACTTACTTTTCTGTGGCAGAGTTTAAGTGCCCACACAGGAAATAACAGATTACACCCCCACTATTATTTCATTAACATAGCAACTTCCAGGCTTCTCCAGCATATGAAGAGCCAGCCCAGTGCAACAGCAACTACAGTGAAACAGTCCACAAAACAGCACCTACCGCTACTCCGCAGCCACATTTCCCTTATGCGTGCCATACTGAACATGGTCAGCTGCACCAAATATTCTGGAAGAATGACCTCAAATCATTACTGCTGAAATACTGCAAATTGTGCAACAGCCCTCTGGGATACACTTTAGAAAACAGTTATTAAAACAGAGACTTCTTGTAACCACACATAACAAATGGGACCAAATTATGCTCGCTTTTCAATGCTCTAACAGTCAATAACAACACAAAATCATTTTCTGATGTTGCCTTTGAAATTTGCTTCTTTCCAAAACAGGTTTGTTACAGCAGCATTTCTAGTTTGGAAGGTACCCACAATCTGCCAAAMTCAAGGTAGCTATAGCTTCAAAAATTTGCAGTTTTATCTATCTTACTCCAGAATTTGCCAATCCCAAACCTAGAGAAGAATCTCAGCCTCGCATGGTAATTCACTTGCAGAAGCCAGCCCTGTGCGTTGTGCAGCAACGTGCTGGACCCTGTTGCTGTCAAATCCATTAAACGTGACAAAATTCAGGGCCCCCCTGAAATTGCCCTCTCCATTCAAAGATCAGCGCTGCACTCATTGGGCCAGAAGAGGAGCTATGTGAAATCACACTGATTAAGAACTTCATCTAAGCATGGAAATTAAGCCAGGTAATGGACATGAGGAGGAACCCAACCCACCACAAGCTCTTTGCAGAGAACCCAGGCAGCTCACAAAATGGCAAACTGGAAATCCCACTCCCTTCACCCATGTCCTGAGAGCTCAAAAGGTGCTTCTGGCTGGGACTTCAAAAAAACAGAAGAGAGTTTGATACCAACAGCCCACTGAAACTGGGTAAGGCTTGTGCACTTGTCTCCAATGAGGATGTTTTTAACATCCTACTTCAGGGAAAGAAGATTTTACTTAGGACCAGCCTTGAGCTTAGTCTCGAAATGAGAGTGTGGGAGAATGTGATGAAGATCTACAAAACTACTGAGGACTTGGAGGAAGAGTGTGAGAAATGCTTACTTGTTATTTCTCAAGTCAAACAAATTGAGCAGCATTAACTGCAATGCTCAGGCAGAAGGCTTCAAACGTCCAGAAAGAAGACCCTTACACAGAAAGTTGTGAATGCCAAAATGTAAAGAAATTTGAAATGCAACTGGGCAAATTCGTAGAAGAAATGTACACTGGGTTAAAAAGACAAGGATATGATTGCTAGCCCAGGGACACTGCAGGAGCCAAGGAAAGGTTCATCTCAGAGGTAAAAGAGTTCAGGAAAGGAGGCCATTAAATAGCGAGCAAGGTAGTACCACCWAATCGGAGGAGTCCTACTTAAGCCCATGAAGCTCCAGTTCAACCAAGTGATGACAATCTTTTGTGAGATCCCTACTGACTAAATATTCTCTGCTCTCTCTTGACTGAGATCAGCAATGAAATTGTTAAGGTATATTTCTGTTCATCAATAAAGAAAAAATAAATCATACGTTTTCTTACAAAAATGTGCTTGTTTCTATTTTTTTTTCATTAAGTCACTATTTCAAACAYGACCTTGATAAAGATAATAGCAAACAGCCCTTAATATATATATGTAGGGCAAAATCTGAGGAGGTAGAAAGAGRGAAGGAATTCAGTTTTCACACATACAAAGGAGTCAACATCAACATATGTTTTGAACCCTTTTCTCTTTTTAATTTACCTCTTTACTGAACCACATAAAGCTATAACCCTTCCTGCATCTCTCTGGTCAGACAAGACAGTATGGAGTATTTTATAGAGTGCCTCATTGGCGATGGCAGATGCACTTCTACTAGATTGTGATGCTCCCTTACAACCTAAAAGAATTTCTTATGAACCAAAACTGAGCCAAATTATGGTAATACTAGTATAGGAAAAGTATGCACGGTGGCTACAGATCACATTTGTGATCAAAAAGCATGAATTCCAGACAACTTTCTGGTTGACTGGCTGTATCATATTTGTGTTGTTGGTAGCGGTGATTACTCCTTAAACACATAGGGGGTCAGCCAAAGCTCTGCTATATGCAGTAAACGCATATTTATGAAGAAAGATGGTTCTTGCCAGGAAGAACTTCTGTTCTAATATTAGACACCCTACCTTGTACTACCCTTCAAACAGTATCACTGGTGTTAGCACAAATCTATTTTGTGATTACTATTCACATTGATGCGGGTGTGAAAATAAGCAACGTAGAAAACATTAAATGTCTTGATTTATCTGTTTTCTGCAGACATATTACTAGATACTCCTTAATTGCATAATTCTCTCCTTAGATTTTCCCCATACATTCCTGCCTCACTCAAGACTGCACGGCTGAACTGCTCACTGCTGTGTAATAAACTGTATCAGCATTTGTGTTCACTGAGTTAGTTCTTCCTTTATTTACTGTACCTGTATTTAAAAGACTCCCAGGGCCTGGGACTTTGAACTTTCCAAGATGCTCTTTACTGTCAYGCTTCCCCAGCAAAAATGCATTTCTTACCCACTTACCCCACTGGAATGGTACGGGTAAGGGTAGACCTGCTCCTCTAGGGAGGAGGATTTGAGGCTAAGAGAAATTATAGCGCAAATGTCTATTATTTTTAAGTACCCAATTTTAGATGCCAAAAGCTTTGAACTTTTTAATAGCACATCCTAGATTTGAAACACAGCTCCCTTTGAATTCAGATAATCAGCATTGCTGCAGAGCACACGCAGGGAGCCAAGTATGTCCTGACAACCACCTAACATGAGGTGGTGAGGTAGCAGCTCCTAGGACCCCATGCCACAAGCTGGAACGGAATCTAGTTCTTCAAGACACTTTCTTCCCCTTGCACAGCCCCCAACACTGCGTACCATCCAGCTTCTGCCACCAGGGGCCTACTAAAAGATTCCTTAATACTACTGCCCTGAGCGATCCCTGGAAAGCGCTGATCCTGAGCCCCAGATGAAGGGGCTACAGAAAAATATTCTGTAAGCATGAGGTGCAAGAGAATCAAATTCAACCGGTTTGAGCAGCCTCTTTTCTGGTAAATTTTATCTATTTAACTTTGCAGCTAAAGCTCTTCCAATATGGGGAGGGCCAGGGGCTATCTCAAATATGAAGTATGGATAGCTTGTTAATGATATTTTGCTACCACTGCAATCTCCTTTCTTTATTGTCGTTAGTCTTAACTCAGTTTAAAAGAAAATCTCCCCCCTTTTTAGGCTATTCCATAGGCTGAAGCAACAGTCACTTATTAATTCACTAATAATTGAGTTACTTGTTTAAGTAATACATGGACTACAGACTACTCCCTCAACTCTTTCCAGCCAGCAAGATGGCTCAAAGTTGCTTGTGCTTATGATTTTGTCACAAATCCTGTGATACAGCTTTTTTCTCTCTCTCTCCTTTTTTTTTTTGAGGGGGGTGGGAACTCCAGCCCTTGTGGTCAGGAGAATATTGGCTTTCAGAGATGTAACCAGCTTTCACGGTTAACAGCGAACAGCTGTACAGTCCAGGAGATGTAAATACCCTTTGGCCCCACTCTGGAGAAGGGAGGCTCGGAGGCTCGGCTCACCAGTCAGGGCTGCGGGGACTAGGAACGGTGGCGCGCAGTCCTGTGACCGAGGCGCACACCTGGGCCGCTGCCGCATCCTCTCTTCTTACCTAGTTAAGGCTCTGCAATGAAAACCCATAAATACATACTGGGAACACACACTGGCCATGCTCAGCACTTGCTTGCCCCGTCTGGCGCAGTTCTCAGCTGGGGGTTCCTCACTTAACAAACTGAGCTCTGCAGAGCTGTTTTACACCAGCCGATGAAGTGGCTTGAAGTTTGCTTTTAATTGCCAGCTAAACACAGTCCTACAGATGTGTACTTTGGACTCGCTTCTACTAATTCCTTTAGCTCTGAAATGGCCAAGGGAAGGAGAAAATGGAAGAGCCAGTTTACATCTTCTGACAGTGCTTGTATACTAACAACTCATCCATGGTACAAGGTGAGGGCAACAGGGATGACTTCACCTTGCCTTTGCGCTGCCTCTTGGAAAAGCTGGCCACAAAATCCAAGCAACTGTTACTGATTTCAGGAGGCAGAAGACAACTTCCATTTTCTCCTAGCAGAGAGAAAGGCAGCCAACAGCTTGGTTTTTAGCCAGAACCATACATATGGATAAAATGGGGTCACCTCCCATTCTCAGGAATTCAACATTCATGCACAGCTGTTTTAGCTGGACTGATACCAGCGCATGATGTACCAGCAAGGGTGGTACTGGATCTTTTCAGTTGAGGAAGAAACAAAAAGACAAAACAGAATAAATGGGATGAGAATAATGTTTCTGGTCTTTCGCAGCATTGTCAAGCACAGAAGCCTGGAACCCACAGTGTTAACATGTATAAGCTGCTTCGACAAGGGAATATATACTGTTAAATCTTGGGAGTTATTTAAAATGCCAGTGAGTATAATAGCAGTGCTCTGAAATAACCATTTCATCTGCCTACATTACTCTAAAATTAATGAATAATGAAGCGATGCCCTTCACATTCTCTTCCCTTTCCATTCCAAGATATATTGATCAGATGACATTTATTTAAGTTTGGGATAATGTATTAATTTCAAGATAATTATTCAATATACTTTTGTCACTGTTGATATGCTTCAATGTCATACAGGGGCCAGGGGATGAATAAACTGTTATCTGACATTGCTGGACAGGGTGCTGGAAATAAATGCAATTTTTCTCCTTGAGAATCACTGTCTTAGTTTTTCCTTTTCCTTTTTTCCCCCTTTGGTGGCAGGGGAGTGTTGAGGAGGGCAGAGCGTTCTGATGGAGTGGAGCCAGGCGAGACAGATAAAGGGGGAGGGGGGGAGAAAAAAAAAAAGAAAAAAAGAAAAAGAGCTAGTAGTGTGGGATGAGCTGCTCTTTCGTTGTCACTGGGGTCAGCCTGATGCTTAGCAAAGCTGACAGAGCCCATCCTTAGTGGATGCCACTGCAATATTAACACTCATTTGGAGCAGATGTGGCTAAAAGCATGAAACATTGAACAAACAGCTGCCACAGATCCAGTGCCATTGCACGAGCACTTATGTTCTATTAATGCCCTGTGCTGCCGGGGCCGGGAGGGCAGCCCGCGCTCCCCTCCGCTCTTCGGCAGACGGGTCAAGCGCGGCACTGCGGAGGCGCGGCGCTCCTTCTGCAGCGTGCCAGCCCACGCCACTCCAGCGCTCAGYGCCCACCCGGCCACTTCCACGCCGCACCGCTCCTGCCGCTCGTTCTACATAGCAACGTCGTCTCGCTCCAGATTTATTTGTATAGAGGAATGCTAACTTTTTTCTTTTTTTAATCTTGAGTCTTTATGTGATCCCCCACATATCACCACTGGAGACAGACAGCAAAATGGGACAGTAAAGATTCAGAAATTTCAGCTTAGCTTTCGGAGATCTTGTGTGTAAATCTGGAGTAAATCTGTTGACCCACATGGACTTATCTCAGATTTTAACTAGTGTGATGGAGAGCCAAAATCTTCAGCTCTCCAAGCTCTGTGCAGAGGAGAAAACTAACACTAGGAAAACCTGCCTGCGTAAGTACCTGGTGAGACAAGAAACATGCAGCAAGCAAGGCATAAGGAAGACAGCGTACTCTCTTATTTTAAACTTAGATTTTAGCTAAATGCTAAAAATTCACACAGAGAGATGGCAAGGACATCTCTGGCTTCCAGGCAGGCGCAGACCATTCGTGGAGCGCTCAGTCACAGCATATTCTTTGAAACCAACAAGGAGTGTGGGGAAGGGTATATTTGCAAGCTGTGAGCAAAAAGTATTTCTTAAAAATTCATTTCCTTGAGAGAAAAAAGTCCCAGACAACCAGTGAAATGAGCATTTCAAAGTCTCTGGGCAAGCAAGAAAGATCCTCACTCGCTTAAATTTGCAGGTGCACACGCGCACGCACACAGTGACTTTGCATTAYGACAATACATTGAATTCACAGCTCCACCAGTATAGAAATGAACCTTTTCACAAATGACTCGCTACAGCCACTCAAGTTCTTTTTAAGGGGCCCTTTCCTACTTCCCCCAGGCTGCAGGGATGTGGGATGTGGTCCAGAAGCAGAACAGAGTTGTATTTGCCCTCTAAATCCTAAGCAGTTGGGAACAGGTTAGAGAAATTTTTCTACAGCATTCCCTGGGGCACTGGAGCTTCTTGGGACCGCAGTTTTCAGCTTGCCCGTGCTAAGATGCCGCCCGTGCTGCCGGCCAGGAAATCACAGCGCCCGTGTGCTGCCAAGCTCCCGAAGCCGGGGCTGGGCACGCAAGACGAGCGATGCCCCTGCCCGGGCAAGGCGCTCTGCGTACGCTAGGGAGAAGGTCCATCAGGCGCAGAGAAGCACAGGGCTTGCAAAGGTACCGCGGGATCACCGGGTCCATCACCGGGAATCGYCGTGGCTGGTTTCAGTGGAAAGTCGCCACAGCG
Source organism: Rhea americana (assembly GCF_003343005.1). Taxonomy (NCBI): domain Eukaryota; kingdom Metazoa; phylum Chordata; class Aves; order Rheiformes; family Rheidae; genus Rhea; species Rhea americana. Next base: position 429,744 of record NW_028186417.1, on the reverse strand, counting down.
CTGCTCCCGATTAGGGGGTCTGGTTATTCTGGAAAACTCACCCGACAACTAACCAGACTAACGGGAGCTTTAAGAGAGCCTTCTGCTACTGAATAAACCACCCGGCTGCTGCTCCCTGCCCTGCTGCCCCAGCACGTGGCGGCGCCATGGCCGCGCAGCTACAGGCTGGGGGCAGACGGGGAGCTCGCTGCGTCCGCAGGCGCCCGGGCGCCGCCGCGTCTCCGGGAGCCGCACGCACCGCCGCCAGCCAMGCCGGGCAGGCGCGCGGGCCTCTGCGAGCGCTCCACGCTGCAGCTGCCAGCCAGGCTCTTCTGCTTTCCAACACTTCTGACGTGACAAATCTAAAACTGTTTGAGTATCCGCCCAGCGTGCCACCTCTCAAAAAGAAAATGCTGGAGTGATGGGAGCACAACACACTGCAAAGCTCAGCTGAAGACCACGCTAGTGAGTGGAGTCGCTGACTTAGCACACTTCACTTGAACCAGGCAGGGAGTTATGCTCACAGTAAGCTCTCCTCCTAGCAAAAGCAATTGCAGGTAATAGAAAGAAGTTGGGCCTTCTGAGGTAAATACCATTAATTTGTCATTAATCACCATAAAACACCATTAACCAAAGCCCCGTTTGAAGAGGGGAAAGAAAATCTACTTTTTGATTTTTTTTTTTAAGAACTCACTCATGAGTAGGATGAAAAGCAAAAAGATTAAAAAGAGACACAGGTAATCCTGTAATTTAAGTAGCAGTTCAAATAGAATACGATATCAAGAGGGCAGAACACAAAATGATACGAATAGCTAACTGCAGGTCACTGTCACCTCTTTGTTCCCATCTCTTCCACCTTTCTGCTGGCCACCACTCAGACCACAACACTGCCTTCACTGTACGGTAGGACTGGTTCTAGATACAAGTTGGAAGGGCATCTCTAGCACCCACAGATTTCTAGCAGTTTAACCATGACACATTTGTTATCGTCATTATTTTGAAACTCCAATGCCGTATTTCCACATCCAGAACCAGGTAGGTGTTATTCAGATTTTCAAAAGCAAAAGCAGCCACCGTGACTTGTTAGACAGGTCACAACAGAGGACACATGACTCGGGGGGATTTCTGATACAACGTGTGGCAATGCAATGCAAATTCTTCCTTCGGTGCCATAAATCACACTTGGCTTTGTGCTTTGTGGTATTTGCCAACTGACAGGGACTCCGATTTCCCTCTCAGTCATCTGAGTTCACTGAGGATACTGTGAGTTGTGCCAGAACTCGCTTTTTATTTTTATTACCTTCCCATGCCTTCATTTGCAAAAGTCAGAATGGTAACAAAATAAAAATGAAGAAAGGATCAACAACACGGGGAAAAGGCTTCTGTTGCTTAAAGAAATGAAACATCACAGAAGTGAAAATAACACCGTGCCTCGGCAGGTCGCACTGACGCCATAAAACAGCAACTCTTCGCTCCCTCAGCATCAATCGCAGGATCCAACAGCAGCATGATGAAGTGTCATTGCCATCATTAACGACGTGACGGACTGTCCTCCATTAATTTACCTGACGGTCAGGTCTGCCCTCTGTTCACCTCCTGCCACCTTTCAAGCACGTTTCTAATCCTCAGGCCTCAAGTAACACAGTCCTATAAATCAAACTGTCAGCAGTTCCTCTTCAAAATGAGCAAAATCATGTACTTAACTTGCTTTTTCCTGTGTCTGTCATCCTTCTGCCTGGTAAATCAGAAACTGATATACATTTGTTATCTGCCTAACAGAATGGAGACAAGAGTCAGTATCAGCAACTCCCCAAAGGTTCCAAAATCCACATTAGTGACGATTCTTGTCCTTTCTGTTGCCTTTGACTCARTTAGTGTAACTCAGAAAGCTGTGCTCGCCCCCTCTCCCGTGTGCATTTCTTAGAACTTACATATTCCAAGCTGATTTCTAACAACTGGGCAAGGAAGRTGCTAAAAAGCTTCTCAAGGTGTCTTGGAGTCTTTACAGTGTATAACATCACCTGAACCCGCCCTAACATACCACCAAAAAAAAATCCCTAAGAGAGATCGCTGAATCACATGACAGCACATAACCCAGGATTAAATTGGAATTAAATGTCAGGCACGTAACATGAATAAGCCACAACTGATTCCCAGGATGCACATTAGCCTATATTCCTTTGAAGAGATGCTCTGGAAACATCTTGGGAGGGATGTGCAAAATGCCTAAGCAACTTAGCAAGTCAATGAGACTTGTATTTTTAATTCACAAGGCGCTTTTGCAAACGTCACTGTATATAGGGCTAATTTGAAAATATATTGGACAGACACAGAAGTACGTACACACTTTACATCTATGATTCACAAAGCACTCAGAGGAAGAGGCCGGGACACTGGTATCCAGTCTATGCCACATTTCCATAGGAAACGGCTGCTGGTTCCTGAAGATGTCAGCACAAGTTCCTGCATTTGTTTCCAGTTTCAGGGACCGTACGGACGCTATAACAAAGCCCGCAGCCCAAGCCAGCTGCTGTGCCAAGCTCTGCACCTGACACTGCTCTTTTTCCTAAGTGAATCCCGTGCCTCGCACAACACAGTGCGAGATCCTAAATTTAACACACACGTGAAGTTGCCAGGCCCTGCTGACTCACGAGATCCTGGGTCAGGGCTTAAATTGACAGGAGCATAGCACTTCCCTCTCCCTTCCCCCCTCTTTTGTTTCTCCTGAAACAAGTAAGTTGCCTGAAGTAACATACTGAGCTGTTTCTCCATCCATCCATGTAGGTACATAGAGCCAGGCTCTGCTCTCGAGTCCTCCAGCCTGGGCAGAGGAGGTTCTCGCGGCAGCAGCTCGCAGGCAAGCGGCGCTGCAGCGTCGCAGCAGCCAAGCGGGCGCACAGACGGCCAGCCGGGAAGTTTGCTGCCAGCACGCGGCAGAGCTCTCTGCAGGAGAAGCCTGAACGGTTCCCCCGCTTCCAGAGCTACCTAGCCCTGCAAGAGCCAGCACCTTCCCGGAGGGCCTCCAATAGACAACAGCATGAAATGGCTGGGCTCCACTCTGCCTGGAGAGTCCTCAGGCACTAGTTTTGTAGCTTTGTTTTTCCAACCAACAAAAATATGGAAGCACTTTGAGATCTAGTGATGAAAAATGCAAGAAGAGTTGGCAAGACTATAAGAATGAAGGCCAGGGTGGACTTCAGAACTGTGTACCCACCAGAGAGACTCTGGAGCAATGCAAACTATTTTGCATTGCTATCTGTATCTTGGCACCAAGTTCTAACCTAGAGTCCTCCTTCCTTCCTTTCCAATCCCCCAGGGAACCTGTACAAACTTTTCTGCAGTTGGCTTCAGGTTAAACAGGCTGATTCTTTCACACACTTCCCTTCTGTGCTTTATTGCACAACAGAATTAAGAAAAACAAAACAGCAAAAACTCCAAAGCCTGCCATAGAGAGTGCAGCTTTCATATTCGTTTCTTTCAAGAAGTTTTTCTTTATCCTTTGAATAAAGGGAAAAAAGTCTGTATGATAAGCAAGGTTATTCTGATTGCATCTGACAGCTTTAAAGTGCACCCCTTTCTCCTCAAGAGACTTTGATCCTCTTGCTAACAGGACTTGTAGCTGCAGAAAATTACCTTGTCATCTGCAACACAGCGTTACAGGCTGGTATTGACAGTGCAAAGTGTCAGTAACTGATGCACAGACCAGCAGGGCTAAATAATTAATAAGAAGAACACAAACTGGCTCCCACTTTCCTCTCTCACCAGGTAGATGCAGCCTGTGCAGACTGCTCTCCAGGATCCCAAGAAGGCAGTTTCCCTAATTTGCTCTGTCTGAACCCTCTCAACACTTACAAAAAGACTTAGCAGGCAAAAACTAAGGCCGTCAAGAAAGAGCACTGATCTAACAAGGGTGTATAGAAGTTCTGCAAAAAATTCACCATACTGCATTGACTGGAAGGGCACAGAAGAAGTTTCAGCATAAAGGCTAAACCAAAGAGAACTCCCCAAGTGAAAGGTCAGGGACTAACCCAACGGGCTGTACAACGGTGTATCACTTACTCCACCCTGTAACTACACATGGAAGCACTGGGGAAAAAAAGACAGAAAATCTATCCTGATAGAAATAACACCTTGTGCTACTGGGTACGAAAAGTGCATTTCTAAAAGCTATTTCAAAGACTGAGATGAAGTAAGGAAGGCACTGAAAATCTGAACTCCTTAAAGGTAAAAAAAAAAAAACCAAGGTGAACTAGATAGGAGAGGGAAAAGTATCATGTTTCTATGTTCTGCTGCTTCCAGATTTACAGCAAGGCACCCCTTGTTTCACATCAAACTCCATTTGATGCCCAGTCTGGATCAGACTTCATCCATTGCAAAGCTCTACTCCAGCAGAGGAACTGCWGGATGCATCTCTCCCACCTGCAGCAAACTGAGCTGCTTCCCAGGGCGTCCGCCTGCCTCTTCCCCCCTTCCTTCTAATTCTGTCAGCAGCCCATCTGACTTTGAACACAGTTACAGGAGAGAAACTGGGCGTAGACAAAAGTGAGAAGGTGTGAAGGTTCGCCGCTCGTTTTCCTAGCTAATTACATGACATTCAGCACAACACCTAGTTCTACCAGTTAAGCGATGACTCGGTTTTCAGGGATACCTCGGCATCAGTCCAAACACTCATACCTCAGTCTGAAGGAAGTCCTTATTGCTAAGGTATGCACCTGAGTGACCACCTCTCCTCTCCAATGTACTGTCCCACCCACATTCAGTGAGCTGATGCAAGAGAGAAAGCACGAAGAGGTGGCACGTGAACACATTCTTCATAGGGTCCCAAGTCTTTGGAACAAACTTTCCAACRATTTCTATATCAGACCTCAGTTTTTGCATGATGATGATTCAGAAAATTTCAAACAGCCACAGAGAATCTGAGTACTATAAAATCCATTGTCCAAACCCCAAAATACTAGCCCAGATTAAAATAATTTTGGCCAAAAGAGGAAATATTTTCAATCAAAAATGTTATGAGAGGGTCTCTTAGGAATTACAGGTTGGCTGCCTCCTGTTTCCCTGTTCACCATAAGCAGATTTGAATAAGCAGCCCAGCTCGCCTAGTTAGCTGATGTGCACCTGAAACATCTTGCTCAAAAAATTGTACTGCAAATCTTATGAGAGTTGGCTGTCTTTTGATTTCATACAGTCTATGCTCACCTCTGTAGCTTAATACTGATGAACTCGTGGCCCCACTTTGCTCTTTCCGCCTTTGTCAAAAGTTTATTCTATTGTATCATTAAAAAAAACCCTGCACACTCTTAACACCTTTCAGATCAAACAAAAATATCAAAGCCAAAGCAATTTGCATCCATCAACTGTAATCAGGATCACTGGCAATGCTGCTGTGGCAAACTGAGCTTCTCCTGCCCTGTGAGTTCAAAGGCTACAGCAATAACCATTAGTATATGTCCCACAGACAGGGCAAGCAAATGAGTGAATATTTAAACAGTGCCAAAATATCACAGCGCTCCTCCTCTGCCACAGAATTGGATTTGTCAGTTCCTAAATTGTGTGCATTTTCAAGCAGTGCAGCCTACTGTCTGAAAACTCATCACATAACCACCACTTCCGTAGCAAATTGCTTCATAAATGTTAAGTTAAAGGATAACGTTACATGTCCCATTGCAATTAGGCAGTGCCTCCTGACAGACAGAAATAATGTGTTCCACATATAGTTCATTATTTACTGGGGAGGAAGATGGAAAGAATCATGTTTTCACATGCAATTGGTTAAAAAGAGATTCCAGGGGCCAACTTCAGAATGCTTGTACCTGCTCTGTTCAAAAGGAAGCCCTTCCCTGGTACCGCCGTGTCGCCGAACGAAAACAGAAGGAGCAAGAGAATAACTGTATTTTAATTAATCAGGTGAGTACAGATATGTTGTGTGCTTTCTCAGATAAAAAGGCAAAGCAGAATGACAAGTAGTAGATAAATTTGTAACAGGAGCCACCAACACGTGTCACGTGATGGGGTCACCTTTGAGGTGCYGGGATGTGAGGTGTAAGGTTTACCTGTGATACCTGATTCAGATGGCTTTGTGCTGCATGATTCTCCAGTAGAGAGTGGTTGCTGGTTTACAGGAAAGACAAAGATGGAATCAAAGCAGCCTGAAACTCTGTTTCCTTATAGCGTCAGCTTTACCAGAAGCCATTTCTTTACAAAATAATACAAAAGTAGAAAGGTATGTTGGAAAATGTTACCAGCCCTATGTTTAATATATAAGTCACACTGAGGTATGTAAGGCTGAAGGAAATATAGTAATGATAGGGAAAACCATCATCCTTCTAATTTGGAAAAAAATAAATAGCTAGAACACACTCAAGTAGTCAAAAAGATATTAGGGAAAGAGCAAGCAGGTTGGCACTTTCAATTCCACACCCAACCACCTGTGATGCACGTTTGAAATTCAGCAAATTTGGGTGCATCGTCAATGAAACGAGAAATCATGCCCGTTTCATCCACTCACTGACAGACACTGACCGGAAGACTGAAAAAAAAAGTAAGTACTACAAAGACTGAAAAGAGCAGAAAAAGTTTTACCCATTCTGCTTCCTACTCGCACAGGCGCCAGGAGGTATTTCCGAGCTGCACGCTGGCAGGCAGCTGTGGGCACCCCACGAAGCGGCACCAAACACGGCTGACACGGTGGGCTTTCAGAGACACGCTCTGAGACGGATGGGAGGGGTGGCAGGAAGCTCGTGTCAGAGAGAAGAGCACGGAAAGAGGAAGGGACGATAACAGGTGAGGGCCACTTGTGAACAGAAAGATGGGGAAAAACTCATTACACTGGCATATAACTGAAGATTATTTCAAGGAAAATCTAGGTGGTAATAGGTAAGTTCCTGATCCATACTAGAAGCTATGTTTCTTCTTTCAGAGAACTCAGGAAGAAGAGAGAAGAAGGATTTACACTGGAAAGATTTCCCCACCAGTTTGTATTATCTAGTCTTTCTTCTAAACATACACAGATTTATTCAAAGTGCCTCTGAACTTTCATTAATTCCCTGCTCTGCTGTCCTGACAAGGTACCATAGTATTTTACTGCAGAATAACAATGTTTTCAACAGAACAGGTTCAAAGTTTCAGGACTGCCTGCCTAAATGATCCCTATCCCCACAAAAAAGTGTTCTCTAACAACTCATTACAGTGAAAATAAGCCTTCAGTACTGGCCCTGCTTTTAATTGCAAGGACTGGGAAGTAACAGATGGCAGAGGGAACAAGAAGAGCAGCTCCTGACCAGCAGGGCCATGTCTGGGGCTCAGCCGATCTGCCGGCGCAGCAGCCCAAGCAGCGTGCGTCGAGCGCTCACACTGGGCCTCCCGAGTCCAGGCTCGCTTTTAAGCGTGTTATCACAGGGGTTACAGAAGGGATACCCAAGTACAGTTTCCCATCGGAGAAGATTTCTGTCTGCACTGAAGTGTGCTTTCTCTGCCTCTAAGATAACTGCTCTGCTGGGATTTGGTCACAGGCTTGCTTAGCTGCCTCACTGCAAAGGCTTTTATGCTCTGCTTGTCTGGCTTAAAAAATAGCAGGTAGTGTCAGAGGTAGTCACAAGGTTAGACAGACTCCACTGACAGCAGGACTGCGTCRCTGCAGACACCTGAAGAGATCTGACCATGCTGGTCTTAAACATCGGTACATCACAGGGTCTGGCTCTGTTTGCAATTTTTCTTATAACATACATGCTTTATTCCAGCTGCTGTTCTGTGTTCAGACAGAAAATTAAGCAACTCAGAAACAGCTGAAGTAGTAGGGTAAAGGTGTGCAACAAGAAGTGGACTGACTTCAACTCTTCCGCTTGTCCTCATTCACTAATGGTTCTGCAGACATTAAGGTAACATTTTCAAAAGATCTGAAGTGATCCAAAAAATCTCAGCCTAACTGATTTCCAAGGGGATTTGGGCTTCTAACTTGTCTATAGTTTTTTTCTTCTGAAAAGGTAATCATTTGATTTTGCCATTTCAACCATTAAAAGGAATTGTTTACTTATTTGGAGAGTTTTAAGACTTATTTGGGGGCAATTAGTTGAAGATTTAAGGAATGACCACACCAGCTGAAGGCAGTAGCAAATATCCTGCTGACCCCCATGATGCAGGATCATACCCTCGTTCACRATTCACAAGAGGGGATGGCATCTAAGCCTCGTACATGCTGACATGACAGTTTTTAGTGAGGTAACCCTGATTAGATCTGACTGATATCCAACTTAATTTCTCAACTAGACAGTGATCTTTATTTACCTGGATACTGTACCACTAGTGTGGGTTGGAATAAGTCAGCACTGGGCTTTTCTAAGCCAGCCAGCAGAGGAGTAACTGTAAAAGGAGGTCTTGGTGAGATGAACGATAGCAATGAGGAGCAGCTCCACCAGCTGGTCTTGCACTGARCATGGGGGATTTCACCACCGTACATCCCTGAACCGTATTTACTTGCAGTCTCTCTGCTCAGATTGTTAAGCGTTGAGGTTTGTTCAGATTTGACCAACGCTCCTACCAGCCAAATCAACAGGGGKGGGTGGGTGGGTAAACCAGAATAACTGACCACCACATGGATTCATCCTGGGAAAGCTGGATGCTACACTCAAATCCTGCATCTGTCCAGAACTGAATCACAGACACAAAGCTGGCCAMATAGCCGACACGTCAGTGTCTCACCTGAAAACCGGGAATAACAAGTTATTCTTTCTCCCTACGTGTTCTTTGGGGATAGCATAACCCCTCAACCAAGGAACCAGGCTCAGGCCTGATCACAAGAAACAAGCCCAAAATCTCCCTATCTTGGCTCAGCTGGTAAAAAAGCAATACATTGCTTATTATTTGAGAGAGTAGGARCCTTCTACTTCATCTCTGCAGGTTGGAAAGAGCCAAGTCCTCTAACAGCACTGGCCTAGGTGCTAACCTACACTGATGCTTGAGACCACCAGGAAGACAGCGGCACCCCAGTGGATCCGATCACCGCCTCTCCTATACTTACCAGAACTGAAATGAAACCCTGAATCTTTTGAGGCTGCTTCATAGCTAATAAAAGGCAAGAGGTGAGTCTGTGACAGAGAACTTCAGCAACTGGCTCCCAGGCGAATTGCTTGCTACCTGTCCAGATACAGGAGAAGCAGATGTCTTTTGTGGAATCAGGGGTTTGTGTGCCCCAGAGCCCACTGCTGGTCAGATTCCTCTGACCAACAGTTGAGTAGTTTTATCCGCCAGGTGCCCAGCAGGTGGCAAAAGGCCAAGAGCAGAAATCAAATCAGATGGTGAAACTTGGGGAAATGCCAGTGTGCAGGAGCCGGTGCCACARGGGATTAATCACTGTACTAGGTGAAGGTTCCTACTAGAGTGTACAGAGGAAGACAACAACGGTAAATGACCTTGATTTTTCTAATCAGCGGAAGCCAGCTCCTCCCAGCCACAATCAGAGGCCTGTGTGCACTGCACTCACTGACTGGATAAAGGTAGAGGTGCTAAGGACGCCTCGCTACACCTGCAGACTTGTCTCCGTGACTATGTGGGGACTTTAGCTCAGCCAGTGGAACCTCTTTAACCTCCACTCACAGCCCAGGCAGCGCACAACTGAAAAACCTGCTGGGGGGCGCCTGAGAAAAGTTTCGAGCGGCCTTAGGCTTTTGTGGACGGCAGCATCGTTTTCATTTCCAGACCTACTATTCCAGCCTTGCCAACTCAAACCTCTGTGTGGCAAAGGCAAAGYCGGCCAAAGGCCTGGTACAGTGCCGCAGACTGCAGTGCGTGAGAGGAGAGGGCTCCGAGCGCCACTTCTGGCATTTAAACTCTTTGTTCTGCTTTATGCTCACAGAGTCACTGGGCTCCTTTTGATTAGGAAACAAAACAGGAATTTTCAATTAAAAAAACAGTAATAGCTAACCCAAACGAATGGATTCAAATAATTGCAAAAAGGGACTTTTGCGCCCCCTTTACCTCCCTGAATGTCCTACTTGGTGTAACAACAGGTGTTTCATTGGAATTCAGAGTGGAGATGCAGGAATATCTGTAACTGCTCAGTGGAAGAGCATTTTGTTAGTAAATTGAGGCAGCTGGTTTCAATCATTGGAGCATATAGACTATTCAATAACACTCACAAAGGATTTTCTTTAGCCATCCCCCCCAMCCCGGACGAAGAGCTGGCAGTTGGGTGAAGTGTTCATTGACATAAAGAGAAAAAGTCAGACTGCAAAATGTGAACCGCTTTGAGGGAGGCTGCAAATGGTTCACTTGAAGGACAGGGTAGGAGACAGTCTTGTTGTAGCTTTACGTACTGCACCCAGACCCCAGCACAGAAACTTCTCTTGAAGAACACCAGTGGAAGCTCTCCAGTCTTATTCATGTAAACAAATGATGGCAGACAAACATCCAGACTCCTCTGGTTTGTACCAGTATCAATATATTTTTGTCTTCCGCTGTCCAAATCTCCCTGTTGATATAAATCCATTGCTGAGATAGAAAGCCCAAGCTAGAAATTCCTCAATACTGCTGTTACTGTTCATGTTTTCAAAACCGCATGAAATTGGGAAATACATCCCTTGTAGGTTTTCCCTGRTGCTCTGAGCAGCCTTGTGAAATCTAAACCAGCAGCCAAGAGCAGGGAAAGCTTAGCTTAGCTTTATCTCCAGCTCAGACTCTGTATTACCAGGGCAAAGTCCTCAGCTGGTGCCCACAGATCTAACTTCCTTGAAGTTACCAGGGCTGATCGTGCTTGTGCCGGCTGGGGACYGGCATTCAGGCAGTAATGCTATGGGTCGGAGAAGACGCAGACTCCTGCAGACCCGCTTCCTCCTGCCTAGTGCAATGGGTAGCAGGGATGCAGTTGCTGAAATGCTTGTCAGCGCGTGATTCAGAGGAAATGTAATGAACAAAAGGTCAAGCCACTCTAGCATACCATCATAATCAGACACGTGCAAAGGCAGGGAAAATAATGATCGAGACATACAATTTGGTCACATGTAAAGGATTGATTCCTATTTTCTTTCTGCACCACATTCTAATTAGGCTAAACATCACTTCTGTCTGCTTCTGCTTGCCCATTTTTACAGAAGTGTTTCTCTCTTTAGGGTTATTTCTTTTTGTTTTTCAGAGTTTTTATTCTTCAAGAGAGAGATTAAACAAAGTGTGATAAAGGGTTGAAGTGTTACCTGAACAAAGGTGAAGTCAAAGAAAGAAAGAAAAAGACGAGGCACTTGCCAAAATAATTTGTGCAGGCTGTGGAGATGAATTCAATGATGCTTTGCAAGGTCATAAGYAGAACTGAGTGTGTTTTTTTATTTTGTTTTGTTTTAAGGACACTCCCTCCACCTTTAAAAGCAAAAGCAAGTCTGTTAAGCCCACCTCTGCCCTCCTTAAAGCCAGTATAAAGACTGCGTCCACCGTTAATGGAAACAGATTTAAGACAAACGCTGAACACTACTGTAAACCTCAGGTACTTTTAGAGGAAAGTGAGACTTCTGTTGGGACAAGCAACGAGAAAAGCCCTATTACAACAGTAAGCACATGAGGAACAGAAAGCCAGGCACACAGAAAGCCAGGCCAGGCCATGCAGAAGTCATTCATTCGGCCATGTTTCTCTTTGATTTAACTAATATAGTGCAATCACTGACTTTACACCATGCCACTCCAGTATGGGATCTCTCCTCATGTAAGTGGAGCCTATCCAGCCACTGTAGATGGACACTGCAAAAAAGCCAATATTCCCATGTCACATCTGTGTCCAGGTCATACATTCTCCCTGAAGTAAGGTTTTCCACGTACTGTGGAGAGAAATCTCCCAACAGCACTCAAAGCTTGCCACCGCCTGCCTTCTCCAGCGTCACTGGAATGTTCTGAACGTTTTTACAACCACGGGCAACCTAGGGACCCGAGTCTGTCAAAGTCAGTAGAAATGACTGGTACTCCTGACACAGCGACTGAACCAGAACGCGCTCCATTTGCTTTGTAGGATGGCGCTYGTTCTTTCACACAAGCACAGCTGAAGAGCTCTCGGACACAGACCATCAGCTCCCTATCGCCCAGGAGCGCTGCGATACTCCCTTCTCTGGCCGATTCCACAGCTTAGAGAAGGCAATGTAAAAATGTCAGTGCAAAATTTCCTGCAGATAACTAGGACACATATGTGGTGCCTGGACAAGGAAAGAAGAGAAAAAGAAAGAATAATCACCAGACAGAGGATAACTGTTTAACTGCCTTTTTGCTATTGTCACTGTGGCCAAAACCTGTGAAATTTATAATTCAGACACAGAAAAAAAAGCCAGATGTGCCAGAACTTCATTTAATGACTGATGGCACAATTCAGAGCCCCCTCAGGACTGCTCTAAATATAGACAGAAATCCTTTGGGGCTACTCCATTGGCCTTGCCATTTTCCTCCTCTCCTGACATGCCCTTCCTACCCCATCTCCTCCAAAACAGCCTCGCTTTTGGAGGAGAGGCCAAAGATGAAGGATGCTACCTGGAAAGTAGCTTTCTACAAGCTGGGTACACTTCTACAGTCAGGAGGTCCTCATAGCCGCTCCCAAYAAGCTATGCTAGAGAGAGAAGAGTAAGACTGACCTTGGATGTGAACTCTCATTCTTTGAGGTAACCCAGGCTCCAGGATACCTGCATGGACCAGGAATTATGAACATGCACATATAAGAAGGGTTCTTCTGGGTGCATGTAGTCTGGTATTGTATATCTGACGATGGTCAACAGCAGATGGCCAGAGAAGAGTAAACAAATGCGTGAACACAGAGCGATATCCTCTCATGAAATCTCCCCCCAGGAACTGCCAAAATGCTCTACTGTGCCCAATTTGTAGGAATTGGGGCCCCTGAGAATTCATCTTATAACAAAACATTTCCCCAAACTGGGGGTGGCTACAAAACGTGGCAGTTTGCACGGCATTAAACTTGCTCTGTTTTCATCACCTGGCTGCCTGTAGGACTGTGAGGAGTTAGGCCTTATTATTATATTATTATTCTGCCATGCACAATTAAGGTTTTCTAGCCTGACTTAAAAAGGAGATCTCTTCTCTGGGTGACCTGGGGTGGGGTGAGCATCCATAAGTGCCAGGCAGGCACATTCTCACGCGATAAATAATCAGTTGCACGCTCAGTGTGTGATTCTTGTTAAAATCCAGGCGTTGGAACAGCTCCCGAATCGCACTGCTACCACCTCCACCAGTCTCTTTTGCATCTCATTGGCATTTGAGAACGTTAATTGACTCATTATTTCAATTCATATTCTGGGAAGGAAGCTGATTAAGGAAGGCAGATGCAGAATCTCCAGACACATTTGTAGCTGCGTTGTTTGTCCCAGCAGTTTACTCGAGTTATTAGAATACTTAGGAAGTAATAGCCAGGAGAACAGGGAATGTGACCTGTGGAAGGGGGCCCCTCGCAGAATTTGTCTTGTAACCAACAACAACACACCTTGCCCTCGATCAAACTTTCCCCTCTCAAAGCTCAAACAGAGAAGGAATTCCTTTTAAGTCCCTGGGAGTAAACAAAAACCATGTCAATATACTGAGAGACTTGTAGAAAACTAATCCCTATTATTTTTCTTCAGGTTTAAGTTTTGTTGTGGAGAGCGTCCTACAGACACCGTGAAGCAGTAATTCTTTACTTGGATCTCATCTCCACCCTTTTTTAAAGCACATGCACAACTACTTAAAAGGCAAAAGCTCTGTGTCAATGTAAATCAAAAATTTGCCTCCTACATTTCTGTGGATGTTCCCAGCAGAACTCCATGAAACATTCAGTGAGGAATGAAGAACATTAATAAAGATCTACTCTGGAGTTTGTCAAGTCTGCGTATTCTGTGGGCTAGATTGTTCCCGGCTCCTGTACAAAAAGACCCTCCACCCCCTAAAATAACCCCTCGCACACACGGAGGCCTCTTCTCAAGGTCTCACAAAATCTGCCCAGCAGCCAGGTTGCTAGAAGGCGTTGTGAGCTAAGTCAGCCTGGGAAGTAATGCTGTTCTCCCTACTCTAGCAGCCCTCAAGCACTGGTCTGAACAACAGGCAGGCTTCCGAGCTTGCTTGTCCGCCCTGGCAAACRGCAGAAGTGCCACGGCGTGCTTCCCGGCGTTCCTGTTTTTTCTGTCATCGCAGCATTGGCTGCTATTGGACATGGCCTTTTCTGCCCCAGTCAGAATACCCCAAAGACTTTGTGGAAGTATTTTACAGCACTTACTGAATGCCAAATCACAGGCTGTGCTTAATTATACTTGGTTGGAGTAGAATGGTTGGGTTTAAAACGCAGGGAGCTGCTCTTGGTCCCACAAGCAGCTGCACCTACTTGTATCCATGAACAAGCTGAAATCATTTTGTCTCATCTTCTTACAAAAGGAAGCTGTGCTTTCAATAAAGCTCTGACCCAGACAGAGAAAGAAATATCAGCCAGTTTTCACCTGATCTAAATCTAAGTCTCTCAGTAGGCGCCGGTGGTGACCGCATTAGAATTTAYATGATACTACCACAAACCAAACAATCTCAAAGTCGATTTGGTCTCAAACTGCAGGATCTGTTTATAGAAAACTTCTGAAATACATCAGAAGTTTCATACAAATAAAGGCAGGAGGCTGACCTCCTTATTTCCTCTGCTGTACTGCAGTATTACTRATCTTTTTAATAAGAGCCCCACTTTGCCACTACCAGTCCCTTTTCGTTCAGATGTGTAAGTASCAACTGGAACAAAGCAAATAACCCTCACGGAAGCGTATCGGGAGTGACACGGCAGACAATAATGGCTCCTTTGGAGTTGTTATGATCTGCCATGCAAATACATAATTAAGGACCTCTTAAAATGCAGATTATGTAAATATATATTAAGGGTCTTCTTAAATGCAGATTATTGACCAACTAGAACTGAATGACTCCTTTGGAGCTGCTCAAAAATACATATTTACATTTTGAAGGGTGGCATATCAACCCAAAAGACTAGTAGCTTCTCCACCAGTGACTTTTAAAACTGCCTATAAAGTTATCTATGTGGGGACGAGATACTTTTTAAATGTTTTCTAGACAATTATTATTTACCTAAAGGAAAGCCTCCTCAGCAGAGAACGTCTTTTTTTTTAATCACAAAACAATTGCTTAGTGCCCCTATCCAGCAGATGCTCTTTAATTCAAAGAACTCCGGATGCGCACGCATGCACGCGCACACTCTCCCTCTCTCTCGCATGCGCGCACGCTCTCTTTTTCCTAAGTCTAAATCAATCACAGAATCACAGGAGGGCGGAGGGCTGGAGGCACCTCTGGAGATCATCTAGTCCAAGCCCCCTGCTCCAGCAGCGTCGCCTCGAGCACGGTGCCCAGGCTCGCGCCCAGGCGGGCTTTGTGTGTCACCGGAGAAGGAGACTCGGCCGCCTCTCTGGGCAAGCTGCTCCAGTGCTCCGTCCCCCTCACAGCACACAGGTTCTTCCTCATAAAGGTAGCAGCATTTAGTGCTTTAAAAGGCAGTTAGCAGATACCTCAGGTGATGCTAACACAAAAAAATGAAATGAAATGAAATGAAATGAAATGAAATGAAATGAAACGAAATGAAATGAAGAATAGTCACCAAAACAAAACTGCCTCCTTGCAACAGCCTGTATCCCTTCATCTCTTCCAAGCTCTGCACATGTTTCTGTACTATGGGTATTTCTGCTCCTTTTACAGAAGGTCATCTGCTGAGCCTGAGGACATGGTAGCTTTATACAGTTAAGACGTTCTTCCACAAGTTGGCAGTTCATATATGTGCTGCATGTGTATCTCTGTGTGTGTTCACCTGTATCAATCAATATGTCAAAGCTGTATCTAGCTAGGTCACTAGACAGCTCAGTGACAGTAAAATTAAAACACTGGCCCCAAGGCTTTGCAAACCGCTCTTGCTCCTCAGCTGAGTAATAGCAGGTATTTAGGATCATGCAGACCAGATTCCTAACAGAAGCGGAAACAGTAGCATAAAATTATTTGGACGCACTGACCACTCTTGAAACAGAGATGACAACCAATACTACGTAAAGCAAATTCTTCATCAGGAAGCTCCACACAAAACTAACTCCCGATTCGCAAAGAACAAGCTTGCCTCCTTGCTCTGCTCTGCCCAGGGGGTAACTCCCGATTTCATCCAACAAGAAACTTTAAATAGCAAACTAAACCTAACAACATAGTATTCTCCCTGAGACTCAGCATTTATTCAAAACCAATGAGTTGAGGAAAATATGCTGAGTTATGGGACCATGAAGTAAGAAGACACTGGGAAAAGTCTGGGTTTTTTTGCTCCTGTGAAGAACACAGGGCTWTCAAAATAATAGAAATACTTTGTATTACACCAGCAGAGGTTTTGGCTTATTAAATACATCATTGGATTCTTAGAAATGCATTCAGATGCATTCCTGATATTCCAGATGGATTAAATAACTACACCAAGGCATCCATTCACTTAAGAAATTACTGTTCTGTGAGTCTTAAAGAGAAAGAGCTAATTCTTTCAAAAGGAAATAATAAAAAAAAATCCCAAGCTAGCAAATTATCCTAAAATCGAGACTTTATATGGAGCCATTTCAGAACCTGATAGATAAATGGAATTTCCATGGAAACTTAACTGAACCTCTCAAAATGTAATAAACACTTGTTAAACCAGAAGAACTTAGAATCTGCCAAGGTAGATTTTGCTCACCAGAAGGGAGATTTAAGCACTGAAAAAACTGATTTGTTTTTTACTTCTCTCTATAGACCAGACAATGCATTAAATCATACTGTTGGTTAATCTTTATACACAGAAGCAGTTCACTTTATCTCATAGAGATTATACATTTGAGTAAATGTTCACCAATAACACGARTAAGAACAGTTTGAGTTGGATTTAAATTGGTATCAATATCAAAAAAAGAAAGTGGTAACAACATTCTTTCAGAAAACTAAACACCCAGTGATTAGTTTAAAATTCCTATAAATTATATTTAGCTCACCAGGAATTCATTTCCTTTTAAAATAAGCACTCTTTAAACAAGCTTCAAGAGAATACTTAGGCATCTAAGGAGAGCTGAGGGATGACAACAACTGATTTTTTTAAGACAAYAAAAGCCAAAATTTTAAGTGAAGAGAGATATTAGGTCACATTCTTACTGCTACTCTAAAATAGTTGAGGTTGGAAGGGACTTCCAGAGATCCTCCAAACAGGCCCAAGCTTCTTGCTCAAGCAGGGCCAGCCAGAGCAGGTTGCTTGGGACTGTGACCAGTTGGRTTTTGAATAYTCCCAAAGATGGAGACTCCAAAATCTCTAGGCAACCTGTCCCAGCGCACAGTCGACTTCACAGTGAAGCTTCTTATTTTCAGATGGATTTTTCTATGTCTTAGTTTGTGCCCATTGCTCTCATTCTGTCTCAGCACCACTGACAAGAGGTTGGCACTGCTCTCTCTTACCCTCCAGTCAGATATTTATCCACACAGAGCCAAACAGGCCCAGCTCTCTAAGCCTCTCCTCGTAGGAGAGATGCTCCCATCCTTAATTATCTTTGAGGCCCTTCGCTGGGCTTGCAATGTCTTTCTTGTACCAGGAGTTGCACAGTTCCTCTGACTTCAGATAGGCAGGATTGCTTAAGATGTATGGTGAAACATGCCATGGGAAAGGGGACAGGCATCTGGACTAAGATGGTAAGAAACAGAAAATCCACTTGTTTCTACTCAAAATTTCAAGGTCCTTCACTTGCAAGATACTTCAGTGTTTATAGTTTCAGATCAATGTCATCTTATTAATCTAATTATAACACAAACCTCTCAGGTGGCTTTCATATTCACACTCATTTCAGACATCTCATACYGCTCTTCTATTCCTGCAATATTCTCTGACCTTACAGATTACAAAGAACTAACGCTGAGTTTAAAAAAGGTCAACAGTACCTATGTAATTGTATTTAGCTCACTAGGAATTTATAGATCTTGTCTCAGTCACATTATTTGCTGATAACATCACCTAATTTCAAATCTGAAGAACTAAGAGGAGCAAACTAGCTTCTACACCTCTTCTAAATAATCTTTTAGATGACTGGAGGGAAAAACAGCTTCTTCATGTTTCTCTGTTTGCTAAACAAAGCAGGGGAAACATCTCTACAAAGTTCCAGCCCTTATGTATCTCCTAAGGGTATTTCAGYGTATTTTGCAGTGAGGCAGATACAGTTTAAATTCTTTACTGAACTAATTGGATACCATGAGACAGAACTATCAGAGTCACCTGCCACTTGAGTTGTTTAAATTACCTCTGTGAACAAGTTCCTGTACCACAATACACTACACATTTCACAGTTTGCTTTACCTTCTGTGTTGCAGCACCTGTTCCAAGCATAATGTCACAGTATGAAATTCAGAAACACTCTTAGATATCCCTGCCGTATCAGAACTTGATTTACAGCTTCGTGAAGCCAGTGTCACGCTGTCCCTTTGATCAGTGTCATCTGACCACAGTGTTCATTGTCAACCTCTGTCACAAGACACCACAGAGAAGCCTGGAAGGAAGTAGTCATATTGGGGACCAGCCTGAACCATGCCAAACTGGGCTAAACACAAGATTTTTGAAGTCAGAGAAAGATAAACATGTCACAGACGACACAAACTGTAACTGGGCCTGCTGCAGGGTAGGAGGTGAACCAGAAGACCTCTTGCAACCTCTGATTCTAGGGTCCTTGGCCAGCAAGCAGTGGAGCCCAGTCTCTTTCACAAAAGCCTTTCAGGGATAAGAAAGGTTGTTAAGGAAATACCAGGATTTCCCAAAGGATAATCCTGCTCTTGAAAAGAAGTTGGGAATAGAAGAGGAGGGATGCAGAGACCTAAAAAAAATAATTAAAAAAAATAATTAAAAAAAAAAAGTAAAAAAGACAGGGACCTTAAAATGAAGGTTCAGATAGAATTCATCTGGTAGCTAAACATTTTTCCCCAGGAAGCTGATAACTCCATATAATGAATGACCATGGAAATGAGCTGAGAATCCAAGGCACTTGGGTTTGACAACTTGAAAATCTGACCTCAGTTCTCTAGAAAATGTGGTCTGTGGAAATTATTTAAACCTTCTCAGATTTGCCCACTGCTATTTCAGATGTTATTAGCATACAGAATCACAGAATAGTTGGTCAGAAATATTCTGACAGAATAGCTTTCTGTCACAAAGCGACAACTTGTCAAAATCAAAATGTTTAGCATGTTTTGACAATATATCGCTTTCCAAAATGACAAAGGAATTTCTGATAAAGTGAATTCACTTCACTGCAACTTTCATTTTGATCTTGCATGTTGAAATGGGTTTTCATTTCAACATTTTATATTTACCTATTAAAACACAGTCAATGAGAACAAAGCATTTTGACTGGCTTGGATCCCCCCTCGCCCCCACAGGAAAGAGAACAACAGAAGTTGTAGTCAATGTTTTGCTAGGTTTCATTTCAGAATTAAGAGGTCACCATTTCAGTTGTGATGTTTGCATTCCAATTTCTATCTGATTCCAGGTATTAATCACAAGCTGAATGACTCTGGAAGCCCCCATACTGCTGGCAAAAACGTTTCTTAAAAGTGGGGCAGGTATCTTTTTCAGATTCTCTCTCTTTTCCTCCAACTAACTTTAACTGATGCCAAAACATCCTTCTTCAGCCTACCTAGCCCTACCCTGCTTATCTGTGCTTCCAGTACAAGCATCACTGTCATCTATGGAAAAACAGACCTGGACCCCAAAGCTGGCTCATGCATTTGTTTCACACAACTGGCTCCTTAGGGGCAAAACCGCCCATGTCAGAGAGCTCTCCACTGCGGCTGCTGTCTGTCTGTCCGGAAACACCCAAGAGGCGTCAGACCCACGCAGCGCTCGGCACTCGAACCAGGCCGGGAGGAAGGTGCCTCGCCGATCGCAGCCTGAGCTCAGCCTGCTCTTCACAGGAGGACTCAAAGGGCCTGGCCCTCGCGGTCAGCGTTCAGTGACGTCTGGCGCTTAAGCCTTGCACCAGGCTAACGCAGGGAGCTTGCTTCAGAGCACTGGGGTATAGGCAGAACTACAGGAGAGCCAGGAACGGCATGAGTTAAACAGAAGTAGCAACTGCACTCGAAGTGTTTTAAGGAGAATAAAAGCCATTCTGAAAGAAAAGCTGGCTTCCTGACAAACACGTTCCAGCAAATATGATTATCTTTGAGGTCTGCTGCTTTAACATAGTAACTAATAATAACAGACCGCCCTGCATGCAATACTGGGTGTCTAAAGATTGAATATTCACAGACAGAACTCTTATTTACTTACTCTCTCTAATTTCCAGTTTAATGTATAATTTGTTAAGTCTGGTGTTGCGTGAATTGGAGGATGGCCCTGTCCTTCGTCCTATGCCTCCCCACACGCGGTATCAAGGGGGCAGAAGACCCATTTCCCACTGCATCTTCACCTCCCTGTTTGCAATTAGGTGCAGAGGATCCGCGGCTGCCTGCTTGCTATTCTCCCCAGTGCCGATGCTGATGAGCTGGGAAATTGATTCCTGGGCTCAGGTCCCACTCAGACTGGTCCATCAGAGCAGAGCCAGCCCAGAACCACAGAGCCATCATCTGTGGCTGGCAAGGGCCAGGAGCAGAGCGGTGAGCAGGGAGGGCCCTCTGGCACTCTTAGTTCACGGACAGAGCTAAGACAAACAATTTTACTTCAACCCATGACAAAGAAGGATTGTGCAATATAAAATACGGTAGAGAGAAAAAAAAGAAAAGAGAGAGAGAGAAAAAAATCTCCTGTAATTTGATAACTTGTTTCCTGTTTGTTGTCCAGTTTTGCAGTTGCAGCTTCTTTTCAAAAAAGGGACTTTACAAAAACAAACCAGCTATTTTGGTCAAAATTACCTTGAACTTAAGGAGAGGCAAGAACATCTGTAGGAAACAAAGCAAGTTCAGACTTCTCAACCTTTAGTGGACAGCGGCTGCTTCAGATCTGGGAGACAGAATGCTTTATTATTACATATTGTTGCTGCTGCTTCTAATGATCTACGCTGATTTGTGCTATATATAATGATTAATATGTATTTTCATTTAGCTCACAAACTCCAACAAAACATGACACATACAGCCAGGGCACGGAGGGAAGCAAGCAATTGCATCATCCTGAAGTTACTGTTGGCAAAAAGTCTGCATATAGTTGTGGGTACAAATCTCTTTTTATTTGCCAAGATTGTGTGGTGGGATCTTGGAGAGTGGAGAAGACCCCAAAGTTAGTGTAGTCAGTGACAGGACACTGGCTTTGGATATTTATTGCTTAGCTACAGAGTGCAATCTGAATTGTAGCTGTTTTGTTTACAGAAAGCAAAACAAACAAACAAAAGCAGATTATTTGGACCAACTCCTCTGCTTGTGCTGTGAAAGGACATTTCTTTTAAGTGCCCTTTTTAATGATAACATCAGACATCATTGGTCTTAATTACCACTCCTGATTGTCAGTGTCCAGAGTCTACAATTCCTTCTTTTTTTTCAAAGGGAGCTGGTAATATTAGTGCAGGTTTTCCTTCYGTTTTTAATTCTTTGTCCATGACAGATTTCACAGCAGGAAACAATTCTGTGGCATATGGCCACTAAATTACWGAAACTTCAGAAACTTCTGTCCATGAGTTAATTTTATAACTAAAGAAAGAGAAAACTGTTTAAAAAAGAAACTAGACTACAAAATCCTTTCCTCTTCACCTGTCCTTACACATGCTATCGCCATCCTATTTTTCTGAAACGCAGCCCCACCACAGCTGTTTGACCACTGCTTTTCAGATCAGAAGGATAGTTACAACTTYAGATGAGGGATAAAAAAGCACCTACCAGCAACAATGCAGGACATCAGCCCTTAACAGATAGGTTAACAGCCAAGCAAAAAATAAACCCAGAGCTTTGAAAAAAAAATACATGTGGAAGTAAAGCTGTTGTCTGGATTTTGAAATTGGGAGGAAAAACAGCATACCCAGTCTCTTTCCCACTCTGTGTTCATGAAAGCAAACAGCTGCCACCAAAGGTAGTGGCAGGGCAATCATTTGAGAGGATGCACAGTGCTACGACCCGTAGGATAGCCCCAGCAGAAGGCATCCCCCCGTTACTAGCCATTTCATTTGAACGGCAACACCAGCCACGGGGAGCCAGTGGAAAAGCAGGAATTAATTTTGGGGCCAGACTCTTCTCAGGGGTGCCGAGCGACAGCATGTGAGGCAACGGGCACAAACGGAAAGCCAGGAAGCTCCCGCTGAACGCGAGGAAGAACCTGTGTGCCGCGAGGGGGACAGAGCACTGGAGCAGCTTGCCYGGAGAGGCGGCCGAGTCTCCTTCTCCGGTGACACGCAAAGCCCGCCTGGACGCGAGCCTGGGCACCGTGCTCGRGGCGACGCTGCTGGAGCAGGGGGCTTGGACTAGACGGTCTCCAGAGGTGCCTCCACCCTCCTGTGATTCTATGCTTACMCACATACAAGACTGCTGCTGAGCGAGGCACCACAAGTACTGCAGGCCCGTGGCTTGCACCACGTTCCCCTAAGGGCCTGCGTGACCAGGCGCATTTAGCTACTCGAGCAATATGGTAGGCTGGACAGCGCAGACCCCAGCTTTCTGTCGTGTGGCTGGAGCAGTGCATTGAYTGCTTAGCGTATTTGTGTTCTGCATGTCTCTGGTGCTACATCTTGGCAGGCAGTGGTCATGGGGATGCCTGCAGCTGCTCCGGTCTGCCTTCCCCTGCAGGGATCTCAGAGGATGAAGCATAATCTGCAGGTCCTTAAAGCAAGAAATCACAAAGCAAGACATACCTTCCTTTCCATCTCAGTTTAGGAAAAAATGAAGGTAACATGTTTGCTGCAAGCAAAAACAAAACAGCAATTTTGCACTGATGCACATTTATCAAAGAAAAACTGCCCAGCTCTCAGCCTGCCTTTTAATAGTGCTGTCCCTATAATTTCGGTGAGTTATTATACTGTAAACCAAGAAGATTAATGCTGCCATACAAACAGTCTGATCGGATCTGGCACAATCAAGGTTTCTTAGTGAGAAAACGTACAGTTTCCTAATGTGGCTGACAGAAAGCCACACTCAGACCTTTTCAAAGGCTCTCAGGAGTTATTACCACAGATTAACTATGGCGTGAGCAAAAAGGTTTAAAGTCTTGTTTATAGTTAGCCCATGGCTCTAAATTAGCAACGTATCCCTTAAATGATCAATTGAGTCATAGGTGTTAATGAGTGAAGCTTAGCCAGAAGGGATGAGGAGGAAGGAGGAAAGATCTCAAGCCACTGCTTTGCAAAAAGGCAATATGAAAATCTCAATAATTTCTAGAGTCAAACTGTATTTTAATCAATGCCTCCCAAATAAGATGAAGAAGTCACACTGTGACTTTCCCAGCTGTAAAAAAATGGAAGTCTGGTTTCACATTTGCATGATTTTGAAGGTCAAATGCCTGCTATCCAAGTCTTACTGATCCATATGGACTAGAAATGCCACAATATGCAATCATCATGAAGGCAGATTGTCTCCTGTAAATCTGTCCTTTTTGTAACACATTCAAAATGTACCGTATTGGATGGATTATAAATCCATTCAGGAAATACAAGCAGTATCGTACCGAGTGCCTCTGGTTTATGAAAACCCATGTGTACGGGTGAATATGCATGTGTGCGCGTGTGTGTAACTGCGTGTGTATCCGTACGAGAGAGAAGCGGAGACAGATGGCCCAGTGCTGCCCTCACTGAAGTCAACGGGAGTTTTGCCATTAACTTCAGAAGACGGAAGCTTGGAACTGGGCAGAAAGGGACTCTTACTAGCACAATGCTTATTCTATCTGGGTTTAGAAATGAAAAGCTCTTGTACAGGAAAAAGAAAATGGGTGCATTGTGGGGAAATATCTCTCTAAAGGGAGCACGCTATCTAGTACCTCCTTCTCCTTGAAACAGTCCTAGCAATGTGAGTGGCTGTGAAGCAGACAATTAAAATACTTTGTTTCTTTTATTCCTCAGTCCAGGAGAAAACAAGGGACCTTGGTTTCACATCAAACCACTACAAATTATTCCAATGTTAGAGATTTTTGAATGACTCAGGTCTTTAAAATATTTCAGTACTTCTTCTGGGGGGAGGGCTGAAAGGTCACTGCTCTCTATCGCAGCCTAAGAGTACGCAATAATTTCATTTTTCAATTTTAACAAATCATTTTACACGTTGCCATTTTTTTCTTGCAACACATGTAATTGAAAAGAGACATATGGAGACCAGCATGCAAACCCTGCAAACATTTCAGCATAGCTTCAAAACTAATGCTAATCAATTTTTTGAAACTACTTTTTTTTCTCCCCCTTCTGTTAACTCAAGAGCAAGTTCTCAGGAACCCAAGGTAGTTTTTAAAGACAGTTGGTATAATAAATGACAGTAAATGACAGACAGCCTCCCCCACCAAATCTTCCTCCTCTCATCTTCCTTTTTTGTGTCGCACGCACACACAGGGTCACATGCAGTACGCACATGAAAGTCTCCGAGCTGGCTTGGAAAGCTCAGGCCAGCACATCTGGGAAACCCCGGACTGACAGCTAGACAGTGGTAATTGCATCAGCCTTTACTTCCTTTTTTTTCTCCTCTGTCGGTGTCAAGGAAAAATATCCTAATACGAGCTATCAAAAATCTTCTTCTGCACCAATGTGCTGAGCACTACCTGAGAACGAGGAAGGCACAAGATGAACAGACCTTTACAACAGAATGTGCATCTGCCAAGACAAAAATACCCAGTGAGCTTCTGGTGCTGGCACAGTGACAGTATAAGCAAGCTGTCTTTGCAATGATTTTGCAAATGATCCATTACAAGATTTGAGCACGAATTCTGCAAAGGCCGTAAGGCCCCAAGGGCAACACATTCTATGTACGGCCACCTAAGCATTCACCAGATAGACAGGGCTACAGGCTAAAAAGAAATCCTTCCAAGACTTTTTGGACAAATGCTTTGCAACAGACTTGTGAGTTGTTTTTTCCTCTCTCTCCCTCTCTCTCTCATTTTGTTCAGTTGCCTGGCATTTGCTAACCCACAAGCTGCTGTTTCCCTTTCCAAAGAAGCTCTGATGGGTGGAGGGCCAGGAAAAATTAGCCCAACTGATGAATGCAATCTCGACAGAAAATATGTTTTTTATCAGAGACCACATGTTGCCAACAGCAATTAAAGTAAAACTGGGAGATTTCACCGGATATAAGCCTGCAAAAAAAAAGGGGGGGGGGGACTCACTTATCAGGTATCCGTCAGTTCAAGCGGATTACTCAAGTGCTCTCAGAGATTGCCAGCAGCCAGGAAAGGGGCAGTCTCAAGAGAGGTGCCAAAGTTGCCAGAGCAGTGGTGTAGGGGAGGCTGGGCGACACGCTCGACCTGTGAAAAGGGGGTCCAGCGGGAGGACTATACAGGTAAGAGTTCATTCTCACAGCTTCACAGGCGGAGGGTGCCGTCTGCTTTGGAAGCACGGGGCCTCTTGCACTGGTTTAAGAGCTGTATGTGCCTGCACTTGAGAAGATGAAGGTTATCCCAGGGTCGAGGGGGCAAAACTGGCAAGAGAATCACACGTGTTTACTCCGATTTTCTTTTCTATCCTCCTAGTGCAAATGCGAAGAACATTCACTGGTCTCACCAGGGGACTGTCTTTGAATCTCAGCAGTGTTAGCCCAGAAGCCGGCTCTATGCTCAAGCGAATGAGTTTAGAGTTGCCGTTTTTTCATGGGGCTTGGCCATTCATTCAAGTACAAGTGGCCGAAGACTGCAACTTAAAACTCTAACAGACAGGAGTTTTTCCTCCTTAGTGATGTTTGTGTTATAGATGTTCCACTCCAGAAGAGGTTCAGACTAGGAACCTTAGCCATGAGGGGAGCTCAATAAATGACAAAAATTAGCATTTTAATATTGAAGAATAACAGGAATTTCACTGAGTACACTCTGCAAGAGTTGTAAATCATTTTCCCAGCTAACCATGCTAGGCAAAGAATTCCCCAGGATTGTCTCCCAATAGCTGAAAATACGTGGTAAATATTATTCGACCGTGTCTATTATCCTTGATTTCAAATGACTACTGCATAATTATATAGTAAAAGCTCACAGTGACAGAGAACATCACTTACACCCATTCTATTTCACAARCTATATAGAATAATAACAGTAATAACAGCTAAAATATTCACTTAAATGTATATGGAATATAATGCAAGCAACCCTGGTGAAACTTTGCCTGCATATACCGAGAGTAAGGGGCTGCATTCTGAAGAGTCTGCTCCCAGTGCTACTGCAAAGCATGCAAAATACAGCCGTCCCTCCTGAGGTCTCTTAAGGAAGGCTTCAGCCTTCCATCCAGCCTTGCAGCGACTGATCAGATCTGTACTGAGGCAATGAACGAATCAGATCGTTTTTCTTAGTAATATTAAAAGTACACACTCCAGGGCCAAAATTTCCAAATTCACATTCTTTGGCATTGCTGTGGTATGCCTTATGGACACAGGACAAAACTGTGGGCCAGGCAAAGCCAAAGATCAAGCGAGTTCTTTGTTTTTCTTGTTGGTTGTCTCTGGAGAAGTGAATATATGTGCTGTGAGAAATCATGCATATAAGAAAGCAGGGATAAAATTTACAGTCACAGAGGAGTAGTACAAGGAAGGGCAGTGCTGAGAGGGGATCCAGAAAGGAGAAGACAGAGCGGAGACAAAGGGCAAGGGAACAACACCGCAGGTGAAYGGCCTGAGGGAGGATGGCAGGGAGATGGGAAAAACTAAGCTTTTCGTAGCTATGAGAAAGATGCAACCCAACAGGAGGCCAGGGCTGACTGGGAGCCTGTGTGCAGCGCCGCTCTGAGGAGCTCGCCGTGCTGGGTCTGAAGTGTAACCAGCTAAGAAGTGGAGCACAATTTGCCATCTATCACACATGCTGACTCCTAAAGTGATTGCCTGTTCTGTTAAAACAAAACAAAACAAAAACTCTCAAGCAAAATAACCCTAACGCCCTCTCAAGTTAAATACGTCCAATGGTTTGGTAGCTAATACAGGAACTTGGAAAGGCATGACAGAAGGCATACAGAATTCTAGTGCTTCAGGGAAAAAAAAAAAAAAAAAAGCAACCCACAGACTAGAATAAATGAACTTAAAAGAGAAAAACAGAAAGTACACTTGTTATTTTATGAGAAAAAAATGAGTTGTGGTCAATGGCTGCACTGGCTTGGTATGCATCCGGATCAGCCTGTGCACCTCTGCACAAGCACACACAGCCCAGCAGTGTTTCTCCTTTCGCTCTGTTGCTCTCAGCCTGTCCAGTGGCATAATTTACAGAGGCGGTGAATTCCCCGAGTATATTGTTCTAAGCAACGTCTGTTTTTTTAAAAAAATTGTTATCCGGGAACTAAGTAGTAACACAGGTCCTTGCCCTCCTATCCCCTCCAAAAACATTTCTGTTATTTCCCAAACTCTATTTTCTTAAAGGAAACAAACAGCTATTGTTTTCCTTTTTCTTTCTGTATTCAAGTCCCTTGTACCATTATGGCGACTGCTAAATCAATAGCATCTCAGAAACAAGTAAACAAATAATTTGAATCGCATGTACCATTCTGCGAGTCAGAAGAGAAAATGTAATGCATTAACACTCCTCAGCTTCACTCAGACAGTTGTATTACAGTACGTCCACTGAGCGTGGTGACGGAGCCTTGCATTAATAGGGCTGTACCTGGGCTTTGGTTATCATGGCCCAGATGACACATGCCTCCYCATTAAGATGCAGCAAATTTCATTATGAGCCTGAATCCTTAAACTAAAGAAAATAGCCATATTTATTCCCTCTTCTTAGGTTGAAACCAAGACCAGAATTTATTCTTGTCACTAGGTGAACCAGATTATCCTAAAAAGATCTGTGAAATCATCATCTTTAGAACCTAACATGCCATTAAACTAGCATATGTCTACTTCCTTTATGCCATCAAAGTGAAGCAAATGCAAAGGTTTGGGGTTTATATACACAGAACTGGAGAATAGTTGAGGTTGGAAGGGACCTCTAGAGACCATCTAGTCCAGCGCCCCCACTCGAGGACGGTCAGCTCTCAGCAGATCCAGATCCCTATTTCTGTGAATCAGATACTGATTTTATTCTTGGAACTCAGGGTCTTGCAATGACTCAGATTAAGGCAAACCAGGGTTCTTCGACAATATCTCGGGGCTGCATGAGGAATTGAATCCGACAGTACTAAGATCTCAACCTAGGAGCCTTTACAGTCTGCATTAAGATTTTTCAACTGATCAGCAACATCTATCAATAAAGCTAGAAAAGAATAGCTTCCAGACTTAAATATGCAGAAGAACATATTATTACACAAATATATCACCCGTAATATATATTCATATGTGAATGTGCAGAAGTAGATATACTTACATACCCACAGATATATACTAAMTCCAACCAAGTAAGGGCTGTAGCAAGCTCAGGGATTTTGGACACAGACAATGTCTGCAGAGGTTCCTACAAAAGCACATCTACCGGTGCTACAGTACAATACTGCAGCAAGTTTGCCGTGCARATCCACTCCATGTTTACAAGCGCTACACTTCTGCAAAGCTATTGCTCCAGAAAAACATCATCTCTCCAAGTGTCAGGGTTGCCGCTCTCCTCCAAATTCAGAGTTGCAGCAGCAGCAAGGCAATGCACCGTGAAGCAATKGCTGCAGTAGTTTTTTGTCCTCTACAAATAATACTCAGTGACGAGTAAGCTGAAGCTGGCATGATTCCACTGCCTGCAGTAGACATGTGTTGAATTACACCTTAAAACATCAAGCCTTCTTTTACTGGAAGGCACGCGAGTCCTTAGCCCGGCCTGCCTAACCTGACTCAGCTGAATGTCAGGCAACCCGAGCTGAAACGAAGACAAAGTCAGCAGCTCTGTTCAAGTCCATAGGGCAGCCTGAGTCTGAAAGGAAGCTGCTGACAGAGAAGGTCCTTTAGCAGAACCTCCTAAAGGAAATGCTGAAAGAGCGACTAGAAGTGGGAGAACATATACCACTATAGGATAAGAATATTAAAGAAAGTAGAGGGAGAGGTATTTAAATGGTCGTTTCCGTTCTTTCTAAGTTTCCATTTAGGCTAAGCTTAATAAACATGAATCACACCTAAAATAAAATCACAGGTCTATTTTGCACTTTGCCTGCCACATTTTCAGTGCTTGGCCTTTTGCTGCAGAGTACAGCTAGCCTGCACAGAGAAATTCTTTCTCTTCGCATGTCTCGACAAGCTTTTGCACTTTTTTCTCTCCTCTGAGCTTGCCTCCTCTATTTTTATGCAAGTGCTAGAAGGCCTCCTGCCCCTTCCCTGAGCCCAGCAACACACTGTAACAAGCACCAACCACACAGATTTTTTTTTCAAAGCACACATCTTTTTCAAGCTCCAGCTGAAGATTTTTTTTTTTTTTTTGCTTCCACCTCTTGCCCTAAAAGCCTGAACCTCACTGACTGCTAGCGATCTTCCTTTAATTTCCAGCCTAAGTTTATTTTTGTTGTAAGACATCTAGGACTTTCCAGCCCAAGACATTTTTGTTCTTGTGCTGATGCTGGTCCCCTCTTTTCTCTAGTGTTTGCCTCTGTGTTGGATTTACAGGCAGCAGACATATCCGGCAGTCTCAGCTGGAGAGCCCTCTGCCAGTCAAAACTCCACAGGGCCATASATCTGTTTTTCATACTCAGTCCCCTTCACGCCCATCTTTGCTATCTTCTGTCACTCCACGTTACAAAGCTTGGAATGATGCTGTTGCATTTGTTTGTGTGCTCAAGTCTATTGCTTGGTTTCAAGTCAGCCTAATAATGTTGTTGGAAAGGGAGGGGCTGTTTGTTATTTAGCTTTTTCCTTGTGGTCTGACCAGCAAATTGAAAACTAAAAAAAAAAAAGGCCAATCTCCACACAACTAATCTAAAGCAAATAGACACAAACTGCTCATAACTGACACATTGCTGCTTGTCTTGAACACCAAAACTTTGATGTGTTTTAAGGGGAGTAAAGCTTTAAACCACAAATTTGAACCCAGTTCTGTTCAGAGACTTGGGCTCTCTGTTCTGGAAGGCTCTCGCTGATCCCGGCAGGTTCACCTAGCTGTTGACATGCTCAAGGTGAGCCAAGATGACAAAATCAGGAGATGAGCATGGGCTATCGAACTCTACAAGCGTTCACTGCTTTACCAGGGGAGAATCATACCTCATCACCAGTGAAGAAAAAAGCAAATCCATAGTCTCCACTGGTGTTTTYCTGTTTGTGTCACCTGAACTTTATCCTCTCCTTCATGTACAGGTAAATGATGTTGATATAATGCACCCTGGCTGACTCATTCAAACCTCCAAAAGAATAAATGCATAAAATAACCAACTAGTTTTAAGAGATCAAATATGAAATGAAGTGAGTTATATGCTGTAGGGCTTCAGAACGTCATGTTCTTTGTACAGGAGAGATAAAAAGTTACTTGTGCATCTGCTGCTCTGGACAGCCATCTATTGCAAAGCAAAACAGCCAGTTATAGAACAGACTTTAATTTATTATATATTGTATCCACACGCATAGCTAGCTTCATCACTTTTTAAGTTGTGTATCGACCTCCTACTAGCTGTATGAGAAGGAAGAAAAGTTGTAAGCTGATGTCTCGTTTCCTGATATGCCGGCATGAACTGTGTACAGACCATGCGGTAACTTCCCAAAAGGGGCTTAAGTGACAAAGGCGGAGTCCTCCCGAAACATCACTCACGCTGACACTGGCTCAYGGGCGGACCCTCACAAATACCACCCTTCAAAGATATTGTGCACAGGCCATGTTGCATTTACACAACTGGCTCTGGTCTGGGCTGTGGGAAATTACTCCGGGCTGTTAATGAACGTCACCATTTTTTCACATAACTGATTTCAGGTCCTTCTTGGTGCGGCCGTTCCAAAGCCTGCCACGCTGCAGAGCRCACAGCTGGCTCGAAGGGTGAGCTCAGGCGTGTTTGTGGTGCCTGGCCAGGCAGCTCCCTGTGGCTGTGTCAGCGTCTCCTCCATGAGGCTCATTTCCTTACGTGCGTGTGGATGGGAGCAACTGGAATGGCCACTCACCCAAACACAAAATTGCTCTGTTGCACGGCTTTGTTTCGAGCAAAGGGAAAATCCTAACATGCAGAAGGGGAAATAAAGCACTAATAAGGCAACTCAGCATCAGTTTCCTCTTGCTTTCATTTGTAGTTTAGTGGAATATTTATTTAAAAATAAACGCAATTAAAGAGCTGCTTGAAGCGATCAAAACAGCCTTAGTGATTCCAATGTGGCGCCTCGAGAGCCAGGCTGCCTCCACTCGTGCACAGCTCACAAGAAGCTTGCCATGCTCTTATGACCACTGGTCTCCACTGCTGATAACAGAGAGCCACCAGTGCTGCAAATCCYTTAACCTTCAAGAGCACAGTTGGCTTCTACATACGACAACAACAAAAATGCCCATATTTCTTCTTTGAGTCGTGCTTGATCCATGACCATTTCTGTCAAACGCAATGATTTCAGTCCTTGTCAGCAGTGTACGCGTTCAAAGGCACGTGGCTAAAACCTGCGCTACACACAAGCAGCGCAGTCAAAGCCATGTTTACTCCCCCGTAACAATCACTTCAAGTGACATTTGTATTTGGCCCATAAGCAGAGGAGTTCACCTGACACAGGGTGGCCCAATTAATGCTAAAGACCTTGTCTCTCCGATCCTGGGATTACGCTGGATTCCAATACAGCTCCCATTTAGGGGTATTACGGAGGAATCAATCACTTGTCGAGAGGGAGCACTGAGCTCCGCTGTCGGGAGAGGGTGCTCCTCTGCGAGCAGCACATCAGGCTTTGTCCGAGAGACTGGAGCTGACACCRAGCCAGTCTCTGTTGGCCATCAATTACTGCTAGCAAAGATGGCAAGTCCCTTGCGCGGAGTGAGCAGCGGCGGCGGGCAGCCRGCAGGCAGAGCCGCCGCGCAGCCCGCCTGAGGCAGGCCCAGCAGCCACCGGCAAAGCTCGCCGGCTGCAACCGCGCCACRCACACAGCCCGTCTCCTCAAGAAAAACTGAGGGGCCTCTCCGGGCTTCGGGCGGCAG
The DNA here is from genome assembly GCF_003343005.1 of Rhea americana. Taxonomy (NCBI): domain Eukaryota; kingdom Metazoa; phylum Chordata; class Aves; order Rheiformes; family Rheidae; genus Rhea; species Rhea americana. The sequence goes on along the minus strand of NW_028186417.1, from coordinate 397,673 downwards.
GAACGCAGAGGACACTCCTCCTGCTTGTTCCGCAGGAAATCCAATGCCATGTTAGCTGCTTTAGGCTGCAGTAACAGACTTTGGGTTAAATAGAAAAAAGGGCAGAAAATGCCCTCAGATTACAGAGATTCATGTTCAAACGTGCTTAGAAAACAATGGAAAGAAAGAAAGAGGGAAACATTCCCCTCACCTTAAAATAAAATTAGGTTCTGGATTCAGATTGACTGTTATTTGGAACTGAGGACAATAAACATTGCCAAGCATACAGATTATTTTTCCTTTAACTCAATTACAAAAGCAGCAAAAAAGAGGTGCTGCAATAGTGGTACCTCTTTTGTTTTCTGCAAAGCATTTTTTTTTTTAATCTCTCTTAGATGTTTTTTAAATAATAGGCTTAGATAGTTTGCTGTCACATCTTGCAAATTAGCCAAAACCCAGGTGAACACAGGGTCAGGAACAGCAATATTTTATATTTGTAGARAGAGAAGATAGCAAAGGGGTTAACACAGAAGATCTCTGTATGGTCAAATCTAATTTAGCATCTTGACTGCTGATCTAGAAGGGAAACTGAAAAGCAAGTTAATAGCATTTGCAAAGGAAAAAAAAGATCTCAATTTGGGACTGTTCCCAGGAATGACAACTGGATCCCAACAGCCTGACACAAATATCAAAACGATTAATAACATGGAAGGAAAAAAAAATAAAACAGCGGCATGAAAATATTTGTTAGCTATTATACCAGAAGCGTAYGGAAATCCCAGCTAAGCTCAGGCCCCCAGCGTTATGCTTCGTTAGAGACGGTCCTTCTTCCAAAAGGCCTCACAGCGTSTGCAGGTGAGACGGACCACCACGCGGCTCACGTCACCCCAGAGCTGGGACTCGCAGGCGTTGCTCACCGCAGCAGGCGCCCGACGCCCGCGCGCTGGCCACTGCCCCCTCGCCTGCCCAGGAGCTCAGCAGGACTCACCGGCAGATCCAGCCACAGAGCCAAAAGCAGCAACAGGATTTCTACCAACCGGGAGCTGCACCCAGCAGCAGCCGAGTTCAGGACAAGGCAACCGCAGCCGCAGCATGGCCTGGCTCAAACCAAGAGGAAGCTTTATAGCTTCCCGTGAGCTCCTGACCACCCCAAACCAGCATCCATTTCTGACACACTTTCAAGCACGTGTATTCAAAAAGTACCAAATGACAGCAGTGGATTAAACTGATTCCTTTTATGTTAAGAAGTTTGGAGCTAAATCCTGCTCARTATAACATAACCCTCAGGTTCTCAAACATCTAGATAAAATTCCAAAAGAGAGAAAGGCACAACTCTCACTGATTTTGATGAAGTCCAGGTCTCATCTCCCGGGTTTACATCCCCAGCTTTGCTACCCTCGGGAACACATTCCTTGCATATATGTGCATCCATAAATCCCAGCTGCATAACATTACATGAAAAAATGAGAAAAGGACAGGAGACCAAGCATTAAGAGGTAACCTCATGAGTAAATACGTCCCTATGTCAGGAAGCAATTTCTTGCAATATTCTTTGCTCTTTAATCGCGCAAGCCATAATAAGATTCAGTGTTTGCAACTAGAAGGCAAACAAACAACTTTTGACTAAATTTAGAGCTCATAATTTTCACATGTGAGGGAGTGAAACCAATGGAACATGTTACATGGGGTCAGGAATATCCTCCCTTTAAGTCTGTGTTAGACACCTCCCTCCAAACGCATTTTTTCTTGGGAAGACCTCACAGAAGGCTGAGGGTTCGACATGCCAGTCTATCCATGGATGGGCCTACCAGAGCGTGCTGGGAACTGCCACAGCTCTCCTGTGGGCAACAGATTTAGGAATCTGCAGCAAAGTCCTGGAGAACTAGGGCTGTTCTGGGAATTAACCTGCAAATCCTCTGCGAGAACAAAATACACAGCAAGCTGTGAGGAACACCTCAGGAGAGTAGCACTGAGAACAGTGAAACTAGCTGACTTGCAKGAAAAGATCATTTGAGCCATGTTTGCCACAGGGTCTTAAGAAAACCACTAGTTAAAATATTTTTTAAAAGGAAAGAACAAACATGGAAAACAGTCGTCATTCATGTTGCATTCTTCCTTAACAACAGTGCCCAAGATAGTCTTAATTATTTCCTGAGCTCATTTCCAGACCATAGAAAAGGTAAATCTCGTGAGAAAAGCTACTATTTTTCATTGCACCAGTACAGTGGCTAGAAAAAACGTAGAGAAGTTTTCAGACATGCAGGTCGTTCTTTACCTGAAAGCTTGCCTACTCCTCCACCTAAATCTGTTTTTTCATTTAGCAGCTATTTCCCTTGCTGGAATATCAACTTCTATTGAAATCTGAAAAAGCACATTTTTTTTTCAGTAAGTTTGTTGGTGTTCTTTTCCTTACAGCTTTGAGTTGAGTCCAATTTTAAGCATATGAGATAAAACTAAGCATCTTTAAGATAAACTGGAGGTTGCTACGTTACCACGACAGTAGGTTTCTGTTGTAGCTGATGATGGTTTGTGCTTGCTTGGATGGTAATTACTGTCAAAATGCAAAGGGTTAGYGAACAGGGCCCATGGGAAAGGGCAGGATGACAGTCTATGCAAGACATCCTGATAATAGGTCTGAGAGCAATTACTGTATGGTTTATTATCAATATATTTAACTCTCTACCTCTCAAATATCCAAATGCCTTTGCTGTCTGTGTCTGTGCCTCATGGTATATGAGGCTCACTACAGCCCTATATGATAGCCACTGGCTTTGCCAAGCCCCAAAGCCCTTTTGGGCAACTTTTCCAAGTGTTAGTTGTCCCTCTCGAGGCAATGCTCTCTACTGAGTCTGCAGATATCCTGAAACAAATAGTAGAGAATTTGGAATAGAAACTGTTCAATTGCCTCTGAAACCAATGATGAAAATTAACATGTATTTTTTTAAAATGGGTTAGCTGCTGGCCAAACACAACACGTACAACTATCCGATGGTCTTATTCTATAATATCCAACCACAGAAAATCAGGAAAAAAATCTAGATTCAGCTTATTACAAGAATTGATGAAGCCTTTCATTGGAATCCATAATTTGATTATTCCCTGGCCTTACACTGGGAACATAATCCAGCAGAGGAGAAATCTTCCACTGGTATGAGTAAGGTCACAGAAATCAAGGGCACAGCTTGGGAAATCAACACTTTCATCAACTGTAAATCTGTTTTTGTCTGTGCCTTGTCATAGAACCAGGGAGGACAACAACCATTTGAACTTTCTGGCACTTCAGATCGCTTTCCTTGCGCAGACATTCCCAGGAATAGATGCCCAGGACTCTGAAGAGCCACAGAATGGTTCTGCTCTTTCTCTTCACAAGGGCCTGATTTAATTCAAGGTACTATGAACGCTCCCTCTCTAGGGAATATGGGCACTTTCTGCCTCTTTGACCCAGCTCCCGCCAAAGGACAGAGGTGGGGGATTGTGCGGAAGCTCACAGTGATGCTGCCAGTACGTAGCTGCTCAGTCGCTTGTAGAAGCACTATTTTCAGTTAAGTTGAACCCTATCTTATGGGACTCCCAGTCAGGAAGACACCTGCTGCCCACTCTAGCTCTGTCAGATCAACATCTTTCCTTACAGTTGAGAGAAATTCTGAAATCCAGCCAAAYAGGTTTACAAACCAGAATTTCACCCTGTCATAAAAACCTGTAGTATTTGTAATTAGCCTTCAGATKTAGGACTCATACTTAATTTAAAATGATGAATGATAGTTTAGAGCACTCTTGGTTTCTTTTGTATTTCCAATAGTATTTCCTTTTAGCTAGAGGAACAATATTTAAACAGAAATACTTTGAAYAGATCCTGCCTTTCTAGGTCCAAAATACTGCCAAAGGATAACAGATAAACCAAGCAGCATCGCCCGCACACCGCATGACTCTGTAAATTCTGTTGAGTCAATGCGTCTGCACATGTACTTCCAATCAAGTATGCCATTTGTATAGCAAGGCTTAGGTCACTAAATCCTCACCAGTTATTGACAGAGCCACATAAGCTCCACCTGACTTGGTGGGAGATCTAGGCATTCTCACATATTAAAAGCAACTGTTCAGGTAGCGACTAAAGCGTACCGCCAACACTGACAACTGTCCCCGGGATGCAGTCAGGACTCTGTCAGCCTCTGCAGCTCAGAACATTCCCTGCACAGCACAACTCCAACCATAATCTCATTCCGATTAACAATGCCTTGATGGCAATTTCATTATTCAGAAAGTAACGTTTATTAGTCTGTTGTAATGTGTTGTGATTGTAACTCTAATGCTAACAGGAAGAAGCTTAACCTCATTTTTAGTACAGTTAAAAACCTTGCAACGATGATCAGGGCTTCAGACGTCACCCAAGCAGATCTATGCTATGAGTGTTTTTTTTATTTTCTTGTACTTCTACTTCTTAATACTCTCAGATCTAGTCTTTCAGAATCCCACTTACAATCCACATTTTCTTTAGATTATCATTACAATAGCAGAAGTAACCCTCATCCTGCATATAATTTGCATGACTTAGGTAGACTGTGTTTTCAATTACATTAATAAGCAAAATAAGGTATACCGTTTAGAGCTTTCTCTCACTTAAAATGAACATTTTCATTAGTGAATTCTTCAGGCCTGCCCTTCCTTCCTCCATCACTCCACACACCTAGGATGATTATTAGATTTCATGAAGAAAGCACACTGTAACTTTTGGTTTCAGTCTATTCCATTCTCACTGAAAGCTAGAAGCTAACTAAGACCCTACAGATGACAGTGCAACCAGAGTGCAATTTTTCGCATTACCTCCTGGTTTTATATGCAGATCATCTGCATTTGCTTTTACTGCTTCAGTGATGCTTTTTAGATGTGCTTTTCTAGTGAAGGCACTTGTATGAAAACACAAGTAATACGGGTCCTGGATTCTTTCACTGTGATTTTGGTCTGCCTCTCTCCAGGTAACCCAGAGATTGTCATAACAGTTCTTCCAAAGACTATAAAGAACATACAATGACTATTTTGAGCAGCTTAAGTTGGATTTGAGAGCAACAGGAACCTCAAGGTCAGCCTACATAGGAATGTAGCTTCTGCTTCCTTGGCCTTACAGCCAACCTAACATTCCTTGCCTTAAGCTCTAACAAATTTTCTATGCCCAGGTACCCTGCCAGTAGGCCTTAGTTTTGAAAACACATAGGCTAAGTCTCTGTCACTGTCACCAGCTGATGGGTAAGCATATCTACCGCTGCACGAACCACAGGACCAAATCAGACCAAGAAAATGTRGGACTGTGCTTGAAACCTACGGCATTGCTAGATCCATTTTACAAAGCTGCTGACTGTTGATCCCTCGTAGTCAAGGAGAGTTTGGCATCAGATTTTTCAAGGTGTGTCTGGTCTTTTCACTAGATCTCAAAAAGGGCTGGAAGGTAGAAAGCTTTTCATACAGTATCATTAATGCATTAGTTACATTATCCCTTCTCTGACCATTCAAAGCCCATGTAATACCCAATTATTCATACAAGAATGCATGACATTTTTATTGTTGTAGCTGATCAGTTATGGCTACAGATCTGGGAAATGTAAAGGGCAGAGACCAAGAAAGGGAGATTTTTCTCAGCAAAGCCAATAAAATGTAAATTTCCAAGCTGAATGCTAAATRTGTGAAAACCTGAATAATTCCAATGCAATTGGTAACCTTTACTCCATGCATTAGGCCCATAGTCTTAAGCAAAGCTTCCCTCTGATCAGTAAATTGAACACCACCTGAATGTATCGTACAGCCCTACTTTATCCTTTAACATCGATGATTTTTTAATCTCCTGGGCTATTACAACACGTAAGGGACAACATGAAYGCTCAAGACAAGCCTTTGCCGAGACACTCACGAGTGTAATGACATTGGAACGTGTGATGCCTTGCACCACAGCTGTTGCATGCAAACGTGCACATGCACTGAAACAGTTGTAAACCTTTCCCTAGCTAGATCAAGAAATATCATATAACGGTCAACAGTATAAGGATGAAAGGACACCATAGGCATCTCCAGTTTTATTACACTCCCACATATAATCACAGATAACATACCCAACATCAGTAATTATAACACCACGTGCTACATGTCTGATGTATCTGGAACCCTCTGCAAACTGCAGGTAACTCTCTTTAACCCAGCTGAATGCCAATGAAATGCACACACAACAGAGACACAGCCAAGACCCTCTCTCGGGATTCTGCTCGGGTTTGTAAAAAGCCTAAGCTTTGCAGCATGCAGCTTGTAAGTACCTAATCACCTTTACCTGGGCTACTCCATGAAATTCATCCTTAAGACCATATCTGGAAGCAGAGCACAGAGGGTTACTGAAAATATGGAAGAATTTAGATTACTGCATTTGTACCCTGCAAAACACCACACGCTTTCCTCACCACCTTCCAGTGCTGTTTTTGTGGTTAGAATCTTGCTGTAAAAGACTGTATATGCCTGAAAGTAGATTCTGGGTGGGAAATGGAGAAAGGTGAGAAAAGGAGAGATTTTATGTGTCAAAATATTTCCTGTTTTACCATGCAAATAATATGAAATCCCACTGAAATCTGGAGGGAGGTTTCCAGATGGCAGGGTTCCTAAGTACTTGATACACTGACTGCAAATAGCATCACTGCAGTAATACAAGCGATTCCCCCCAAGCCTTAAGAAAGGTGAGATAGGCCTTCCCTCTACGTGCCCAGCCACAATCTACTCATCTGCAAGAGTGGACAGGAAGCAAAGAAAGTGCACAAGGATCACTGATGCATGATAATCCCAAGCGGGAAAGATCCTCTACTCTCGTCGACCTAGAGAAAGGACCATGCTGCACCCTCTCCAGTCTGATACTGCACCGGTATCTTTGGTGTCCCAGTACAGGGCCTCTGTAAAGGGAACAGAACAATGCAATGAGCACAGGACATGACTAACCAATGACTCCATAAATGGGATTCCCAAACTATTCCCAAAGGGGAAGCATCATTGAGTAACACTTATCAGTATGGCCTAACCTAAGACTCAAGATAGCTATAGGGGCTCTCAAAAGGCAAAGCAGCTTCTGTTTTGTGTAGCATCTAAGTGTCTCTTCAGGTGAGGCCGCACCTACTCTTTGGGAAATACTTCTTCTGAGTCAAATCACATTGATATGATATAGAAACAGACATAAGTGACTGATTTATATAGCAGTGTATAAAGGGAGAGGTGTTAATGTATCTGGCAGGTGTAAGGAACATAGATTCTCTTGTAATTGATTTTTTCCCTCTTGTGCAACGTTCATATGAAACATTAGCAAAGGTGAGGTGAAGGAGAAGGCATAAGGAGGAGCTTCATGTGGAGAGCTTTCAAAAGCAGGACAAAGTACAGTTACACTCCCACTCTTGCACTCTTCAGCTTATAATTAATTCTACAAGGCAGCTCCCTATCCCCAGTCCTTTGCTCCATAAATCACACTGCACTCTGGAGCAACTRGGGCATAGTGTGCTGCCTACTCACACCATGTTTACTGCTAGAGAGGTGAACGTCTTTGCAATTCTACAAACCCGTGACTGTATTTGGGATTCTCTTCTCAAAAGTGGCTTCAACCAGCTGTTAATTTGCAAATCAGCTACACTGCATTGTCCACAAGTCTTCACTTGGGGTGACCAAGTCCTTCAGGCACGACTTGCTGTTTGGAGGAAGGAAACATTTCCCTTGGAAACCACCAGAAGGGGAGAGAAAATGGGTTCACTGCCCCTGTTGAAGCTATTCATGGGCTGGAGAGCTCAAGTGAGAGGCAGAAATACTAGTTCTTTCTGAAAGGCTGTTGCAGGCCCCTGAGTTAATGATGCTCTCACATCAGGAGAATCAGTAATGGACATGTAAAAGCTAGAGACCTGTGTTCTGGTCTTGGTCACACAAGCTGCTTTGTGTGACAGCAGTTAGATACAAGGGAGCATAACTAAGCAATCAGCCAGGGAGACCAGGAGTCAGGAGAGCCACATTTTACCCCTGGCACTGTCACTGGCCTACAAGCCCATCATTACCCTTTCACCGTACTCGTGAGGATGGTCTTTAAATCTTTTAAGTCTAGGGGGCAGTGCAGAAGTGCAGCAAAGAAGGGGAGGACCTGCAGTGTTATCACACATGGATACTGGCGCACTCTCACACAAAATGTGTGACGGGTGCAGGCCTGAGGCAAAATCTATGCCCAGCCCCCATCGCAGCTGTTTATCTGTTCCATAGATGTTGGAGAATTTCTGTATCTTCCTACAGAAATGTCTCCTCCATCGCCAAAAGGAGCCTTTACTGGGAATTGGACTCAAATCACATGCACCAGAAACCCAATGGCATCTGTTTCTGCTCTGGAAAAAGAGAGATTTAAGAGAGCAGGGACCTCCCATCCCTCCTGTCAAATTCAGACATTATGTCTCCTTTCTGCTTCCTCTCCTTCCTCAGGAGGCACCTCTGAGACTCCACAGTGTGCAGGCAGAAATGCTGCAACAAGAGGATGAAAGAACAGAGACAATTTATTGAAACCATTTCTACTTGCTTTTTTCCCTAGCCCCTCTTCAGGGCTTCTGAAGTGAGGCAAGGGAAGCATCTGATTTCAAAACAGACAGTCTCTGCTCCAAGTATAGGGTTTTCTTTCCCACATTACCAATATTTTTAGACTTTCAGAGAATTACCGTGCTTTGACCATCCCTTCTGTATCCCTTACTGCACACAGAACATGACACAGACAAAGAGGAATCCTTTCCACGCCATAGTCAAATTTCTGCTTGCACTTCAGATTCATTTGTAAAGTAGGGTAAAAGATAAGTAAAATCTGACGAATGTCACACTTCAGGTGGGACATGCATCATACAAATAGCAGCGCAGGGCATCGGAACAAGAGACAAGAGCGAAGAAAAACCTTTGTTAGAACGCCACTGAGCAAGGCCAGTTCATCTGACACCACAAGGTAACCTGGTGAAGAGGTTCATGAACGTCAGCTGCTCAGACGGCTAAAAGTAAGGCTAGGCCTAAAGAGCCACCTTCGAGACTCTTCCTGGGGCTGCTTGTCCTTCACTATTGTTCTCACCTAAAATCTCCGCCGGCAACGCGCAGGCTGTATTACTAATGCTCAGCCCTTAGCCGCTTTCACCTATGAGGTTATCCTGCARGGTTCAGTTCGGAAAAGGCCCTCTCCCGTTCGTAACACTAATACAAGAACACAAACTTCTGTTTTCTTGTTTCTGGGGGTTTTCCACAGGTATTAATACTCCTATATAGGAAAGTGCTTTCTTAGTACACACTAAACCTTACCAGACACAAAACACAGCCACCAATGCTCTTCTCCACTTCTCATTTCTTTCARTGTCTGTGACAACACTCGCCTGTGTTTACACACAGGAGCTCTGAATCTTGCAGTGCAAAAATTGTGCTGAATGTATCATTTTGATGAATTGCCATGCATTAATCTGAGCACAGGAGTTCCTTCTGGAAGAATACCACAGCGGCAGGGACGGAGAGATTTCAAAACCCTGGAGGCTTTGAGGTAGGTCTCAAATCGCCTCAGAATGGCATCTCACTGACACTGTCTGTGTACACAGACAGACAGATACACTGCAACAGGTATGAGTATGCAGATAGTATATGGATACACCACAACAGATCTGTGTGTATAAAGTATGTGTTGTTTGRATCACTGATACCTCCCTAAGACCCAGTTGCAAATGCCCCTTGTTACAGAGTCCCAAACACAGATAAGGAAATAGTTCAAGCCCACAGAGGGGTTATGGGCTCAGAGAGAAAGGCAAAAGAAGAAATACATTCAAGGACTGACTCATACCCAGGGCCAGTCATAGAATCATGTTTCTTGAAACTAGCACCTCAGTACCCTAAGATCTAACATCACCACCTCTCTTCAGCACACACATTAAAAACACGCATGTTTGCTTGTCTGATATATCAGGACAAGAGATTCCAATGAACTGCGCTATAAATCAACAGGCCTGATACAGGAGCTGCCACTGAGGTTGGAACTACCACATCTTCAAATTAGTTCCTATTTTACCAGATCTTGCTCACCATCTTGGGAAAATACTGTGCATTCAGAAGTATTTAAGTATTTGCCCTTGCTAGGTAACTGTTTCTGAAGCAAGACCTTGTAGCTGGAGAATCACAGAGCAATAGCACTGGCAGGCAAACACATACTTCATCCTGCATAGCTGGGTGAATTCTGTGCAGAGATCGACGGCCTGTTTGTGCTCAGAAACAGCTGGCAAATCCCCACTTGTCAAAAATATTCATCCTTCAAAGCACAGAGAAAATAAAATGGGGACAAATACCACTAGTCTGACTCACCAGCTAAAATAAAAGCTACTTTTCTTGTGCATACTAGTGACCTTAATGTGACCTGATGCATTATTGATGAAAAATGTGCTGTTTGTGAGGAGATGGGATGTGGGAGTCGGGGTAGGAGGGGAGGGATGGGAATGAATGAAGACTGAGGATTTCACTTGAATCGCTGGTTATTTGGCACATCAGGAGTTTCATTTACTTTCCTGCAGTCAAGTGGAGAGTTTCACAGCAGACAACATTGAGAGTAAGCTGCCAGCTTGCTGAAAAGGAATGGCAAGAGTTCCCATGAAAAATTGAAGAAGCTTCATTTCCTAAAGCAGCAAGGTTATCATCAATACCCTTACCTTGCCTGTACTGAAAAAGGCAGAATTTTCTCTGGAAGATTAATTTTCTAGATGCACAGACTCTCTGGCTGAGCTGAAGTTCCAGTCTAATTATTACCCCTCATGTGCCATCGAGCACAGAAGGAAGCTGTGCTTTCTGAAAAGACCTGCATTTCTGGGGAAGAAAAACTACACTGTGGGCTCTTCTTTATCAGAGAAAAAATGGAAGCATCTCAAAGGTGAGATAAAAGCTATCTGAATGCTTTGGGAATGGCTGCGTGCTCTTTTCCTAGGTAACAATCCAGCACAAGAAGTTTGCCACATCTGATCTCGTTTTGTTCTTTATTTCCCTTCCYTTGCAACAACACACAAAGCACCTACTGAAGCAGAGTTTTCACCTTGCAGACAAGTTCAAGTTATACTGCTGCTGTTCATGGCTCTGTGTTAATTTGTGCTGAGGCATGTTGCRTTTCCCCTTGCTTTTTTCTCTACTAGTTTTCCAAACAAATTGACCCATGGCAGAGGCAATGCCAAGCATCATTCCATTTCCTCATCTCTGGGATTTATGCTGCAGCTCAAAGCCTGCCTTTCATTTTGTCCTCTACATCTTAAATGAAACGTCCAAGGGGGTTGGTTCTGTGATTACAAACATCACATCCATTTTCCGTGAGCCATTTAATAGTATGGCAAGCCTACTGCTCTCCTGCAGTGATGGAAAAAGCAAAAAGCATACAAACAAAGCCCTTTAAAATTAAGGTTGATAGCAGATTATAACTAGACATTTACAAAATCCTAGCACCTATAGCCAAAGAAACAGGTATATATCAAAGTCTCAGATCTTAAAAAATGTTTATCCCATCACCTTAACTCTGACCCCAGAACCGCTGTATTTCTCATCTGATTCCCATCAAAGCAGGCTCCAAGAGCCTGTGAACTGAGCTGGTGTATCATTCCTACCCATACAGCTTAACACCTAACTGCAGAATATATTTCTAAGCAATCTCCTACTGAGYCAGGGTGCTGTTTTCCTCTTCCCCTTGTATCTTCACAGTGTTGATTCCAGTTTCTGACTAGCTTTCCCATTCCTTGTTCCAAAACCTACTTTGTAGTATGGACTACCTGCCATTCGGTCTTCTTTCTGATGGCACCCTTGCTTTGTCCTTCGTTTTGGCACAACTGGCCCCTCCAGCTCCTTGAAGTGTGACTTTGCTTCTTTCCTACTTCAACTGCTTTTTTCTCATTTCTGATCTGGACCATGATAATTAATTCCCGACTCTATCCCAATGCTACCGAGAAAAATTACTGCGTTTCTGGGTTGTGAGTCCTGTCATTATTTAAGTATCTCAATATTTAGATGTATTCATAAGTAGAAGCGACTATTCTTTCATTTTAGCCATTGTTTTTCAAATTATTAGAGAACACTCAGCCAGAAACGGTAACACTATGTCCATCTGCAAACTAGCTTCTGTGTGTGAATGTCTTTAAACATTAGGCATTGATATAGGCAGCAGCAGGACACTTAAATGCAAAGGAATACTGCAGGCAGTCAAAGCTGCAGTGACCTACAGCAGCCAACCAGTGTGGTGCTGGTGGAGCTCAAAGCTTCCAGTTTTCACCTCCATTTGCTGAGTTCCTCTTATTAGCTGGCTCACTTAAAGCTGAAAAATGAGAGATAGACCAGTCAAAAWCAGAGGCCATGATTTTTTGGAAAGAGCACCCTTTGCAAAGGACGTTTTTACTAATAAATGATTTCCCTGGGGCATCTTTAACTTCTCCATGTTGCTCTTTGGAGCTCAAGAACTTAAACCTTACAGTAATCTTGCTAATATTACAGGGCAAGAACTGTGCACTTCCTGCAAACTTTCCTGTGTTTATTAGACATAAATACACTTATTCCCACCTAGAAACTGAACCCAACTCCAAAGGTAGCACAGAGCTCCATTCCAAACTTACATCTGTAAGCATTTTTTTCTTCTGTCTGACTTCTCTCATCCCACAAAGTAACTGCTAGTGTTTAGTGACCTTCTGCACCAACAGTTCCACCTGTTGAGCATCAAAATAGATTTTCTTCATTTTAGCTCATGAGGAGCAGTGGTAGTGTCCTCTGTCCCACTGCCCAATGTGTCAGCAGCAAGAAGCAATAGATTTTAAAGGCATCAGATGTTACTTCATGAGGAGTACAGCACGAGTTGATAATACTGCAGCAAGTCACATGCCTTCTGCTCTAAAATAAATCAATTTCTGGGCAATGTTACTGTGTGCGAGCACCGCAGAAAGCATTCAGGTAGACTTGCCTAATTCCKGTTCCATGATGAGGCCAAAGTACAGGCCAGGTGAGAGTTTCTCTTTTCACACTTGTTCTACTGTAAAAGATATGCAATGAATATCCATAGTGCATGTAAAATGACATCAACCACTGTGTGAGGAGAAAGGTGAAGCAGTAACAGTACTTAGAATATAATGCTTCCTGACTACAACATGAATTGGGAAGAGGTAGTTCTGAAAAGCTAGAGAAGTTCTAAACCAGAGTAGAAAACCTGTTTCTATAGAGGAAACCAGGAGAAATCAAACACTACAGTCAACTGGCAACACATCCAAGTCCTCCTTCACTGGCTTTCACCACCTGGCGAAAGGTAAATGGTACCCCGACACATACTCATACCAAAACTGTCCTATCAAAGTTAATATAAAGCACCAGACACAGTTCTAGCTATACAGAAATAAACAGTGTTCTGAGATATTCTGTAATAGTGATGACATCCTAGACAGAATAGCTAGCAAATGTTGGTTTTCTGAGGACACAGCAAATAAATGTTGTGGTCCATGGAAAAAAGCTGTGTGTTCTGTTCCAGTATCTGAAAATCTTCTCTCAAATTAGCTAAAGCAAACATGAAGAACGTATTGTGACATAGACTGAGGTCTTCGTATATTTTTGAGATGACAAACACAGAGGCGCAGATATCTTCCCACAGTAACCACACTGACCTGTAGGGACTCTATACAACCGTGAGATTAGTCTGTGGAGCTCTTCTTACTATGTCTCATAGAAAGACTAGTTTAAAATTTCAATTTTCCTCAAGGAGAGCTCTACTGAAAAACAAACAACTAGATCTACTCTTTTCTTCAGTGAAGATAGCACCATGACGTTCTCACCCCATCCGTGCCCTCAGTATTCTGATCGCAGTAATTTGATTCATTCTGCTCAGAAAGCACCTTTGTAGCAAAGGGACAGAGCATGAAGCTGTGTTGACTTTTATCCTCTTATAGGTATTTTAGCCTAAGTTCAAATGACTGTGTGCATCTGCGTATGTTCTAGATTAGCATCCCTTAAACTATCTCTTGTACTGATTTTGGGGGAGGGAACAGAAGAAAAGAAAAATACCACCTGTGTAGTGCTCAGCTTTGGAGGCACAAAGACTTGGAAAACATTCATATGGCATTTGCCAAAAACCTGGACATACTGCATTATCTAATCAGTAGAGGGCTCCCTCGTCTATGCCAGTCGTATACATTGTTCCGTATATTTTCCCTTTTCACACACTCACTTGCATTTACAGAAGATCCAGATGTATCAAGCTGTCATTTCTCATTGTTCTCAGATCAACTCTAATAGCAGATAATAAAAAAACACAAGAGCTTGTAGAATTTAAGCCCACTCAACAGAAAAACTGGTCTCCAAATACAGCATGTCTAGGAATATTTCACACCTAGGAAAATCACAACTGCCTTAAAGAGTTCTCCTCCTTGTACAAAAATTTAGCAAATTTTGGATCTTGTTTAATCTTTGTCCGACTTCAGTCTTCATTCAGACTTTCAGCGTGACTACTTCTAAACATAAATAACATAAATCCAAAAAATAACAATGGATTTAATGACAAGCAGATACCAAAGTTCAGCACACCCTTGAATAACGTTCTAAGAACAGTGAGGATTCTGATAAAGATAGGCAGCGAATAAGTCTTCCCTACAAATCACTGTCAGCAAGTCTGGTCAGCTTCTAATTGAAGAGGGTAAGTGAATACAGCAGGAAACTTCAGTGTAATTAACGCTCCTCAAAGTTCCATCACTCTGGCACAGATAACAGCGGTGTTATCCTCAACACAGCTCTTAACCAGCCCACTTAAGGAGAATGCAACTAAATATCTTTAACTAAGATCATGGCGAGGATCAGGACTCCATCCAGTTGTACTGATGAAGCACACAAGCTGGGTTACTAAAAGCATTTCCAAGAGAGGCCACTACCACGATCGTAGCAGTTAATAGATGAACGCTTGCGTTTGTGCCAGGTGATGAGCATGGCGAGTACAGATCTTTCACTTAGGAATTATACTCCTGTCTTTGACGTTCATTTAAAACATCTGTGGTGCAAGAGTTCCCTTCCACTCTGTTTGTTTAAGGGTAAAAATTACTTCTGTGCTTACCTGCCAGCAATACACAGAAGTTCCTATCTTGATGTATCCATTCCATAACCTGAATGAAGGTCTCATTAGCTTTTTCTCAGCTGCATAGATTAAGAAAGCTTTAAGAGCTAACACAACAGGGTAGGAAACTAAGAACATGCATTTGAGTCTCACCTATATCAGTCTACTGCAAAGCCCACCCAGATTAACAGAATAACAACTCACTTATCACTGAACTAAAATGCAGTTCCTTGTCTCAGGACAGGACAGGACAGGACAGGAGAGGAGAGGGCTTTTTCCCCCACTGGAAAAAAGCACTTACAACTACTAAGAAAGCAACTAGAGTTTCTCAATTATTCCTGCTTTTGCATGGGAGACCAGTCCAGCAAATATCTATGTTAACCCCAAAATAAAAGGCAAAGTCATTATTTCCATTACAAATACTGATAAACTTGCATGTTTTTTTTTTCCTCCACTGCTTCTGTGGTTCTTCCCCCCTCAACCCTGAGGTATTCTACTGGTTTGCCTTCCTTCTCTACTGGCTTCCACGCTCTTAGTTTCTGACTAGCCCCAGCATTATATCCTTGGTACTCTGTCAGTCAATGCAAGGGAAACTGAAGAGAAAGCCAGAAGACAACACAAATCTAATTTTAAAAAAAGACAGAATTTAGATGTCTCAAATCAGGACACCTACGGCCTATAATAAGATGGGAGCAGATGGTACAAGGAAGCCCATATAATTCAAACTAAAAAAGGGCAAAATAAAGAACAGAGTGCTGTCCTTCAGCAACTCCTATCCTACATGCATATCCTTCTATATCTGGCTAACCAACCATTATCTTATGTGTGAATAAATGAGACATATGAGAAGATTTGGAGTTTGCTATAGAACGTAATTTCTGTCTCCTTGGCCAGTGTGCTAGAGCATTCATATTGGATGCATTTGATTCTTAATAGAAAAGACAGTAGTTTCCACTGAGTGACATCAGTGCAATGATGTGCAACTTTATCCGTTCAGATCACAGTTATACACTYCTGATCACGAATGAACAATCGGTCCTCAGTGAGCGCTGATGTGGTACTGAGGAAACCAGCATCAGGAAGAAAGCTTATAAATAGCCACAATGTTCATACTCGGCTTTACGTTTTTGCCCTATCCAGACGTTTTTCTGTACATGCTTCCTTGTTTATGAACAGCTAGAATAAAATTAATTTCTAATATCATTAACTGAAGTTTTTAAATTGTGCAATTTAATACAGTTCACTAAGTTTGTACTGGACTACAGACACCCACCTCTCCTCCAAATCCTGGATTTTGAAAGAAGATTTATTATTACTCATTATAACTCACTACATGGGACATCCGTTACTTCGGACCCAATGCCAATTTATTCCGTTTTGGCATGTCTCAGGTATACTCGAAAACTACTAATGTAGAAACAAATTGTCCGAGAGAGACTGGACAGTTCTCCCCCTAACAAGAAGATCCCGTACCTGTGTAATGATACCGCTTTATTTTGGGTATGTGATTAGCATTTGAGGCTGTCTTTGGATCAGGTGAGGCAACATACAGCTAGCATCTCTCCACATTTACTTGATGGCACGGCTGTGGCCACCCGCTCTCCTTACACAATCCCAGAAAAGAATTAACGGAGCGAGGGAACAGAAGAGGAGGCACAAGAAMGTGACAGAACAACAACGTCCTGGTTCAGCACAAAGGTCCATCTCCCCTAATATCCCGTTCTCCAGCCACAGCTATAGCAGACACCTAAAAAGTGTAAGCCAAGGCTAAGCATATCTAACAATTTCCTCTCACTCACTACCAGGCTCTACCCACTCGTAGCACCGGGGATTTCCCCCATCTGATGGGGATGTGTCTGTTCACCAGTGCTTCTCTTTCAAATGCCTGTCCTGTGTCAGCCTAAGCCCACGTGAAGAAGAAAGGTCTATAACCCTGTAAGTATTTTCTGAAACTTTTCACTGAATCTCAACTAACAAGAACTATCCTTGCTTCGTCCTGACACCATTTCAAAGGCRCCTTCTTTGCAGAAATCTCTGTCTCTTGGGTTTGGAAATCCTGATGTAACTACACATGCTGATTTTCTCCATTCTCACTTTCCTCTTCTCTTTCTTCTCCTCCTGCTTGCTCCCCACAAAGCGCAGAGAAAAAAACAGAACTACGTTTTTATGCATATCATTAAGTATTCTCCTGATAAAATAATTTAAATTTTGAATAAAATGAAACTTTACACATTTTCTGACATCTCATGGATGATTACCAAAATTCTTCACCTGTGCTAAAGGAAGGTTGAACAGACGGAGCTTGTGTTACTGATTCAGTCAGCGCCCCTGTTTCTGACTAACAGTGCTCCAACAATGGTAGAATCCTTGTGCTGCTTGAAGATGGGTCTCTGAAGGTGTTCTAACTCGCACATAATATTTTCTGTCTACATTACCATGGAGAAAGACTCAGAAATAGCAAAAACTAGGGGAAAAAAAGGAAAAACTAACGCCTTCTATCATGAAAACAAATGCCTTTGCTTTCCAAATCAATAAAAACATACTTTAACCAGCAACTTTCTAGCTTTACACAAAGGTTTCCTTAACTAACCTCTACATCGTTAACCTTTCCAATCCAATTTGACGTTAACAAACATCAGATCCCATTAGCTCTTAGATGCAGCATATACCTCTCAGCTCTTGATATTATCTGACCTTGTCAACTCACTTAGGGTTGCTGCTAAGAGAACATCCGCTCCAACCATTTTAAACCAAGAGTGGTAAAACTTGCCACTGATCCTGTCGAGTCTCACACGGACTGAAAAAGAAGGTGGGGGGCGGGGGAACACGGCCTGGGCAAAATTTGAAGTTGGAAGTTTTCTACTGAGAGCATGCAATATTTGAAAGTATATACCAGAAAAGAGATGGTATGCTGCTTTTCAACAAGACCAACTTTGRAGTAAGAACTCAGAAAAGATCCCATACATGCTGAACAAAGCGTTTCCCTTTACTGCTTCTCTAGACACACGATCCTGTATTGGCAAGATCAGTTCCTTAAGTCTTCTGAGCAGTTATTCAGGAGCAGCATGTACAGGTACTAAAAATGAGACACTGCCCAACTGTGCCAGAAAAACAAACTTTAGAGCAAGTTAATAATTTCAATACCAGTACGTTACAAAGATGGTAGGCAATYATGAATTTGGAAGGAACCTGAGGATGAAGTGGCTGAGCTGTGGACAAAGATGATATATTCTATCACTAAAATTATCTACTATGCAAGAGAACTGGAGGGTGGCCAATACTGCACCTAATATTTTAAAATTGGTAGGGATGAGCCTAAACATTGAAGGTCAGCAAACCTTACTTGGTCACAGCGAATTAGAATCAAATACTAAAATAAGTTTATTGAGCACTGACCATTTCGAGAGACATCTTGCACAGATGCTGTTGTTTTCTTTCCCTCCTCTCTTTCCAAAGCCAGTGATGCCTCTGACTTATGATCGTTATATGAGGGAATTCAACAAGTTAGAGCAGTAGAAGAAGAAATGACCAATCAAAGAAAATTTCTCAAACTTTTGCCATGAAGTTAAAAGTCTCTCTTAAAAACTCAAGACTAACTTCAGAGACTACACCCTGTTGACCTTCGTTTGGTTGTGAGTGTTCAAGTTAGTTGCTCCAGCGGATCACAGGCCTTTGCCTGCAGGCAGCTCCCTAAGAGGGACCGAACTTTTGAAAAGTTAATGATAAAACCACAGAGAGCAAGTTCTTTCACATCAGCCAGAAATACTTCTTTTTTTATTTTTATTTTTTTTTTTGAACAGCAAAGGAAAGTGACTTAAGACGTCAGCACGTTCTTGTAAGATGAAGGCAGAAAATGTATTCATCCCAATGCTCAAAGTAGTACAGAACTTCAGGATGCAATCAATTGCTTGAGGATGTCGAAGAAAACTGAATTATAGTCTCACTGAAATACGAAAAGGGAGCTGTTCAAAAGCCTATTAGTAATTTATCAGTTTTGGCTTTTGAAACTTGCATCGCTCTTCAGTGCTTTGTGGTGACCAGGTACAAAGTTCTTACTCACAAGACAACAAACACAAGGGAGAATCTACCCCAAAGAACACAAGTAACAGGCCAGCAGCCTTTTTTTYCCCCCCTTCTCTCTTAAGGTTCTCAGAGTGGGTGGTAAAGTTATTGAAAGTTGTTGCAAGAAGCAACATGAAAGAGGCTTTCCTAAAGTGCACAGGATAACAGAATGGGAAGCTGCATGCAAACACAAGAAGTCAGCCCGAGCAGCTGCTTAAGCTAGGATGCCGAACCTAAAAAGGGACTGCATGTCTGCATGTCCCCCGGCAGACGCGTCCGTATGATGTAGGAGCTCAGCATTTTCCACGTTACGATGAAYACTGTATGTGTCGCTGATGCTTAGAGAATGCTGCAGTTGGCAGAGAGACTCACAGCGACTCCAGTGGGCTGCTGATCATCTCCTGCACACATCAGTATGTAGATGTCTGAGTGCTAAAATAAAATGGTTACTTTACTAGTATTTGCAAGTAAGAATTCAATTAGATCCTAAAATGAGGAGCCTTAGCTTCCTGAAAATGAGGAGTACTTTGCTACACCTATACTTTCTACTGTGATATCTTTATTTCACTCTTTTACTGAGGTCAGATCTGATGCTTCTGAACCTTTCAAATAAGGAAAAGAAAAAGAAAAAAAAAACATTTCCAAGTAGCATACGGGAAACCACTCTCTCACCTCAGGCATTTCAGTCTGGCCTCACTTTTACTTCACTTAGCCTGGCAGAGACTCTTCATTTCCCTGAGGTCAGGCACTACACAGTCATTTTCTTTGCTGTGGCTGATCCTACGGCTTTC
This sequence comes from Rhea americana, assembly GCF_003343005.1. Lineage (NCBI taxonomy): Eukaryota > Metazoa > Chordata > Aves > Rheiformes > Rheidae > Rhea > Rhea americana. The sequence goes on along the minus strand of NW_028186417.1, from coordinate 377,744 downwards.
TTACACCTCCTCATTCAGCTAAATCTGCCTCCGAACAGAATGAGAATTTCCTTTGCTTGCCCACGGCTGTAAAGTAGATAGGCAACATTATTCAGTCTTGCAAAACCACTCTTTATTCTGCTGTAAAAGGATGTGACAGTCTGATAGCAAACGCTATCTCTCTGTAGGCTGAGAATGTCGGCTCTGGGTCAGCTCAGCTTAGGACTTCCAAGTATCCGGACCCAATATGTTTAGCTACTAAGCTGCTTATGAAAACTGAATACTTTCAGATTACAGTCACACCTACATTCAACTGCTGCAGCCTATAACTGGAAAAGTTCAGAAGACTCATTTCACCAAGGCAGAGATGCTGCAGAGACGGGTAACAGCCCTTTGGGCATGCACATGTCACTGTCTGATCCTACACAGAGGTCAGGATCCAAATTCTCTGCAAAAAAACTGAAATCAAGGCCAAGACCACACTCAGTATTTCTCACCCCTGTGAGTATTTTGGGCCAGATTCCCAAGTTTTGTCAGCTGGCATCAGCTCTTCTGAGCCCAGATGAAGCAGACCCGTTTATATCGGCCGAGATTCTGCCTGCATCGTCTTTKCCTGGTTCCGCTTTTCCTTTCCCTCTCTTGAGGACCCACACGTTTTCACTAGGGAGGACTCAATGGTGTTCTCATAGAGGCAGGACTCTCTTTAATTTCATTCGTTAGATTTCCTCCACTCCCATCATTTCTCCCCAAAATATCCAGTCAGACTTCTCAGGGCTGCAAGACTGGGGCCAGAACACTTGYCCGCTGAAGTACAAAAAGGGCCAAAAATTCTGGCACTTTCAAGGAGGAGGTGAAAGCGCCATAAACCATAATGTAGAGCAGATGAAAAGCATGAAGAACCTGCTCAAAATGTAACCACTTGACAATTGTTTTAAATTTAATTTTCTCACTCCTAACAAAAGAGCAATAGTAAATTCACTGCATCCTTTTGTCCTTGAAGGGGAACATCAGAAGTGAGGAAATCTTGAAAGAGAAGTTATTCCCTGAGTTCACAGCTAATATTTCTTTCTTATTGTGGAAGTCTTTGGGGACAGGACTGAACCAAAGGARCCAAAGTAGCATGAAGTATAAGTTTGACTTTCTGGTCTCAATTAAAGTATTTTGGTCAAGGGCCACTGGGAACCAAAGTGTTTTGTCCTAATCAGACACATAAAGGTATTGACACCAACAGAGACAAAAAAATATGCGCTAGGCAAGACGCAAAAGCCGTCACCATCTTGTCAGCCACTAAATGGGGGAAGTGCAGCTAACAGCACTAGAGAAATGTTTCCTATTTGATTTTATTAACTGATTGACATGAATTAATGCATTGGGATATTTGACTGTGTCATAAAATGTGTATATGAACATCATGATTCAATTTAATGTACCCATTACTGCTTGATGTGCCATTATATTAGACTAAATTAAAAGAATTTTATGGAAAAAAAATTACAATTAAAGGCTCAAAATTGATTACATTCATAACTTAGAAGATATTCACTTCTATTCATGTTTTGAATAATGACAATAAAAGTACCAGAAAACAACACGGCCTATGTAAAGATGGACAAAATATAGTATGCCAGAGATTAACAGGAGCAGTATGAACAAAATGAGGGGTCCATAAAGGTCCACCTGCACACAGTCTGCAAAACACCTGAGAAAAAAATATCAGTAAAGCAGCAGTGATGGTCCTACTACTGGAGAGGAGCTGATAGCTCATTTCCTAAGAGTACCAATATCTGCAAGGCAAGCAACGTGTTGAAATAAAGTATGGGAACCACCACAAAAGGGGGGAAAAAAAGATCTGAATAAGTTGATAATCTTATATGGATTGTGTGTCATTTACCATTTTTAGTGAGGGCAGAGAGCGGGGGAGAAGGTGTGCACATGTGCACACACACGCACCTGATGGAACGTTAGGATCATGCAAGCCATCTCCTAGAGACTGGAGTTTTCCATTTTTTAAAAAGCCCTCTGATGACCAACAAAATCACTCTATGTAGCTTTCGACCATCTTTACAGCTACAGTTACAAAGTATTTTCTAATTTTTCACCTGAAACTTCCCTGACAATTAAACCATTCTATTCTTGTCCTATACCTGGTTCCTTCCAACATAACCTCTGTTTTTCTTAAGCTTTGGTAGCCAAAGCTGAAAACAATATGTAAGCCTACAAGCTCTAAATAAGACATTCCAGCAAAAAATTCAACCTGCTCTGCAGGAATCTCTCTTCGTTGATTCCTTTTCAGTTTCTGATCCACCACTAGATCTTCTTCTGCACTTCTGCTGCCAAGTCATTTAGTCTTGGTTTCGTATATGATTTATTAAAAACTTTAYGGAGATCCCTTTTTACAGATTTCAGACCATTTGGCCTCTTTGGCAAAACTATTTTGAATGTTGCTCTTTTCCCCCTCATCTTCCTTTTTGATGGTGTCCACAGATTTTATAAGACGACTCATTTTTCTTTCTCTAATGATGTACATGATATAAAATGAAAATTACTGAGTASACCTGGGCTATCAGAGACCCCCTTCCAATCCCTCTGAAGACTCCTACTAGTTAGACCACGAGACACTGACTGCTAGGGGACAGCAAGGTTACAAGAAGTTCTCATTCAGAAGGYATTTCCCAGGCTTGCTATGAAACTATCACGGGGCACAAAAGCTTGCTAAGAACAAGACACATCGTAATGCTTTCTCTTAATTACCATGGTGCTCAGCAGATCCAAAGAGAAAGACAGTTTGACATTTTTTCTAGTGTCTTTCCAAGTATCAGCATCAGATTTCACTCCTTTCACAGGTAGGTACTATGTCTGTTCTTTAAGTATTTATGTCTCTCCCTCTCTCTCTCTCTCTCCTTCTTGAATTTTCTAAGATAAAAGAATCTTTCACAGAATAATTCAGCTGAGCATTCAAGWGAATTTGATCATTTTCTGTGGACTTGAATACACCTACTATACATACAAAATCTAGAACTTACTTTTCCTCTGTTCTGGCATATGCAGTTAACTCCTTTCTCAACAACACATAAACAGWGCAGTTGCGAACAATTTATTTCTTATTCCCCACAGAAAAAAAAATAGATCTATGCTTTCCTTTGTTTCTTATTTCTCACATTTACCAAATATAAATGAGTTGTTCCTATTGATTAATAGAGATAATGGTTCAAATAAAACATGATTTTGAATGTGAAAATGCTGTCCCTTGAAAAGCAATTATAAGATAACTCAAAGCAAACTACCTCAGTCTGTCTTTTGATACCTATTTTTATTAGTTTATTGACACTTTGATTCCCTAAAAAAAAAAAAAAGTTACTACAGTGGTTCTGCTAYGTGGGCATGTTGAACAGGAGAGAATAACTTGAGCCTACAAGCATGATAAGAAAAAGCTTTGTTTTCACAAGGAACAGCTGATCTCAGATAGGACCTACATTATCTAAGTACAGTGTTAACATGGTCTCTCAGCTGGGTGAAGCATTTTCCACAAGTTTTTGGGTAACAGCATCTTGTCTTCTTTAGCAAAGGACTTCAAATGGCACTGAACTGGGCAAAGCTTCTGCCCCACGTTGAACCAACTTTTACTAATTTTCTAGAAAGAGTAATGGGTAGGTGAAACGTGACATGAGTTTTGCAGGCACGTCCTTTTGCTTCCCTGGGGTTTTGCTTGAAAGTTTGATACACAGACCCCCAAACTAGGTGTTCTTTCAGGTTAAGAAAAGACCCACAATATTAAGGAACCTCTGAAGAAGTTATCTGCTACAAAGACAGTATTTTCCCCATTCAGATTAAAAGTGAAATCTTAGGCAAGGTCACTAAGTTTCAACTTATTTTTAATGTGCTGATAACAAAGCAGGCACATTTCTTGGTCTTAAACGTAGTCACATCCCACGCAAAACTTGATGTCCACGCAAGCAATGGATTTTCAGCAGCATTTACTAGGAACAAAGAACTTGCATGAAGGCTACAGAAATGATAACTGACACTAACAGATGAGATCACATGTCACTTTATGTTCCTCCATGCATGCTGAGACTTTCTGATTTGGGTTTTTTGTTKCACATCACACCTATGGCCTCGTGTCTGCAATGATGACAAAGAAAGTACACCTCAGGAACCAGCACAACTTACCACACTCCCTTGCTAGCAGCTCAGGCACTGTTTTCCTGCAATAGGACTGAARGGCTGAATCTCAGTGCACATAGCAGCAATTATTTGTGCTAATACATCTGGGGATATTCACTTTGAGATCAGGTCCTGGATCTCAGGGAAGTCAAAGGAAGTGAGAGAGGATATCACACTGCCCTCTCATAGTTGTTCTCATCTCCAGTCAAGCTGCAGGCTGATCTCAAGCTGACTTGCATTGCACAGGCTAAAAGGAACCCAGTTACACCAAATGAAACCTGAAAGCCCTTTTTGGAGTCCGAACAGGCAAAGYCAAGCAGGCACACAGCTCTATCACCTACTTTAAACCAGCACTCTGAAGTATACTCATTGGTTAAGCAATGTAGAGAATAGCTCTGAGCCCTGGTATGTTCTCAGCTACTGCCTGCTTCTACCTTTGACGTCTATATGATCTGAAGGGCAGGTGGCACTGCTAGTTAGTGCAGTGCCCTGCTTTTTTCTAACTGGAGACTGTGACCCAGCTGGTGTAAGTGGGTCACTGAATGCTATAAGCTTTCACTGGAAGATGCTAAAAATTTGCTCACCCAGGCAGGATACACCTTGACAGCCCACAGCTCACATGCTCCCTCTTCTTCTGTATCGGATGGCCTGGCACTGGCAGTCAGAGAGGCAGAGCGATGCCTTGACCCTGCCCAGAAATGCTGTACCTGTGGTGCCCGCTGCGAAGGAAATTGACCCAGATCACACAATCTTCCTTACTCAATTTCACTCACCGCAGGAAGCCTGGGGAAAACATTTTTGTGCAGGAGCCTCACACTATCCTACACACCTGAAAGGAGGAAAAAAGGACAGGAATTTCCAGAACAGGAAATCAGGAAGAAAGAAAAAGTCAGAATGTATGACAAAGGAGAAAGAAGATACAAAGAAACAGGGGTGTAAAGCCAAAAAGGAAGGGGTGACAGAAAACAAAAGGAAAGTTGGCATGCAAGGATTCCTTGCCCCAAACAGTTCTCCAAATCACAATGTAAAACTCAGGAACTTTTTTTCACACCATCCAACATGGGTAAGCCATTAATGTCAAAATTATGGTAGCACATCAGAAATAAGTAAGGCCTAGGTAAGTTCTTGAAGGAAAAGCGTATTAGTGATCATACAGCTGAAGACAGAATGATAGTACATCCTCCTAAGGCAAAGTAACTTCCATTTCAACAGGCAAACTTATTTTTGGCTCCTTGTAAAGTCCTGAATGCCTGTTCTTGCAAAGCTAACAGACTTCTTGTACACAGTTTCTAGGCATTAAATAAACCAGGTGAAATTCCAAGCAAATGGAATCACAATGACATCCAAAGCAGTCACTCATGGGATTAGGCCCTTTAAATCCACAGTAAAAGCCTCTGCCACAGGAATACCACCAATGATGGATAACACTGGTTGGGTGGTAGCCTACTTACGGATATTTTTCCTTGGAGAAATTACTCAGAAATCATTTAATTCCTCYAGACATCTTGAAGGATTCTCTCAGCACGTAAAGATGCGACTCTCGAGTGGGCATTTTTGGACACCATCAGAATATAAAGATTGTTGATGAAACTTGTATGTCTGCAAGCTGGCCTAAGAAACATCCTCCCTTCTGCAGATAGGAGATACTGAGTATAGTCTAGGTGTGTTCTTTAAGGAGGCAGAAAAGTGATCAGCCACATGCTGCCAAACACAAGCCTCCTATGCACAGATCCCTTTGTACATCAAGAGCTCTGGTCCACACATAGCTCTAAGAAATGCACTTATGATTTCCATCTGACTCACCCCAGGTTTCCATTATCTATAAGAGATGCAAAGAAAGAAACAAACCCTGAAGATAGTAATCTTTCGTGTAAAGAAATCTGCGTTCGCTGGCAGGTTCTCCTGATTGCTTATGGGGTGACTATTTTATTCTGAGTATGACTGTACTTGAGCTTTCTCTCCATACTGGACACGTAGCTCTGCAGGAGCCGCTACAAAAGCGGAGAAAARGGAGCTTGAACCTGCTCTTAGACTGTGTTTCACAGAGGGCAAGGCAGCCTTTCCACCTTACAGTGCAAATGAACAAAGTGCTCCAGAAATGGCGCTGAGGTACACTGAACTCAACACACCCTGGGTGACAACAGTCACTCTAAAACACTTGAAAATATGAAACTAACACTAAAAAGGCCTTATATCAATGTGCACTGGTACCCTCTATGCCCGTGACTGCTGTCACACTACCTTCGCTTAACCACAACACTTACAGCTGGGCAGTGAAAACAGCATTTAGAGACAGCCACACGTTTATACTGCCATTGAAACGGTGCAAGAGAAGAGTCAATACTCTTCATCACAAATCACAGCCATGAAGAAGAAACGTAAGGGTCTGTTTTCACTCTCTTCCATTGCAGATCTGTTTATTCTATCAGACTTGACTATTTCAGCTGATACCACTGATTTTATACCGTTCCTTTTCCTTGTTCAGGTGGCTGACAGAGTGGTAAGTGCCCAGTGGCAGTACGCATTTCTAGACAAGCGACAACACTGACTTGGAGCTTTCTCTTCGTGCTTCAGAAACGTACTGTAATTAATCAAAAATCGTTCCTCCCATTCCACAAAGTCTTTCAGTAGAAAGGCACCTTATCATTCACTTACATTAATTTTACAGTTATCTTAGTCTGGTACTGCTGCATTTCCCAGTGCTGCACATCCTAGAAGTTTCACATAAGTGTTTGCTACCAGGTTTAGTAGACCAGCTTGAAACACTTTTCTGCAGCTGTTACTGCCTTCAGTGTCACTCTGTGCAAGGTATGAGTTTGTAACACGGGTATCCTTCCTATTCTACCTTCGCATTTCCATTTAGTCACGTTGTCCTTTAAGCAATACAATTGTAATGGYCATAGCGCCAGCCACTCCTCAAAACAGCCTTGAGCGGCAGTCCCCTGCTACAGCTGCTCTCACGGAGCTGCTGTATGGATGTGATGCAGGGCCATGGAAGTCACCAAAAACACTTTGGGCTCTATTTCGTTCTGAAAGGTCTTGCAGCTTTCCAACTTCCATCTTTATCACAAAGAACACAGATGAGGTTTCTAAGGTGGAAACTTGTCAATCAGCTTGAAATACTCACCTAATTTTCAAGCAGGTTGATGGGTTGATATTTTTTCTTCCTTTTTTCCTTTTCTTTTTGTCAATCAGCTTGAAATACTCACCTAATTTTCAAGCAGGTTGATGGGTTGATATTTTTTCTTCCTTTTTTCCTTTTCTTTTCTTTTTTTTTTTTTTTTATGAATATCATACAATGAGTTGATAGCAATTATTTCCACTCAGTTGTAGAAAACAGATGTGAATACAAGAAGCTAAGAGAATGCAATACATTAGCTCAAGACATAATTCAGACRAGGACCAGGCCTTTTCAGGCTGCCTATGGATTTCCTTGCCGTAGAACAATAGTAGACCTTGATAACCAGGAGCTAAATTCAACATAGTATAAGCTATCRCTCTTAACAGCACTGCTCTTGTCAGGAAAAAAAATGTAGTCCAAGTAGAGAACAAAGCTGACTCCTGGGCACACTGCGCTGCTCTGTTTGGCCTGCAGGAGTGACTGGTGCAACCCCCATCAGATCTGACGCTAAAGTTTTGAGGGCAAAAGTTCTTCCAAAGGAAGTAGCCCTTTCTGGCTGCCTGGAGGCTGTTCTGCAGCCTTGAATTTATTGCTATTAACTCTGCCCACATGGATCCCTGGGAATACAGGGACTGGCCCAGTACAACATACCATCAGTTTCACTGCTGCTTTGCCTCTTCAGTGGGTAGTAAACACAGGCTCAAACTACCTGCAAGAACATACCTTACGTGTTTTATGGTGATCTGATTTCTCCAGTAATTACAGAAACAAGTAAAACTGTCTCATCCCCTTAGGTTTAATTATTTTTCAAGACGTTCACTCCTCTCCTCATAAGAAGCCCCTGTGCCGAGTAAGAGACGACAGCAATTGAAATGCAAACCACCAGTGCTCACGGGAAAAACGGTATCACGGGATAACTGAGTAAAACAGACAGCTATGGAGTTCAAGGTGAAAGGAGAAGGATATGTGCTTTATCACAGGGCCATTCAAAATCAGGGCACTGCASCCCTTGATGGAATGTTGTAGTGAACAGAGCTGAATCCAACTTTGGTAACGGAGAACGCTTGCAACATCACATTCCTTATTTTTCCTGAAGATCAGTTTAGAGCGCTTGAGTACCACCTCCCTCTGTGAAGGCTGTTCTCGCCATTCCCAGCAGAGCACCGACACTACCCTTTAGCCAGCTTCAGAATGTTCATTCTAGACACCAAAGTCCTGGTTTTACACTGATATTATTTTCCTCAATCCAGCGTAAATAAAAAGAGAACCAAGGTCTTTGTGTTTTGATTAGGGATGCTAGAAAAATCTTACGTTTCCCAGAACAGCTTTCAAAACATTCCTAACTCAGATGACTCAGGTGCAAATATATTCTACTATAACAAAACTGTTTCCAAAAAGCAATCAATAATTCTAATAACACTCAGCTCAAATTTCGACCATCTAACATCCGCTAGTCACACCTAGGATTGCTGTTCTCAGAAGTTTTAGGATAAATCAAATATTTTAAGAAAATCCTTTTCACCGTATCTCATGCATTTCTAAGATGACTACCTTATCTGACTTTTAGAATTACTTTGTTACCCTTCTTAGCATATTCTTTGTTATTCCGTATCTTAGTATCCAGATAATCAACCAGTGACTAGGATAACATAGTGACAGATACAGTACAAACCTAGAAGGGACAGGGAGCTGCTGTTAAAGTACACTTGACAGCAATTATAAAATATCCACTCATGATCCTCAAAAATCACTAGCAGTTTTGAGTTGCCTGGACGCAACCCAGTCTAACATGCTGTAGGTGACCCTGCTTGAACAGGGGGGTTGGACTAGATGATCTCCAGAGGTCCCTTTCAACCTTACCAATTCTGTGATTCTGAGCGTTACTATTTTCAGTGTGTTGGTTTTCTAGGAACCTATCAAAAGCACATGATTTTTCAGTGAGTCAATAGTCAAGGTACTGCAAGACATAAGCAATGTTTAAAAACTGTGGCACTTATTTTTCCAGGAAATAAAGTGGTCAACTCTCATGATTTTCTAGCTGACCACTTCAGTCTGGGCATCAAAATCAGTTCATTTCTGAAAGCCACCATTACAGAAATTGTACTTGGTGAGATATTTGAAGGAGGAAGTGGTAATGGCCTTGTGGAATATCCTCTTGAAGAGATGCCAACAAGTAAATTGTTGAGGGAAAAAAAAGTGCAACGCATGTCAGATTTTTAATTACATGTCTATTTCCCCAACAAAGAAGTGCAATTAAAGTTAATCATTTCTATTATATTATACAATGCCTCCATTACTAATGGAATCAGGAATGCATGAAAGTAATGCACATTAATACATAAACACTCTTTTCATACAGATGAATATTTCGTACTCCAAACACACTTAAATACAGCAATGCTCAATTATGCATCACCCGTGTAGGTACATAACTATGCCAAAAGCCTTGGGGGGAGAGGCAGAGAGAGAAAAGTGAGGCTGACTTTAAAACCTCCACGTCCCCATAGATACTCGTTTGCCCTTCTGTCCTGAAAGCATCCAGGAAAGCATCCTCTAGCCTCAGCCTTTGACAGCTGTCCCATCTGTATACCTCCCCAGAAACCAGCGTGCCTTCCTGCCCTCCTCTGAGCCCAAGAGCAGCACTGCGCCTCAGAGCTGCAGGAGTTTCAGTACGTCATGCAAATAACAAACAGTCTGAATAGCAACACAGAAGACMAGAGTCTTGTATAATTGATGCAGCCTAGTGGAGCTTCAGGTGCACACAGTATTAGGGTATATTTTGCTGTCTGGTGTCAATCTACAGTAGCCAAATAGAAAATGGAGGATTTGTTCCACATTTACAAAAGGCATATACAGGAGCAGAACTTGGTATGTTTTTTTCACTAACTCCAGTAATAATATTTTTATATAGTGAACTTTTTAAACAGATTCTAGTGTGGCTCTTTCAATTCCATTACATAATTCATGTTCGGAGCTACACTGTGATCTGAAGTGTAGCCTGCAAGAAGAAATGACATACTGGCTGCGCCACTCTGGACCTGCACCCTGCTCAACTGTGCCTCAGAGAAAAACATCGGCTTCAAGTACACATCACGACAAGACAGAAACTTGCCAGTTAGGATAAGAAAAGTATCTCTCAAAGCCAACAGAGAGGTGCCCATCTCAAGAGGAGATTGGTGCCTATCTAGCTTTTGAATTTGCAGTAGTGGCCGTTCTTCTTATAGGCACCCTGCACCACAAGAGAGGACCTCAGTCCATGAAGGCCAGAGCAGACGGAGATGTCTCTGCAGCAAGCTCTGTTGCCTGTGTTGCACAGTATTTGAGTGAAAAGAATATTAATTGCAATGCTTAACAGCTCTGCTAGCTCTACCACAGAAAATCCTGTGGAGATTTCCCGAGCGCCATGCTCTTTGGGCTGCACCTCTCAGGATTCAGTTTGCTGTGAAAGAACTTGCATGCTGAGGATGTACACTGGCATGAGAAATTTTTGTGCTTTTGTTGCTCCCCACTCCTCTTTTGGTGTTTGTGCAAGTTCACATGAATATTTGTGGCAAAAAGAAAAAAATCTTGACAATGGAAGGCGCGTTTCAATTCAATTTCAACATACTTTTAGAAAAGCCCTGATTTAACACAGTTTGGACGAGTTTCCTTGACTTCTGTCAGATGCTACAAAGCACAGGCTCTCCATTTCTTTTAGTGTAAATCCAAGCCCCAAGGAGTATGCTGAATTTAAACATATACTCAGTCAGTGTGCAGCAACATGCCTGCAAAATACTGCTGCCCCATGATTCACTGTGTCACTTGGCTTATCCCAAAGACAGCTGAGGCCCAAGAGGACCGTTTATATTAGGGTCAAGCAGACAAGTGCAGTTGTAATAAAATTCTTTATGGAGCGTCAAGGAAGAAAACATCACAGGACACCACTGCAGAGTCTTTGCAGCTAGGCTACTGTTTCCTTAGTACCTTCTAACTAATCCACCACCTGCAATAATAGCAACCTAGATGTTCGCCTCTTTGGGGAATGTGTGTGCATAGAGTTGCTTTGAAATGGCTGAGCTTCCAACCTGTCAGGGAAAAAAAAAAACAAAACAAAACAAAAAACAAAAAAAAACACCACACACACACACACAAAAAACCCATCCCAGACTAAAAGGAGATAAAGATCTGCTCTGAAGTGTAAGGCAGCCTGGAATCCAGGATTTGCATTCTTGCCCATGCTTACTATGGAATTTAGCTCCACACTGACATCTGTTCTCACTTCCACTGCTGGGGACACTCGCGTTCAGCCAGGAATTACGTGCAGAAGACTTTGGGCCTTTAATAACGCTAGGTAAGAAGAGTTAGGGTTTTTTATTATATTTTGTGTAAAGGAATCTCAAATGAGCACATCCTCGTTTTGCTATACTTGCTGTTGTTGCTCCCTTTCCCTGCTTTTCTAGATCTAGGGCAGGCTATGGCCGTGGACAGCCTACAATCTGTCGGATCGAGCTCCTCTAAGCTGCGGCTCACTTCAGTGTTATATTTGAGACAGACTCACTGCTAGCCACAAACGGAGGTACCGACAGCTTCGACACTGCGTTTTGGCACTGCTGAAAGCCCGCTGCCGTGGAGCCTCTCCACTCCGTATGCTTCTGCTTTCCTCACTGGAGGGGAGTACTTTGCTCACCAGAGGTACATGCGCTCTCCACCGAGCCACCTGCCTGAATGAAAGTACTGGGAGATCTTCCTACAGCAGCCTTGCAGCAGTCCAGGATCCACCAAATAACACATTTATGTGGCCACAAACAAAAAGTTTGCTCTTTCCTTTAGGTACATACAACCTGGAGGAGAAATACAGTCTTAGAAGTAGCATAGGATTCAGGAAATTTTTATTCAAGTCCAGGTTCCAGCAGAGACTTACACATGACCATGGACAATTCGTTAGGCCAAGTTCCCTGGAAGTACTTAGGCGCCCAGCTCTTGCTGCAGGAAGCGGCATGCATTCCTCAGCAGCAGCATGGAGCTGAGATACCTTTCAAGACATGGAGCTCAGGCGGTCTTTTCCTTAAGACTCCATCTGTAACACAGATACAAATGAACCTCCACACTGGCACCAGGACACTGTGTAGATGCACAGATTGCAAGGGGGGCTATATGAAGGCCTAAAATTAATTGGCAATTTTATAAATCTGCTTATCATCTATGCCCATACAACCACACTTCTAAGCAACTAAAATACACGCTTATTTTGCCTACATGTGTGATGAACAGCCAAAAATTGGATAAAAGCTAACCAGGGATGTATGAACTAGGTTAAAGAAAACCAAAGGGGTCCCACAGAAACCAGTACTTATGCAGTACAATCCCTTGCAAAGCCCAGCAGCTTGCTTCAAAGTTTCTAGCAATTAAATAATTCAATCAACTTCCTGTAAGTTTTTTATTTTAATTTGACTTTCAGCCAACAGAGACAATTAACAAGAAACTTTACATCCAGGCTGCATTTTTCTTTAATGCAGGTAAGACTGAATATACTCAAATGCAGCAGTGACAGCTTTAACTGCTTGTCCTGTGGTGATGAACCATCTTGATAAAAAAACCTAAAGCAGCAAATAATTCGTAGAGAAAATATATTGTCTTAATTTCAGGGAAGTTGGCGCAAGCCAATAACCAATCCAGGGCATCATTATCAAAACTGCCTGAACTTAATTTACTTCTCTTTCAGAAATACTAGTTCTTTAAAAAGTGTGTTCTACCAAAGGGGAGGAAAGGAAGAAGACAAAATAAGTGTTTTCTTTTTTTTTTTTTTTTTTTTTTTTTTGTGAGCACCTCCATTAATAACTGCTGCCCCTCCTGCTCAATCCAAAATGTATGCTTATAGTGTAGAAAAGTAAAATATAAACACGCTAAAATGGAAATTAGAAACAGGACAAGATACTTAAAATACCCACTTACAACAAAATCAAAGCATTCAGCCTTTTTAACTCCTTTCTACACCTTTCCTTCAGCTACAAAACTCCTACCACTTCCTACTCTCCTCAGTAATATTCAAGCCATCTCTTCCTTTAGAGCTGACTTCAAGTCACTTCCACCAGGCCCATTTGTCCCCCAGACAGACTACATTTCTCTACAAGGGAGTTGCAAATGCAACAACTCAATCATAAACACATCTGAGAACATGAATTTATTGCCAAGCACCTTCAGTCTCCTCTGTGACTCCATTTTGTAGCTCCCTTGGCCAAAAAGGATCCTTCAGTTATCCCCGCAGAAGACCACTCTGTCTCTGCTGGGCGTTAGGCCTGGCTAGGTAAATTCCAGGTAAATTCTGCGCAGCCCAGAGGTCTGTTTTCAGTCATGCTTGWCACTAGGAACTTGACTCTTACCTGCCATGGGATACCCTTAAGTATTTGTGCATAAAATATCAATCGAAGAGCCTGTTCAACAGGCCTGCCTACCCAGAGATAGTCTAGTGAACCCATCATCATGCAGTTAAACAGGAATATATTTTGGAGAAGCAAAACCAGAAGCTCAGTGGGTATGAGAATGCACGAATAGACGCCCAGTTTCTTCCCTTTTCACAAAGGCTCCAAGACTGGCAGTAAAGGCCATGAAAATGAAGGGTAAATGTTCACCTAAAAAGGATTTGCTGGGAAGGCAAAGGCAAGGCAAGGAAATTCAGCAGCCAGGCTTGGGAGTACTTCTGAACATAAAAACTGGCATTAGAATCAAATATTCAAACACTTTAGAAGCCTGCTCCATCTTTTTAAAAATAGCCATGCTTATCAAATCTGGAAATATCACTTGAAATTTGAGATGCAAATTACAGAGTATTACTAAAGAAAATGAAGCGATTTATGAATTTATTTAGAGGGAAAAAAAAAGAAAAAGAAAACATATGATAGAATCTTCCAGTTAACAAYTGCTATCAAAGAGCAGCATTCAAAAGAAAGAAAGCAACAGTTATCCTTGGGGTCTGCTCCATACATTTGGGCTTACTGAAATCATCTTTTTCCAGCTACACAAACAGATTAACATAGAAAATCCACTATTCCACACGCTGCACAGTATCCGCAATGTAAATTGTCAGCATTAGCTACAAGATGAGTATTCTTGTGGATGAAGTGATAAGAAAATTATTTAGCTTAGGTTTCTGTATGGGTAGATAGTGATCGAATCTAATGACCGAGTTACATCCTGATTAGCTAGAAAAATAAACGTACAAATATAAAAACCCACTAGAAACTGAGAAGTTTCCACACTTGCAAATCAGAAGAGTTCTGTGCATGATTTTCCTGTTGATCTTATTGAATTGGAAAGCATACTTGTTGAAGACACTACAGAATACCTAACAACTCATTCACAGGACACAGAATCTGGCCAGTGGAATTTGCTGGCAAAGACAGAGTTCTGCTCATTGCAGCTGGTGCTTCTGATGTTACAGGAATATAAAATCAGACATTTCAATAATCTTACCTTAGCAATCACACTCCTGCTATCTGAAATCTTTCCAAAGGCTAGATCTCCAGCTATAGTAAATGTTGTCAAAGGGAAGGTGTAAACACTCTTGAAATGACAATTTTGCAAACTTCTTCCTGTTCACCAAGAAGTTACACACTTACCCCAACCCAGAATAAAATCATTAGGTTTATATGCTACATAATCATACAGCATTTGCTATTAAATTGATAAAATTAAACTTAACACGAGTATTTCTTTTGAGTCAATGTTCAGATGATAAGATATGAAAGAAGAAAAAAAGGATATTAAAAGACAAGTTTCATAAAAGGATCAGTTTTCCTGGGTTTTGAGCAATCGCCTACAAACCAAGCTTTAAGAAAGATTAGCCTCCAAGAATTTGCCTTAGTGGTACAGTAATTACAGGCACTGACACATACAATGAGAGCAGATACACTGGGCTGCAGCTTAGAGTTGGTTTTAAACCGGATAAATTCAAGTCTTGCTAAAAGAGAAGGCTGAAATGAGCCTCCGTATTTACATAGCTTCTTGGGAGGGCTTTGCCGCTCATGCTGACAGCCGTCAGTCAGTTGCCAGCAGTCTTTGACTAGTTACTTCAAAGCTCTCTTAGGTAGGTCTACAAGAGATGCCATCAGCACACCCCCCTATCATCACTTCAGAGTCTGCTGAGCTCACTGCCTACAGATTGTGTTCTTCCCTCCCCTGCCCCTGCATAGCTCAATTTAGCTGTTGTTTAAATTCATTTGTTTTCTAACTTGCCTCTGGGCTTTTAATTACAATTACTGCAAACACAACACAGACAATGTTTATGGGTCTGAAGTAATGATTCACTGAGAATTATTTGTTTACAGTGTAGGTGTAATGCATGCTGCTTTCTCACAGTCAGCCAAGAAGGAGGCACAGCTCCAGAAAGTTATGCCACTGGACTGCCAGCCACAGAACAGTGCCCTGCCTGAAACAGCAGTCGCAGCATCAGAGGCAGAAGTCAAAGACGAGCTTCCCTGCTCACAACTATCATATTAATCACATGAACTCCAGAACAGCTTTACAGCTACCTTAGACTTGTAAAAACATTAGGCAATAGTTTCACCAGAATACAGTACGGGTGCTCCTTTCCACTTGCCACCCTGACAACTGGGCCAGGAACAGGCCTGGAGGTTTGAGTCTTCCCTGAAGGCAGCCAACGCACATGCTCTCTGTGAAGATAAATCAGCAGAATATTAATCCAGCTGCCTCAGTGTCCTTTCCCTTCCTGACACACATGGATTTTGCCAGCACCTGCAGAAACTCTGACTTCAACTCAGCTATGACCATTGCACCAGCAGCAAATGTAGATCTTTGTGGGCAGTAGTTGCCTTAGCTGCTTACACTGAGGAGATACAGGATGCTTTCAGCCCAGGCAAATTATCCCTTTAGTTATCCTCTCTCTGCCAACTCAGCTGCTTGGAAAGCTGCTCTTCAGCAATGTCTCCTCATTCTCTTCCCCGTGGAACATTGGTGTGTGAGCTGTCTTTGCCACGCCTGAAGTACACTTCATAGTACTTTAAGAACCCCAATGGGAAAAGAGTGCAACCAGCCCTTTTAGACTGAGCTTTAAAGAAATCTTAATGTCATTTATCAACCTGCATTTATTAGCCCCAGCCTCTCTCAGGACTCTAATGCAGTTTTCCGTGCAGTTTTCTACGTGGAAAGCATGATGCCTCTCAGTTATCTTTGCCAGCTTGTGTTGTTACATTCAGAGAAGTAGAAAAGCTATTAACAAGTCCATCACAATACCTGGATGACTCCTGTACTGTACCTTACAGATGACACAAAAAATATAAGCATTTATAATTCACCAATTGCTGCATGTAGTAAAAGTTAACACTTTACTTAACTGATACAGACAGAAATAACCACTCTTAGAATCCGGATCACTACTCCAAAAGAAGGAAAATGAAATCTTGCTGGAAGCAGGTGTGTTTGCCCCACAGTCACTCTTTGTTCTCAGTGCCATCAGTTCTGCCCAAAGGAACTCGCAGGGACACATCTGACTCACCTGACAGCAARAGCTATAAATGACACCAGCTCCCTCAGAGTGAGGGGCAGATGAGGTTAAGATGCCAGGATGAATCACATGGCTTGGAGATATCATCCAAGATGGCCTAGAAAGCTCTTCTGTTGTCCTTCCTGCCACTGCTTCCCTAGTGGATTTATGACAGATTCATCAATATGCAAAAAAAGCTCACTGCCCATGAGCAGGCATTTAAAGAAGTGATAGTTTCATATATTCTCTTGTAGGACCTAACTCAAGTGATGTAGGTAAACAGCTGTTAGACCTTCAAGCTGTTTTCAAAACCCTACTAAGAATGTATTGTGCGCACCAAGAGCCAAACACAAGATTCCCCTAAGACCTTCAGTGAGTTGGAAGTGTGATGATGTCATGTTTTGAAGACAACCAATTTGTCAATCAAGGCCCATTATCAAAAGCAATGCATCTGATCCTTCTTTCCACTTTGTTGTCCCATGAGTTTCAGGTTTGCTATCACACTCTCATTGTACTTTTATTAAACTTTGTGAAATTACTTTTACAAGGAAGGAAGGCGGGCCTTTGGTTCCTCTAATCTGAGTTTGATAGAAACCGAGATATCAAAAAGTCTGTAATAAAGACAAACAGATCTTCAGAAAACTTAGAGAACTTCCATGTGGCTATCCTGACATGAGGTTAATGATATCCTGAAATTAGGTTAATGTCACTGAACATGTTTTGAAGTATATATGATAATCTATTACTTAGCAGACTACCAAACGCAAGAGAAACCAAAGTCATCCACCAGAAGCGAAAGAAATTTCAACTTACAGAGCTGTTGAAAGGTTACTCAATAGAATGACAGAGCAAAAGAAAGCATGCAAAATACTAAATAGAGAAAATGGTATTTTTAAGCTTCGCTTTTTTTTTTTTTTTTTATGTTTTTGGTGATAAAAAATAGTTTAAGAGGAGGGCTAGGTGTTTGCCTGCCACTGAAAAGCAGTAGAAATTCAGAACGTAGTTCTTACCCATTTCATTAAAAAGCCTTCTCAAGAAAACATAACAATTCTCTCTTATAGGCCAGTTTAAAACCAACAATGTATCGGATAGGCAAGGGGAGTGAAAAACAACAAATGAATTCAAGCACAAACTTTACTTATTTAAAGCTAAAATATAAGCAGTATTTCAGAGAACATAAAAACCACGGAACAGGTTCTAGATCACATTCTGCCTAAATTAAGAGTTGACAAAGAGGGAGATTTCAAAAAAATAAACAGAAACATTGGGGAAAGGAATACAAGGATGAAAGGAAGGCTTCTATGTCTGTAAATTAAGGGTAAGGCAGTAGTAGAAAACCATGCTCAGTCCACTTTTCTTCTATTCACTTCTCTACCTCTCATCTAATCAACTAATAATCTATCTATCCATGCTTTACTAATATTTATCAAATCTATGGTTATCATTATTACTAATGAAATGTAACTGGGTAGCTAAGGGCTTTCTTACCCAAGATGATTCTCATCTTTTCCAAATTCCTACAGTTGATCTAGTGTAAGTAGGTGGGACTTCAAAGCAAGGTGAAGGTACTAACTCAACTTCTACAGCAATTGCACGCGGGGTGCACCACCTCTCCGCAGTGGAGAATCCCATTGCTTTGCAACCATAGGAAGCTGCCTCAACGCTGGATGTGTCACTATTTACATAAGCAGATTACAACATCATGGTCTCATCAGTTCAGCTATTGTGTCTTGTTAGCTTAACTAAATTTCAAACTCCGTAAGGAACGGCATTTCCCCCTGAAGTTATTAAAGAGTAGATTTCTTTTAATTAAACTCATTTGCATGACTAAATTAGATTTAATTACTCCCATTCATTTCACTAATACCTCTCTCTGATTGGAGAAAGGCAACTTTTCTAATTGCTTAAAACAGGACTCGGTGGGTCTTCCCTAGTACAAGCCGGGAAGAGAAAACAATAGCTCTGTGGCTTCAGCAAAAGAGACTGGGGCAACTTTTGGGGTGCCAGAAATGCTGGACAGCTTTTAACTATTTGACTTTTTAGTTGTCATACATGGTGCAAACTAACAGTCCAACAAACAGGCAGAATTATTTTCTTTATCTCCATAGGATCTGTAACATCTATAGCAAGTTCCTGCTATAGAATTCCTATGAATCCTTTCCACATACCTCAGTCCTGACCAATAGGCACCTCTGCATGGGGAGACAAATGGCAATTAAATCTGCTTCATTCTTTTTTACTTTTAAAATTTTGAAAAATTTTGAAATTTTGAAATTTTAAAGACTCAGTACTTTTTTTTTTTAAGTTAATGATTCTTTAATCGCTTTTTAAATCATTCATGAAGTTCATTGCTTTACTTCTGAATTTTCATAATTGTAACTTTTGACATTTTTGAATTTTCAAATTTTCAAAATTTGAAATTTCCAGGGGAAGTAAATTTCAAAAACTGATGTGATTTTTTTCCTCACATTTTCGGCCGAATCTGAGAGGGATCCAGCTAGGTCTCTGCACTGATACACCTCTACATGTCACCCAGATCACTTGGTGTCTGCCTGCAAAAAACTAACAGAGGAAATGCATGAAGATGGGGCTGCAATTTCACTGCTAGAATGACCAATATGACAAACGCAGGTAGGAAAAGGACACACTCTAGGTTTTTTTTTTAGTATGGTAGCCGTTGCCAAAGGACATTAGCATACTACAGACTGTCCAGGTGGTGTGAATGCTCCCATCCTTTGTCAAGGCCTCACTACCCCCAGACAAGTAGGCTGCAAGCAGTGAAAATGGGGCTTCTTTAGCCATTCCTCTCAGCTCATCTCAGCCATCCTAATTCACGTTTTCAGTGACTGCTGATATTCCCTGTAACCAAGAATGCCCCTTACATTGCTAAAGAATACAATGACACTTGTAGGTCTCAGAAAAGGGGTAGCACTGCCTAAGTCAGAGAACAAAGTCACAGAAATCCAGAAATCGCAGTTGTAAAGTTTTGAAAAAGTAAGCTATTATTTGCTTCTCTGGTGCCCCACTTTCTCAGGCCTTTTCCTACAACCACATAAATAGAAACACAGAGGCTGAAATCCTCAGTGATGTATTTTAAATATCTCACAGGAATTGTCATGTGGGGAGAGGTAGCTATTCAAAGCACAAAGGAAAGGCCCATAGTAATAAGCTTCAGACAAATATTCAGTAGAATATATAACAGAATTTTGTCCAGAATACTGAAAATTAATCTTTTGTCCATTTCCAACACTGAACAAAAACAAGTGGTACAAAATATAGAGGTGAACTCAGCCTGTAGGGCCTTCCAGAATCTTACCAACAACACTTTTCTAACGTTTAGACTTCCTCTTAGGTTCAAACTGAAAAGTAACTCTCCAAATTGTATGTTCACAACTTATCAATGTGCGGGGGGGGGGAGTTGTTGTTTTGGGGCGTTTTCTGTTTTTCAGAGCACCTCTCATCACCCACTGTTGTTCACATATTCTAGTTTTCTGCACATGTTTGCAAGTAGGACTGCACAGACAGCTATCTGTGCAGGGTCCATCTCCATGTCTTCTCTCTTTCTTGTCAAAGGGGTTAGCAATTACAGGTTAGCTATCGCTTCTCCATCCATTTGTCTCCTGCATTCTTATCTAACTAATCCTTGGAATGATGTTCTGTCATCTCTTCATCAGTGAGAGGAAAATAMTTTTTCCTGTACTTTCCTGGCATTAGTAGGTATAAGGGTTGGTGAAAAGTTCACTTTTTGTGCTCTTGATTGCTTGCAAGCYAGTCTACAAAGTACACAGTATTATTTCATACACATGCACACCGGCTGAGTAACTTTGGTATCCCCATATTCCTTTTACAGAGATATCAATGTGCTATCTAAATTATCTATAAAACCAAAGAGTTTAAGACAAACTTCTGACTATGCTAGCAAATAACCTTGTGAAACTCCGTGGGACCTCTTGGCTTAGACAGCACATAGAATTTCACTATCTACTATGATTACCTTGTATTGTCATATATTGCTAAGACACAAGCAGGAGAAATTCTGTGCAGAATTCACAAACATAGAGAATATCCTGAATTTCTAGACAGCTATACAGACACRGCACCGGTTCAATTTCACTAACACTACCTGGAGCTTTGCAGTAGTCTCCCTTGCTGAATTAGCCCAACCTATCAGCAGGAAATTTGAGGGCTTGAAATGGAACAAACGCTGGAAGWCTGGGCCGTGCTGGAACTCCTGAGTCCTGGTGCACCAAATTACACACAAGCCCTTCCTTTCTCRCGCTATTTCCAAAATCTTAGTCCGTCATCGTGTCAGTCTGCCACAACTTGGCTGAATGGGATACACCATTAAAAACGGCATACCTCATCTCTGTACAAAATATAGAGGTTTTTAACAGATCATTTAAAGAGTAGTAAGGCTACTATGTGGAAAACAGAGTCTTTGTACATCAGAGTAGATTTAACAATACATCTGCAAATGAAAGAAATCATGTTGTTCTTTTTTCGGACACATTTGGATGCAGAACTCGASCATGCTCCTAGGGAGTGCATTTTAAGATACTACGGTTGGGGTGAGGTGAATGAATTTGATTTCAGTGAGACAAACATAAATCTCTCTACTATTTGGCAACAGTTCCTTTCATTAGATAAAATTCTTCTGCCCCCTTTCTCAACATGTAAATAGTATTTATCCAACCGCACATGATGTGTGGCCTAATTATCACTCTAATATTTTTCAGGAAAAAAAAATAATGTAATTAACAAGGAAATAAAAAACAAGCCCCCCTGCCCTGCTTTCTTCTCAGGTTCAGTAGTAATCACAGTGGTTGAAAAAAAACAAGAGATATTTTGATTTTTTGCCAGGTCTTAATTTTAATGGATTTTGAAATTAGTGAAATCTTTCAAAATAAAAACCTTACCAATTTTCTAGTCACTTTACTTTT
This sequence comes from Rhea americana, assembly GCF_003343005.1. Classification (NCBI taxonomy): domain Eukaryota; kingdom Metazoa; phylum Chordata; class Aves; order Rheiformes; family Rheidae; genus Rhea; species Rhea americana. The sequence continues at coordinate 356,062 of NW_028186417.1, read as the reverse complement.
TCTCCTCCCTCCACCAAGAAACCTTTCTTCATAAAAAAAAAAATACAAAATCAAGGAAGACTATCATCATAAATTAAGCTACAATACATACTGATGATAAATAACTGAAACGAACACACAGCAAATATATCCCAATAGGGATAAGAATATTTTTGATGGGCACAGAAGATGAAGCACACATTCAGGTATACAGAATTAGACATACAGCCAGCATAAGCCAATAAAGAGATTTTCACTAGCTTCACTAGGTTTACACTCAACCAATACATATACTACAATTTAATATATGCATAGTATAAGGGCTCAAAGCTATGCAAATTGCTAGTGTTTATTTGCCAAAATCTGTGAAGAAAATTTGTTTTCCTTCATACACATTTGAAGTCCACAGTTTCATTTGGAATTTCAGGTTAAATGACCTCACAACTGAACTGCAAACACAATAGAAATAATTAGATTTTCCTAAGGAAACACACTGCAACTGGACTAAGTGGCTGAAATTCCAGACTGAGGCAGCTCTGCTCAAACCCAGTTCGAGGCCAGTTCACTGTCTTAGTCCATCTTTGTCCAAGTTTCAAGTTCATGGCAACACCCAGAAACTGGCATGGACTGAGGTTATTTTGCAATCACTCTTCACAGCAGAAATATCTACGTCTACTCAGGACTTCAAACGCCATCGTAGGTTGTTTATACGACAAACAGCCCACATCCAGAGGAGAAAGAACACCTCTTTGCATGTCTAGTATTACATAGTTTCAGAACAAGAAATTGCAGTCACTAGCTCCTAAAACTGTTAGCCTCTACACTCTATTCTGATAGTGCCTTTATCAAATTCAAAGGTATAAAAAGACACATTTCTATTAAGAAAAAATTATTTGCAGCAATATAGAAACCATCAGCATTTCTACCGGACAAAACTTAAGACAGCTGGTGCTTGAGCTCGTATGCCTAGATTCCTGTCTCAGGGCTGGATCCTGAACCTAACTACCTCCCAGRTCTAGTGCATCCCTCCCAAACCGTGCGTCAGGATTTTGCAGTTCATTTTCTAACCTCAGCTCAGTTCTGTACCCTTCCCTCCTCCTCATATGAACAAACAGCACAAAAACATCAGAGAGGGTTTTGGATTCTGAAATGGTGAAGGGCTGTGGCTGCCCTGCTCATCTTCAGTATCAGTGTTTCTTCCCCAYGTGCCAGTCCCTGTTTTCCTTGTCTCAGTGCTTAGGTATGGCAGCCTACTTATGTGTTTGACTTAAGTCATTCCTTTACCTAAAATGATCATTTAGGCATGATATACAATGGACATATTCCAGGTAAACCACTCCATCATTTTCCTTATAAATCCTACATGCAAAGTTAAAGGTGAATTTATGACATGTAACTTATTGGGTCAAGACCAGTATATGCTACTGGAAATAGGAGTCGACTGGYTTATGAGTAAATCCATTATGGTGAAAATTATCATTGAAAATCCTTTGAAGGGTAAAACAGCTTTCTGGGTTCTGGGTTCATTTGAAAAATTGCACATATCCATCTCAACCAGGTTTCCCCTACTCGTACAAGAATGAAAGTTGGTTTCATCAATCATTCCGAAGGTTTGACTTGGTTCTTACTTCAGTCAAACTACCACAAATCTCCCAAATCCAACAGAAAACATGAATAAGCATTCGATAGTTGAATCATCAGAAAAGTTACCTTCTTTTTTTTTTTCTTTTTTTTTAAGCATCAAATTGATGTCTTTGCTCCGTCTGCCAAGAAATACCTGACAGACCTATTTCGGATATCATTTGTGCRCTATCGTTTCAGGGCACGTTTTGCTGTTCTGGATAGGGAAAAGGTTTGGTCCAAAATTAACGTAAATATCTATATGAGCTTGTAGTTAGTCTTGAAAAAATTTAAATAAAAAAATACCAAAAAAATGCTTTTGCTGTAGAGTTAAAAAAAAAAAAAAAAAGGAAAAACAAAAAAGAAAAAAAGTGCTATTTAAAATGTTTGATAATCTGACAAGGCCATAAGGCTTAATGGAATCAATGATTACACACAGATGGATGATTAACTCTCGAGGTTTAATGTTAAAAAAAAAATAGTGCTGGATTGCTACTTAATGGAATTACACTGCCCATATGGAAAAGAACTATACCCTGACTATACCCAGAATTATGGAACAGGTGGCAGATCTGGGCAGGACTGCTTGGAATGCACAAAAGCATTCTGAACTTGTAAGTGCCCAAAAAAAAAAAAAAAAAAAAAAAAGTCTTGCAAACTGTGTTAACTTTTCATGTCTGAGAATTGTAAATGGCAAAAATTAACAAAATGACCCCCCAAACTCCTTGTTTTACAGAACAATTATAATAGTAATAATTATGTGCACACTGCAGCCCCACAGAAAATAGTTTGTGTTAAAAATACCCATATGTGACTAAGGAATGCTTTTATGCTTGCACTTGACAGGAAATCTTTATCTACAACTGCCTACAAAGGCTGTCATCTACTCTGTTGTGCCTACAAGCACGCTTACTCTGCTGCCTTCCTGAAGGTGTCCACAGCGCTATCCTTCAACCAGCTCCCTGATGGCGACTCTGGAGGGTACAGTCTTTCACCATTTAGAGCACATCCTGCTTTTGCCCATCAGTTTCTTGCTCAAGAATTAAACATCCAAAAACAACTGCTTAGGACAACATGCTTCAATTTACTGTTGTGGCACATGAGAAAAATCTTCTGTTTTTCTTTGTGGAAGCTCTAACTGGACCAATTTGTCAGGATGCAACAACCCTCCAAAATTGTTACTGGGATACAGTAATATGTAATGTTAACGCTTGATAATGGGCATGTGGCACCTCTGAAATAATGAAGCTTAAGAACATGTATTTCAACCTCCTCAGTGAGTGGTGAAGATACAGTCCCTATTCTCTATTTTCTTGCCTGCTAGCACCTACCAGATAATATTTCTTCTATTGTCTTCCCTGTACAAACTGATCCATTGGGGTTCTCTCTAGAACTTTAAGAAGCTCCTCTGAGGAGTTCTTCGGTAGTTGAGGAAGACAAGTGCCAGTCTGAAGACCCTTGGTCCATTCCAGACTTTGCCACAAACTCCCTGTAAAATCCCCGGCCAACCTGTTGCCTTCTTTCTACTTCGGGTAACTGTCGCAGAGGAGCATGGAGGAGTGCAGAGGGATGCATAACATATTCCAATCTCATTTCAAAAGCAGATTTGGTACCTAGGCATCCATAGTCTTGATTGAGCTTCACTGGTACATTTACATAAGTATATGTACATAAGTATAATGAAACATATATAATTAAAATGGTATAACTATCCAGAAGGATGTACTTATTCTACACTAAGAATAGTTTGCTTGTTTGGCTCAAAATTTCCAAAATGAYATCAACTAGACTAAAAAGAAAATTTTCTTAAGTGCAAATACAAAAGTCCATATAATAATGTTCCCAGAAAGAACTTTAAATTCACACCTCATACTGGTAGAGCACCTCCATACAGAAATATTCAAAGTCACACATAGGCTTTGCAAGCCCAATTAGTAGAGAATTATGCCCCACAGAGATCCAAGTTAGGCGTCAGACCTAAACTCATTTGGAATTTGAGACTGTCAAAAACAGAGGTTTTGCTTAACGTACAGCTGTGGCATGACACAGGAGCCTGCAGCTGCTCTTCCCTTCACTGAACCCTACGCCAGCAGCAGGTGCTCGGCTATCAGTCACCATGAAGCTCCATCAGAGCCTCATTTCAAACACGAGCATTACCAGGAGTCTGACCATTCCTTACAGGGGGCTTTCATGCCTCTTAAACATTTGATACAGGCCCTTTTCAGATGGGACAAGCTCCTACTGTAAACACATTCCTCCTACTGTAAACACTTAAAGGAGAGTTGTCACAAATGACCACTAAGAATATACTGAGGGTTTTTTCATATAATTTATTCATGCACTTCTGTAACCAAGGAAACAAGTGATTTTTCTCTCACATGTAACGTTTGCTCTTGACGTTTTTAATCCATGAGGTCTAATACTTTTTCAAAACTGAACACCAAATTGCATCCAAAGCAGCTCAGCATTTCAGACACTGAATCAGGACATACACACTCTGATTTCTTTCATTACTTCTATCCCTAGAGCTCCTGYCACCTGTGACTCTTCTCTCCTATCTTGTCCCTCTTGAGTGCTTAAAGTACAAGCTCCTCCTGCAAGTCCTGCCTCTCGTTATGGAGTGGTTCCAAGCATAATAGAGCATCTGTCTCAAATAATAAGGTAGATTATCAGAGTTGCTCAAGAGACCCTGTTGAAGAGGGATGAGATGATGCACTTGCTTGTGCATTTCCAGTAGCTGAAAATCTAGTAATCATGGACTAGGCTAYTGCCCTCCTAGTCACAGTAACTGTATTGAGTCTTCCAGAGGGGCACTCTCCCTTTAAACATAATTCCTATATGGCAGTAGGGAAGGGCTTATCCCGAGAGAGCAAATCCGGAGAACAGCAAATGAGGCCTGCTACTTGGACTCAGCCTGGATCTTCATCTGATGCCAAGCGATGTAGTTTTACTGACCTATTGACTTAAAATACAGCTATGCCTTTCCCCTCACCCCCACCTCTTGCTGCTCTTCTGTCCCTAAGGGTGAAACTGTGGCATCAACCTGAAACTTTCAGGAGCTTCAAGGAGGTTTGAGATTTCAGCCAGGGATTCAACATGCTAGACTCTGAAACTAGTCTTTTTTTTTCTTGAGCCTGGAACATCAGTTTTTGTTCYGGTCAGTTCTAGCAGCCTCATCTTGCTTCTGTTTTCCTTCTAAGCGTATTATTTCATAAGAAAAGTCTATGTAGGCCAAGTCTCTAGAGGTAGATTGGTATGACGGCAGAGCTCCCTGCCGATTTTAATGGAGCTCTGTTACATCACTCAGCAAATGGCTTGTGCTGTTCTTTCCTTTCCTTTTTATTTTTTTAAAACACTCTCCAAGGACTGGTTGCAGGCAACTTCATGGACAATAACTCTTTCCGTTGTTCTCTCCCTTTCATTATTACCACTTTAAGTGTGGGAAGAACAACTGTTTGCAGTTCTTGCTACTGAGACCAAAAGTCCTACGTCTGCCTCAAACAGCACGTACCTTCTTTACAAACATATCCCTTTTCTGCATCTTTTGTGTCATTTTCTTACATCTCTCTCCTATCAGGCGAGACACCAAAGACACCAAGCATTAAGTCAAGCATTTAACATTACTGTTGTTACTGCATTCAGTGACGGACTCGGGAGACCTGACGGGCAGGGTGCTGTACATGCACATGCAGGACCGACTTCCTGGTCCCAAAGAGTCAAGACAGAGAAGCGATCAAGGGGAAGGAGCACCCTGTTACAGAAGGGGAAAAAACCACCAGAGAAAATTGCGTCCTTCCTAGTATTGCACAGGGAGCATTGTCTGGGAGATGAAGAAGCCTTTCCCAGAAGATGTGGTATCCTCTTATTCTCTTATTTGCAAAGCAGATAGCACAGGGTTTTCAGCTAAATGTAATTCAACAGAGGGAGTCTTTCTCTTGGCAGGTAAGAGCCACCTCCTTCTCTAACTCACAGGGTAGTCAGCAACACCGAGAACCCACTCCCAGCTTCCCTTTGGCACAAACAGAGGCATTTCTGCTTTGCGTTCCCCTAAGTGCTAAGTAGTGCCACTTTACCCCAATCTGAAGGAAAGTGTGCTGCTCTCGTCAAAGGCTGAGAGAGTCTGTACCTGTCAACAAGGGCTCCTCCTCCAAAGGGCTGAGAACGTAAAATACCCGCACCTCTATGGCCAAACATGAACGCAGGAGGGAAAAATGATAGCCCTGGCTATTGCTCATACTTCTCTACTGCTGCCTCTGGGACCGACTCCAGCATTGTAAGGCAGAATCTGATCGAGCCAGCCCCAGGGACGGAACCGAACATCTTTAYGCTGTAAGTCTCATCAGATCGAGTGCAAGGCAACTCTAACCATCATTCCCTGTTCCAATGACTTCTACAGTGAATGTACTATTGCTAGGTTCAATTTCTCTACTGCATGGCAAAAGCAAGTGGAAGCATGGGTGCAAACATCAGGGGAGATGCAAAGAGAAAACTTACAAGCAGAATTTGAGCTTAAAATACCATGGGATTTTGAATGTGCAAAATACAGACCATCTGAAGCAGTAACTCATTTGTTCCTCACTGTTCAGCAATTTTGATGGCAGTAACTGGCAATAGAATTACTGCACAATGTCATCCTCACGCAACATAGGGTACTCTCAAACTAAATTGGTACTACTTCTGTGCTGCCATTAAGATGACTTATTTGTTTCTGATTAATTAGATTTCAGCTTCTTTCTTTTTGGCATTACATCTTCCTCCTGTTCAGTCTATCTGGACAGTCTAGGTCTGTGTTGGCACAAATCAGTCACTGCAATTCTGGATCAGAAATCTGTGGCTTCGATGAACCTGGCTTCTGGTTCCTGTCAGTCTCTATTGCAGGGTATCATGAGACACTTAGACACATAGACTCGCACACACACATACAATGCGAAATCTCTGCAAAAAAGGCAGCCGTGACAAGGTTGGCTTTTTTGGAACCAGACATAGGTGCCAACTAAAGGTCCTAGCAGCTTGTCTGCCAAAGCTTAAAAAGCTACGACAAACATTTGTCTCCTTGCTCATTTGAAGGCCTCATCATTGCTGGAGCGCGGGAAAGGCTGGGAGGGAGGGCAGAGCTCGGCTGTGCACGTTAGTGCTATACCTCTGAAGTCAGTGGAGTTAACGGCAGGCACAGGATCCGGCCACCAGTATCCTTGGCAGGCACAAACTCAGCCGAGTTTACACTGCTGTTAAATCGACAGAGTACGACTCTGCTCTTGCCTAGCACGAAGAAATGATGAATCAGGAATTAAAATTAATGGAGTTGTAACAATGTAAGGGAGAGAAAAAGTGGAGGTATTTCACATCATTCCTTCTGAAATTATATCATATTTGGAAATTGTAATTTTTTTGGCATACAATATATGGGGTCTACAATGTGCAGATGGAAGAGCAGCTTATATTTAATAAAATAAAATTTGACATTCATGGCACATTATCATATACAGTCATACATTATGTATGATATAGACTTAGCATAGTTTACACACAGTCTAAACGTTTACCCTACAGATGGACAGGGAATTAGAGGGATAATCGTCTACATTATAAAAATGATCCAAACGTGTGGGGTTTTTTTTAGAGACAACTTTGTAGAAAACTGATTAAAAGTAGATACAAGTGATAATACTTTTTGATTTTTATTTTTACGTGCTCCCTTGAGCTTTTAGAAATGATCTCAGCAAATTAAAGCATTTCTAAAGAAAATGAACGTCACCACCTTTTAAAACAGTGAGAGGATAAAAAGGATCTACTACAAAATAGTATTTTGGATCAACCCTCTCACTTTTTGCCCATCTTAACAAAGAAGCAAAAGGGAAGAGATAGCAATGACTGTGCAGCCTGAGCACCTTAAGCAAGCATACACAACAGCTAAGACTAAATTGCATACAGTTTCAAACTACTGCCTGAATCACAAATACTACTGCATACTTCAACTCATGTATATTTTAGACAAGTTCCTCCTGAAGAGCTTGAAGACTATATACTTCAAATACCTGTTAACTAGCCAACAGGAAAGTTGGGCAATATCACACATTGCCAAAATATGAAGAAAAATTTTTAATTCCAAGTCATATTTTTAAACAAAAATTTTAAGTAGTGCTTTAGATGTAAAAGCTTTACTGGGAAAAATACCTTAACTTAGTAGAGGCTGGAATATCCATCTTAATGAACAGATATGGAAAAAATAGAAAAAAACAGATTCTCTGTCTCTTTAAGTCATACACTTGTCTACCTATAGCATTCGTTGTTGAGAACTTTAAGAACAAAATACCTAGACCTGAATTCTGTTAATCTGTAGGCTGTCTATCTTAAAAACACACACATTTACTCTTAGATAGTGCTTTACCTCTCTGGGAATGCATGTTTTTGATAGCGTACACTGTCATTCTAAAACGCCCCTAAATGGTGCAAATCTTTCTAAACATGTCACATTTGGAGTAAAGCTTTCCATCCAAGTTCTTCCTGAAACAGAATGTTTCAGTGCTTTTAAACAAAAATATTGTCACATTTTTAAATGAATAAATGACTTCTGAATAGAATTTTGCAATCTTTCATCTTATTCACTAAAGCCATTTTCATTAAAGCCATTCCTTCAGTAAAGCTGAGACCTCCTCAAGGAATCATCATTACCATGGAATTGCCTGCCTTTAAAGCAGTTTTTTCCTTATCATGTATTGYCATCGAGAAATTACAAGTCTGAGTACGTCCAGCAAACACATGAAACTTCGAGAAGTTGTCAACATTGCTTTTGAGCCTGTTTGTTTGTTTTGGTTTGCTTTCACAAAGAAAAAAGCTTTTCACGGGGAAAAAGCTTCTGTTACCTCAGAGAAAATTATTTTGTCCAGATTATTTTAGCTCTTTGAAGAAGGAAAAAAGCTCAGAGAAAAAAATTTCATTCCCTTTAATGAAAGAAACATCCATTTCATTTTTCCAGATTGTCTGCACTGTTTTGAGGTACCCTGCTAGACTGTCTAGGAACAAGATATAAAAATAGTATCCGTCATAATGAGCAACTCACTTCCAATTCTGAAATTAATTCCAATATTGGGTCAAGAACTTACCAAGCATAATTTAGTAAGTCTTCCTTTGTTTGTACTCCTTCATTTATGGATTTGATCATATTCACTGTTTGCTTTACCTGCACATAATCTATACTGTATATGCTTGTTGTGGCCATATACTTAAAATCCACTATCTAAAATTTCATTAGCAAGCACACTGGAGCTTTGCAGAAGGCTTGGAAATTTTCACCCTCCATTTAAATCAACTTCTGTAAGGCAGAGAATAAAGGTCGTGTTCTTTAACAAGGCTTGGTAATCCAAGACGGAAAAGACTTTGAATTAGAAAGCACAGTCCCTGTAGGAAATGAGAAGTCCTCCAGAAACTTTTCCATTAATTTCGTCTACCAAACCAGTGTTCACTCAGAATTAAGATTAGGGTCTGTTTTCTCTTGTTCACCTGAGAGCATATCAGCTGGTTTGAGAAACTCAGTGAAATTTCCCATCTCTGCTCAAAGTGATTTTATTTTGCAAAATAATAAACCATTTTCAAAAGAGTAGAAAAGTTCTACAGTTACGAGAGAATTCAAGAGTAATGTGCAGACTTTGTGGGATCTTACAGAAGAAGGGTCATCAATAGCTAAAAACAAATCCTAAAATCTTCCAGTATTTCTTAGGAGAGAAACTGCTAGTAGTGTAGCAACTTCTTTCAATTAAGTTTGAGGGTAACACGTTTTGTCCCTGAAGTTCCTACCGAGCGATTCTGAATCGGCAGGGGAYCCATCCACAACAACCTAGTCTGCAAGCTGTAACTGCTAGATACCTGGCCCTGCCATTGGCAACAAAATTAACAGCACCCTTAGGTAACAGACTGGCAGGCTCAGAGATTTTAGCACTGGAAGGGAGCTTCAAGTTATCTACTCTGACTTCTTGAGAAGCACAAAACAGTTAGGCTTGAACGCAAAATTCTCCACCCTCCTTCTCAGGGATTCATGCCTGCTGCTCTACGTTTTCACTAAGAGCACCTTGATTTTCATCTTCTGCCTCATTTTCTGCTTTCTCCTCTGCTGTATAAAACAGCCCCTTGGTACTTGGTATTTCCCTACTGCAAAGATATTTATAAACCAAAATCATGTCACTTCCCTGTCGCTTTTTTTGCTGTCGGTAAAACAAACAGATTTGAGTTGTCTTAGTCTCTCCCCCTCCAGCCTCTGCACTCATCCTGTGACACGTCTCCGCATTTTCTGCGGTTTGGGATAACGCCAACCTCACGTGCATTGCCTTGTTTCAGGTCCACTTTGTACCAGTGCAAAGCGTTTCGAGGGATGCAAATGCAACCTTCCCCCGTGCTAGGGTCACACTGTTATAGTACCTTAAGTTTCCCTTCTACCAATACAGTCTCCAACTCCCAGCTCTAAGGTCGCTAAAATGAACTTGGTAATGAAAGAGACAAAGTTACAGTATATTACCAATCTTTAGCAGCAATATTCAAGGCAATAGCTCTTTCCATAATGATTTGTCATGCAATTTTAGACTCAAAGCTCAAAATTAATTACAAACATGAAACAAATCATGCCGTTAAAACATATATTGCAAACAAATTATGCTCTCAAAATAGGTAACTTACAGCCTGGAAAAGTAATTGATAAACCTAAAGTACTCACAAATAATTGTAAAACTGATGAGTAACGTGATCACCCAGTGACCCCCCCTATCAGAGTAACCAGTACAAGGAGACAAAACATACAACCAGGGACCACCACTCACTTTATCACAAACCATAAATAAACCATATGGATTTGCAGGTTTCAATTCTGCTGCTCTTGGATCTTGTGGCTAAAGTAACACCTCCACCTTTTCTTTTTTAATCAATTACAAAACTTGCACCACGCTTTTTAAGTAAAAAAGACAAAAAAATCATTTATGGAGCAGTGTCAGCTCTCAGCTCTGTGCTCAGACTTCACAAATAGGAATACCAYTTCTGCCTGGTAATCGCTTAGAATCAAGGCTGCAACAAAGTCCTGCTTCATTCCAGTCCTAACTTCTATATGCTCTGTACATAAGCTTCTGGACAACACAACAGCCACTTAAAACTTGTTATTGTGAGAGCTTCAGAAGATCTCTACGATATCAAGAGCACCAATTTCAGCTAATATCTAGTTGTGCCAGTATCCTACTTGAAAAAGCCCACTGACAGTTGGTAACCAGCCCAGCAAGCATCTCCCTGGCTGGGGATGTTAGTGTTTACCTGCTGTTCATTACTGCCTGTCCTCTATAAACTATCCCTGATCCCCCACGGCTCTGTTGGTAGACAGCGTGAGTACCAGCACTTGTTCCTCCATTTCAGGCCATGTTAATGGTTAGCACAGTGATGCTGGTATATCCTTCAGCTGATAAGCAACAAAAAGCAGCTGGGAACAGACATCCCTTCAGTCATCAGAGCCACAATTCAGGAGAAGAAATCTTCCCATGATCTTTTGTGCTTGTTGTTGTGGTACCTCTGAAATGACTTTCCCTGCATTACCCATTGAATTTCTCAATTCCTTATATTTGTATTCTCCATGCATCAGACGTAGGTACGCAGTCAGGCTGCTATGTCGCTCCGGGATTGCATCATGCCAAAAGGGGCTTTGTACCTTCTCTTTGCTTGTCGTATCAGGCACGTTGCTAATGGCCTCTGCTTTGCTTTTTCTCCATGGGCAGTCTGAGGTGTTAATTTTTCTCCTAGAATGAYGAATTCCACTACACAGAATTTACATATTTGTTCAAATGAGTGTGGTTCATCAGCATTTCACAAAGTTCTTCAGAGTCTCTGGTCATGTCCTTCTACTGAACAAACCTGAAGTTTACTTCTGCAGGTCTCAGAGAATCCCCTCAGCCTCAAGAACATGACATGTTTTCTGATGAAATAACTCAAGTGCCACGCATGACCCAAAAAATTATCTGAGAAGCAGCACACGTCTTCAAATTTTATATTCTGCTTTTGTTACTGTCCAAAGCCATAGTTTGCTATGTGTAGGGCTGATCTCGCTACACTTCCTATTTTCCTCTAGCTATGAAAAGAACCTGCATCCCAGACTTTTCTGTCTATCCATCTGAGAAATCATGCAGCAGAAGAGACCCTCTTCTAAACCCTACCCCCATTAGATGTACATAGGGTTGAGACTAGGCTGACAGGTTAAGATGATGAGAGAACAGCATTGGACGTTATTCTTGACTTGTATCCTCCCATTCTAAAGAAAGCAAATTATTACATACACTGAGAGTACTCAACGTTCAGCTAACACAAATTGGTATCATTCCCCCCAGTCCCAAGGAACTGTGATGATTTTCCTAAAGTTGAACGCAAGTTTTAAATCCAGTTAGTGAAGAACACACAACAACCTCTAACAGCTATTGTTGCATAATGTCTAATATTTGCCCACATATAATCTGACAGATACTACACAAAAACCCTCACTTTTTCAAGCAAGCACAGCATGGCTGCCTCATTTAATAACATCAGATATGCATCTATACTGCTAGCCCCATCAAGATAAGAAGTGCCATGTGCCCTGCATCTGCTGATGCTGGGAGACTTGGTTAGTACAGCTTATTGTATATGATGCCTATTACCACAGTACTAAATAAAGCCCACAGTGAAATAACAAAATTGAAATCAGACAGAGTAAGACATTAATACACTGCATTTTAATCAAAGTGAGAGAGGTAATTATTATCTGCATACAACTAGAAAAGCTGAAAGGTTCTAATGGGGAAAAATAAAACCATCTGTCTACTCTAAATCATTGAGAGCGCGCTTTAGGACAATGTCAGCCTCTTAAAGCCTATAACAATTTGGGGCCTTAAACTGAGATGGGAATCGATTAAACCCAAGTATATTTTGTTGCATACAAATCTCTGAATCAAAATATAATTAAACAAATAGTTACTGAAAACAATTTCTGCTGCCACACATCATAAAGGAAACAAGAAGATATTTTACAGTTCCTGAATTACACGACAGGAATGCGACTAGTGTCCTTCTAATGCAGGACTAAGGAAACAACTGTATTCTTTATTTTAGGACTTCTGAACCTTGGTTAATGTACTTACCTCCCAGTGGGGGAAACTAAGGCTTAGCAACATCCCCCTTGTCTGCATTCCTATAGTGCTCAGAAAATCCAACCCTCTGAACTAGAAGCCAGGTGACAGAAAACTGAAAGATACTCTCTGCCTCATAAAGGCCACAATTTAAGGACATACCTGTATTTTGCAGGGCTGCTCACCACAATTTTAACAATTCTTAGCAAGTTTTCAGGGGCTAACAATGTGCCAGGTGCGGTAACAAAGGGTATTAAAGCAATGCTTTCCACCCATCTTCAGAAGAGTACTTTAGTTGCTTGGTGTCATCACAGCTGAGCTGAGCTGTCTTTTGCCTCTTCTTCCTCCCTTGCTGTGCTTTTCCCAGCACTGCATGCTTAATAAAACCATCCATGTGGATCTGGACTTTACCAAGTCACATAACACAATTTGCCTAAACTGGCTTACCAAAAGCAGTGAGGACAGCGCTGGCTATGATTTGCTTTCCCCAATGAGTTAGATATTTGGATCTAGGCAGCCAAACCTTGGAAACCTCTTATGTAGATTCAGTTGATTTTTTTTCAAATTTGTAAAAGAATATTTTTTTGTTTAAATATAGCTTGAGGAAAAGAAGGTGCTGCTCACCTCCCCCAGACACTCACACATAGCAGCGTATCAGCGGCTACAACACTCACTGAAACAAGGGGACTCAGTGTCAACACCCTAACTCCTGCTGGTCGTAGGGAAAAACAGAATCTGTTTCACAGGTAATTGCTGGATGGTTGATCACCTTGATGGAGGAGGGAAGAAAAACAAAATCCAAAAGACTCCCACAGCATTTCATGTGCATTTAGTGACAGTTAACGCACAGATATCCAATTCAGCTCTGGAAACGTGCAGATGCTGAAGCTTAGTATCCAAAGGGTTTACGTGCCTACAGCAGTGGGTACAGGGGATGTGTCAACAGGCACCCAAACATCACTGTTTTTCTTGAGGTACCTGCACCCTCCCTCTTGTTTGAATGTAGCCTTTGTGCATACTAAAGGAGAAGTATTTTTTAGTCCTGGTTTAGTACTTCTGTTGAACTTGAAAGGAGAAATGCATTTCATCTAGGAAAGATCTGCTAAAATACAGTGTGGGTATGAGCAGCCTCAAAGATGCATCAAAAGTTACATTGCTAGTTTATGTGATACCTCATGAAAAGAATAATCAAGACACACAGCCTTGTAATTAAGGTATATGACTCAGGTTTGATTCCCAGACTACCCTTTGTGACTTAAACCTTCTATGCCTCATTTCCTCACATGTAAAAATAAGGATAAGCCTCTTTCCTTTATGTGTTTTGCCATCTTATCCAACAAGTTACTTTTTTATTTTTTAAATTGTGCTGGCAAGGAAGCTTGTAAATGCACAGGTACCTGGTACTGAAGTTTCTGGAAGCAGGATGGATGAGGAGCTGGAAAGGAGTGAGTGTGCAAGAGTGAAATGACTCACCTTAGTGCTAATAGCAGGTCAGCTAGGAGCACAGAGTAGATCTGCAGGTGTTASGTCAAGTGCTGTGTCCAACACTCCACAACTGCCTTTTTAAGGAACTTCTTTTGGGACTCCTGGTGCTTTCCTAAAAGAAAATAGTCATAAAATGAAGATGCTTTCAATGCTTTCAAAATTCTTCCTAGGTTTCCTTATAGGGAGCATGCATAAGAAAAACCTGTATTAAGACAACATAACAACTGGGGGGACTGATGTATACAAGCAGAGCTACTATTCTTCCCTTTTGCCAGCATTATTGGATTTTCCTCCCATTTTCTTACCAATTAACTACGGATACCCGTTTTATTATCATTTGGGAAGTAGTCAGTTTATCGTACCGTATGTACTGAACACTTAAATGAGTTCTTTTTGTCTGAAGAGTTCAGTACTAAAAGACAGAGGTGGCTGGGGGAGAAACACTATCAAGCAATTTGTAGATAAACACACATAACGTATCCAGATAAAGTTTCTATCAGAAACGATATTGCTTTGCTTGCATATTATATCATGATGTATAAGGAATTGTGTCCGGCATAACACATAGCTGGATCCAGTTGCAGAATACAGCCATATCGTTCACACGGTGGGACGACACCGAGCACCCAGGTGAACAATCTCTCCAGTGCTGAATACAACCCTAACGGCCTCCTCCATCAATGCTACTTGTGCTGTTGTTGTTCCATTGCATAGATGAACAAATCTTGAGCGGATTTGGGAAGGCAAAGCTGGGGAGCAGGAGTACAGCTGGAGCAGAGAGGAGCTTTGATTGTTCCACAGTGGGCTCCCTTGCCTAAAATAGTGGAAGGCCATCAATTCCAACTATAGTATGCCATTTTATACAAGCCGAGGATCAAAATCTACCGTATCACATCAGATCCAGATTTATTTAGTACTTGCAGATTTTGCCAGGACCCAAATGACCTTAAGAAAAAACCTACTGCACTCTGATGTCAGTGAGCCCCTCAGAGATCATTCCCTTCTCAAGACACAAGCAATCAGATCTCCATAACCGATAAAACAGCCCTTAAGCACCATCTATTGAACTGCTACTAAAGGAAACAAATCTCTTTGAAAAGAGCAAGGTTGTGAAGGAGGACTCCTCTTTCCCTCCCCCTTCTAAATAGTCAAAGACTCCTGACTTACACGAGATCAGACCTTACTCCTGTCTTTTCCCACTTCATTCACCTGACAACCTCCTCCACAACAGACATCTTATCAGACGTGACTGATTGCTGTAATCTGTACTCTGGGCAGCCATTAAGCAAATTACCTGAATCATTGCAAGGATTAGTCTCATTAACACATGATTAGCATCAAATTAAAATAATGAGTGTTTAACTTCTGATGTCTTCCAGTTGTTTGAACAGCTTGATCAGCCACACCAGGCTGGCAGGGAGGTGGCGGGTGTCAAAGAGTCAGTGAGAAAAAAATAAAAATAAACACAAAGGTAGGCTGCAGTGCGCAAGACAGACGGCGTGTCGCTTACTGAACGCAGCGCAGTCGCTCTCGGAGCGAGCTCTGCGGGAAGCTCACCCCCGTCAAAGAGCGGAGACAACTGGCCACCCTGAACYCGCTCTCTGCTTAAGGTGACGCTGCCTCCGCTCTCGTGGAGCCGGACTGCACGCGCTAACAGCGGCGTCACCTGCCTCTCCACCCAGAGCTGTGCTTTCAGAGGGCATCTGCAGCGATGCTCGACATATTAAGCTGCAGGGGAGCCGATGCCTGTGATGTCGACGCAGCCACCGAAAAGGACAGGCTGTGGCAAGCTAGTTCATTCCTTCTCAGTCTGGATTTTTAAACCACGTGAAACCAAAGCCTGAAGTCCAGCAAAGCTCGTAGCCTCCCTGGAACAGCAGTCACGCTTCATGACAGCTACAGACCATTCCCTAGGCACCATCTAGAGTTCTGCTGTAGTCACCATTAAGGCAGTTTGTCGCTCAGCACCCTTCAATACAAGCGGCAGAGGAGGGAGGGTGCGCTCCTCTCGCCCCATGCGCTCGATGACAGCAAGCAGGCCCCGGGAGAAGGTTCGGCCCTAGCTCTGGTAGCCCCCTGCTCTCGTTCTGTGCCCTGCTACTTACGGACACGGCAGCTCTCCAAAGCTCAGATAACCTGCGTCGGGACTGGTGTAAGCATTAAAAGCATACACTGCTGTTATTCCGAATAGTGCAGTGAAGCCCCTGAACATATACCCCCTCTCTGGCAGCTTATTTTCACTTACTCTAGCTTTACAAGGCCTTGGTATAATTGGATTAGGTCCCCAAGTGTCATCCCTTTCTGTACATTCATTCAAGTTACCGAGCATTGTGCTGCAGATTAACTAGCAGCCTTGTAGAGGAAACGAACCCACAAGCAGCTCTGCTTTCGGTGTCCACTGTATGCAGCCYGGCTCCTCGTGGAAACGTAAAGGTGTGACTAGTGACTGGCTCTTCAGGCACGTTTAAACGACATGCGAGGTGAGAATGCGCAGTCCAAGGGCCTGGACTAAGGGAAGCCCTAAGCAGAACCAAATCCTTGACTGCACAGTGTTGAGGTAGGAGCCTCTGCACTCACTGCTCTCACCTACCGATCTGCCCCCACTGTACTTAACTGCTAACGTAGGTAGCATCGAATTAAACGCTGCCTTGCTTAATTACTGCCTCTTTACATCATGGTCGTTTCCTTTATGCTCAAAAATTAATTTGTTAAAAAAAAAAATCAAACCCATCTCATCTGCAACAAAGAACCATGTCAGCAATTGCCTTTTTTTTTTTCTGTCTGTGGAGACTGAACAAACTGCCATTTTTTGCTGCTTGTTCATTCTCTTCAATTGCTGAAGCAACCACTCTGCCCGGACACGTTTCAGCTGCTTGATTAGGTCAGGAGAAGCTCGCTACCCCTCTGCCATCCGTAGCCCGACCTGCGCGAAGGCCACCAAGGCTGGCTGCAACCACAGGCAGCGGAGAGCTTTAAGAACCCACCTCCTTTTCCTGCCCTTTGATAGGCGTTGAGAGAATTGTTTCACTGCTTGTCATTTCAAGGTATTGCACGAGATTTCCCAAGAAGCGAGCTTCTTCATGTAGCAGTTTTACATTAGCAAATATTTACAAAATGCAGAACGCCTCTCTCACCTATTTAGCGTTTATATCAGCACTAAATTGCCCAAATCAGATAATTTTACCTGTCTGCAAGCGCGTAGGAGACTACAGAGGAAACAGTGAACAACATGGGCGTACTTGAGCAGTTACACAGCAGCTGGAAAGTTAGCTCTCGTCATCAGTCATTTTAGGACAGCCACGAGTTCCAGGGCTACAGGCTGTATTCTTATTGTACTACTAAGGTTGCAAACGCCACAAATCACTTCCCCCTTAGAATCACCTTCAGCGTAGGCAGCTTGCTGCTCTTCTGTCCTACACAGGGTGACTGAATCGTTATGCTCTGTGTTACCACTATCAGTGTGGAGGGCTTCCTACTGCAGCCCCATGCAGTCCTCATGGCTTCCCCTCAACACAGGGAAACAGTTTCCTACAGCACACGGTCACAGAGGAGAAAGCTGATCGCGGTTGCTCTTCATCCCGTGTATGCAGCCCTCAGTATTCAACAAAAACAACTTGGTCTAATTTTAGTGGTGTTGAGGCTCATCGCCAGAAGGTGCTAACAAGATTTTAAACAGCAATTAGTTATCATGCATTAGCTTCCTTGCTAAGAACTAGGAGCATGGAAGTGTTCCCCCATCCCCGCTCCACTAGACCAGGGAACTGCTTTCACCTTCCTCAGGCAATGAAACTGCAGACATCAGCTTGCAGGTGTAGTACTGTCCGGCCCCAGGGCAGGTACAAAAACCTTTCTCCAGAACACCTGTGCTTGTTAGGATTTTCTGAACCAGTAGAACTGCCAGTGCAGATATGGTTATACCTCAGTTTTTCTTGGTGCAATTCATTTCCTTTGGGAAACGGTTAAAGCATTACTGTGAAAAGCACTTTTTCTTCAGAGGTACAGCATGTCTTCTCTTTACTTGGCTTAGCCTTACCAGTATAGTTTTATGGACTTACCATGTAAGCTGTAAATCCACCTGTTCTCCCAATTCAAGACAAAACCTCTGATCTACTCCTCAAACCTGCTGTACAGTACAAGGAGAAAATGAAGCACTCCCATGTAATTGCTTATTTTGACAGCACATGTCCAAAATTTCAGATTTTCACCAATGCCAGCTCACACACTGCCAGGCGAAGCTGAACCGTGCAATCCATGGTACACTGGCAGGGGAGGATTTGCTCAGGCACATCCTACTGATGAGCAAGAAACGCACAGCTGAGCCTATGCTGACTTCAGGATTCGAACGAATATTTACTGTCCCAAGAAAGAAGTATTTGCTGTATTCATCACAGTCAACATTTACATTCCAGCTCAGTAACTACCGATGCCAACTTCAAAAGAAATCAGCAGTTGCTTGCAATTTATGTCAGTGGGCCCGCTCATGAGTTAACTGACTATTAACTGACCTATTGCTTTAATGAGATGGGTTTTACCCAAGGATTTCACCGCTGCTTTCGCTGAGAAGAGGATGGTATGCATTTTCAGTAAACCTATGCTGTATGTCAGTACTGTCTTTTCCATTAAATTTGGCAGGTGAGAAGAGTAAATCATTTATCAAAATTTTCAGTATTAAATTGAGCTATGTTTTGAACAACAGAACAAAAGGTTCTCTGTTCTGAGGATTTTCTCTAAGCTTACTTCTGTTTTTGAGTCATCTCTGACACTAATCAAGGCAACACCCAAATCACACCACCCTGAATAATCCTGGGAGGCATTCTGCTTCAAAACCTCCCCTTTTCTGAGCTGGTAACTTCTTGCCTGACCACTTCTTGTTCTGGATTTATATCCACTGTAAACCACTCCTTTCTCCTCTCACTGCAGCTGGTGTGCTGTTGCAACTGCAGCAAAGTCTCTCCAAAATCTCAGCCCTTTCTAATTCTGCTCCCTGCCCATCTGCTCCAGGTTCTCTGATTTTGCACATAGATTTAAGAAGGTTCCTGCATGCCTGTAGAACTGAAATCAAAACCTTGCCTTTCCTTGCCAAAAAAAAAAAAAAAAAAAACAAAAAAAAACACACAACCAGCACTGCTATTGACTTCTCTATTCTAGCCTGCTTCTAGTTCAGTTCATTCAGCATGTCAAGAAGAGACTGCAATACTCCTCCTCATACATCTCCCCCCTACCTCTAAAGGTGCTATGAGATCTGAGTACACAGGCACTGCAGGATCTAGACCTAAATCTACATGCAAAGAAACATTTCTCTCTCAACGAAGGAATTGACAGAACATGTGCAGCAGCCAATGTTTAAGCCTCAACATCTTGGTTATTTATTCTTCGAAATGCCACAAACCATAAGTACATATTATAGACAAATCACTTGTCAAAGCTCTTTCTTAATTTAATTAAAGCCATTTTTTATTCATAGAAGTGCAAAGAAGCAACTTAAACAGATAACATTTTTCACACTTGCATAAAATGAAAATAGCCAAACTGAATTTTGGCAAAGTATATAACAACAAAAGATCCAAGCAAAGACTATATATGTGCCAACTTTCATCTCTGCTAAGACATTAGTAATGAGTTCTACACACAAAGTCTCCTAGTTGAATTTCCTACGGACTCCCGGCCACTCAGGCACCAGGAACACACCAGTGATAGCTAGGCTGTGGCCTGGCTGTCCCTTCCAACTGCCACACTGCTGTTACTCCAGATATGATTTCCTGTGCATCAGTATAAAACAGCAGGCAAGAAAACACTTGTGAGAAAACACTGTGCCTCAAAAGCTCCCTCTCCTTTTYTCCCCCCATATATCATTTTACATTGCCAAAAGCATATGTAAAGCTGCGGGCTACACATACTCCTAAACCATTCGGGTTAGTTCACAGTCAGCCAGCCGAGCATTTACCTTGTCACAGTGGCCATACAGTCTGAAATGCAGAACGACCACACTCAACAGGAGCACGTACGTCCCGGTGCCTTTTACTGACTCGGCCACRTGCTGCATGCTGACATGAGCTGACGACAAGATTATATAAGCTCACCAACAACTTACTGGGGCCCATTTCCCCTGGTAAAGAAAGCACTGCCCTCCCTATAGTACTAGGGAGACTGTACACTGTCTGCCTAGTTATTCTACATTAACGATTCATTTGAGAGCAGGTCCTGGAATCGTTACTAAAGCTCCATTCAGCAAAGATTTTAAGAACTAACTCATTGGCTGAACAAAGATGGGCACCATCATCTGAGAGTTCAGGTGAGGTGTCAGCTCCGATTCAGAAAGGTTTTCCTCTTACACTGTGGATAGGTTCGTGACTTCTCTGAGTGTCAGAAAAATCACTAGTCAAGGCTAACACAAAACCAGCAGTAAAGCCCTCAGTTAGACAGCATACAGACTGGTTAAGTTGCCTGCAAATGTCCTGAAAATGCTTTGTCAAAGATTCTTCCAAAAAAGCTTGAATTCTACCTCCTTCCAAGTATTCAGCCTCACTCCAAGATACAGTAGGTCCAAAAATACTTGAATAGTAAACATGAAGGTAATGGGAGCAATGTAAACAGTCATACTGACAGTCTCCTGCATGTATGAAGTGTGCAGCTATGCAGATTATAGCTCATCTCTTGAACCGTAGTTCACAGTGATGTCTCATAAGGAGGAAAGAGCTGTTGAAATCCAGGTGCCACTAAGGGCTCACCCCGAAGAGAAATGCCTTGAAGTCGAGCAAAGGTGTTTTGGGCTCATGAATGCCCAGATATAGGGCTTTGTTCTAACTCAAGTTCCTAGAGACTGACCAGCAAGAAAAGGGAGAGAAGAATTCCCTCTCATCCAAGTAAATCTATAAATACAATTATTGTCAATTCAAAAATGGAACGACTGAAATAAGTCTAGAGGCAATATAAGGGAATTCTGCAGAGCAGGTCACAGACACCACCCAACACAATTTTTTCCAATGAGCATGAACAATTTCATGCAGAGTTGCCAGCCCTCGCTACTGTACAGAGTAAAAAACTTCCTCTAATTATGTTTGTTTTATTTCCACCTGCTGTAGTAAACAGAAAAATCATTTATCAATTTACTTCCAAAGTTTTAGTCTGCCATTGTGCAATCCCTTACAGCGTTCGGAGATTTCATGATTTAAGCGATACATTCAGACTCCATCTGCTGCATATTATTGACCATATTATGTAAACTATGTTTTAGCAATTCACACTCACTTGATTCTGCAGTACCTGTGGGTGCCAAACATATGTTTCCTATTCTACTTGCCTCTCCTGGGCCATATGCAATCCACTCAAACCATCAGCTTCCTTATATATGTAACTAGCTGGTTGGTGGGCTTTTTTAACAYATAAATCGTATCAGCAATGCCAAATGCCAGGAATATAAATTAATTTGTGCGTAAGAGTTTGCGATACTAAATCATCAAATCTGACTCACCCCACATAAGACCAGAAGGGATATACAAGTTTGGCAACAAGGTAGGTTACTGCTTTAAGAGCCCCCCTCACACGAGGTGTTAGGTTTGTAGAGGATGCTCTTCCCTGACGCAGTACGGCAACCTTTACAGGTAACACGTCTCAGGAAGGCAGCAAAAGCAGCCACCTCACACCCGCACCCTCTGCTTGCCAGGCTGCCCCGTGTCCTTTGACCCATGCTATAAAAAAGCCAAACTGAAAAGCCAGCACGCCAAAAAGCCAGGAGGACTTTAAGAATCTGGTGTTTAGGAACGAGATATTGCTCTGTTGCTAGGCAAAACGTACGGCTTTTTTCTCGTCTTTTTAGAGAAGCCTCTGCTATCTCGAGGGGCAGAGCTAAATCTCATATTGTCACTAGTGCAAAATTAGAGTGACAGCATACAGACCTGCTTCTTATTCCAAAGCACATCTCCAGCCTGTTCCCTTTTGGAAATAACACCATGTACTTGCACAAAGTATTTCACAAAGGGGGAGAAAAACACACACACACACACACGGCCATCATCCCACTACTGCAGGAGGATTGTGTTCCTGCAGTGCAACTGCGGGAAACAAAAAGGTGTTTTTGTTTCCCGCAGTTGCACTGGAGTAAGGAATAAAGAGGGAAACTTCAGCAGATTTCTGTGTGCAAAACAGACAGCTTTCAGTGAACAAAAAAATAGGTCCAGTCCATTCAGAGGGGAAGAAAATAGCTGTCTAGAAGCCCATCAATCTGTTGATCTTCCACTCATATATCTGTCACTTTTAAGAGTGCTGAACATACACTAGGGTATGTTGCTCTTTTGTTCAAAACTCGAGAGATGTGTTTTATTGCATCAAGAGGGAGTTTAAATGCTTGAACAGATCAACGGGAATTTTCCAATAATGCCAGAGCCTGAGAAAACATGCATCTGTCCCTCTCTCTGCAGAAAAGGGCACAGCATTGCCACTCATACCAGAAGATAGAAAATGTCCTGCAAGGAATTTCAATTTGATTTGAAAATAGATTATAATTTAAGCAAACCCGTCTGAAGTATGTTGCCAGGAGTATGAACAAAGCAAATTATTTCTATCATAGATGTAGATAAAGGACCATAAGGATTCGTCGGTCTTCAGGCTCTGGATGCGAACAAGTGATGTGTGTGTCCTGAGAAGCTGGTTTCACAGATGTCTTGTTTGTTTGCTTACAGCAGAAGACTGCCACAGCAGACTTGCTGTTTGTCTCCACTCATCCTTCCAAAGCCTTGATTCTCAAAAAGCTCCTCTGCCAACTACAAATACAAAACTGCCAACTGCAAATACCAAATACACCTTAACATCATCTATCCAGGCCATTTTTCTGCACAGGAGCTGCTTGCTCAAAAAACCAAAGCACAGAACACTTTTTTGTTGTGGGAATGAATGCAGAAGAGCAGAACCATTCCACTCAAACCACTCTCCCTTGCCACAAAATGCCTGCAGGCCTGTGTCTTTCTTCTCCATCTTGTTTGGAAAAAATGACATTACTGAACAGGCAGCTAAGTCTCTGCCTGGGACTACCTCCTGCAGCTCTTGCGTTCCGTTCAAGGCGCAAGAAGCAGACATTTCAAGACAGAGGCAAAATCATGACATTACCTCAAGGGATGGTGCTACTTGGACAGGTCACACGCACTGCAGGAACATTTGCCAAGATCAGTATTTGGGCAGAAACAACTTGATTTTCAAAAAGGTGTCCTGTTAGCCCCTCTGCCTGATGAGTTCATCACTTTCAGAGGAGTCAGATTATCTTCCCAAAGGCTGCCACACGCTATTAAATCATACTGTGCTAACAAAGGGTACGAGAGTGAGAAGCGCTGCAGGATGGCTTACCACCCAAAAGCACACTTCTGAATCACAGCTCTACCCACTTGCTTCCTGCTTGCTTCAAAGCAGTAGCAATTTATTGCTAGCCTATATTAAGCAAATTATGACATCCCAGAAGTCTGGCTTATCTGTGCTGGCTAACACAGAGATAAGAATACAACCTTCCTGAGTAAGAACCAATTATTTCTCACTTATTTCCGTTTACCCAGGGCTAAGGTGCAGGGAGTTGCATGAGAAAAAAAAACACTTTGGTTTATTGTGCAGTTCAAGTTACAATCTCAATAATTAAACAGATAACTCAGTCTAAGTATTTGCAATTTCCTAAAATGGCATTTGTTAGCGATGCATCTGGATCTCAATAACCATTACCTTCTGCTACCTACAGGTAGAGATAATTATCCGCAAGTAAACGATTACCTATGCTATAAATTACCTACAAAAATTTGGGCTGGGTTTTTGCCAATCACCATTCCAATTAATTAACCAAAATTGACTAGCTGGCATTAGACCAAATATTTCCTCATCAGTATTTGATGCCAGTGCCTACAGGCTGAAGAACAAAAAAATAAAAAACAAGAAA
This sequence comes from Rhea americana, assembly GCF_003343005.1. Taxonomy (NCBI): domain Eukaryota; kingdom Metazoa; phylum Chordata; class Aves; order Rheiformes; family Rheidae; genus Rhea; species Rhea americana. The sequence goes on along the minus strand of NW_028186417.1, from coordinate 331,945 downwards.
GAAAAGGAAGGAAAAAAAAGGAGAGGGGAAAAGAGAGCAAGAGAGAGAAAACACTCCAAGGGTTAGAAAAGATTAAAGGAAAAGAGACAAGGAGAATTGTTTTTAGGTGCACATGGTGGGCATTTGCCTTTTTTTTCCCCGCATGTGATGTGACACGAGTTACATATGAGCGTGGTTCGGCATGGTCTGTGGATAGATCATCACCAACAGTGCACACAAAGCCATTTCCATCAAGGAATGAGCCACAGCCACCAGCACGAACCACAGAATCTCTGCATTTTTCTCCACATCCGAGCGCGAGGCAGATTTCCAAGGGCCATTACAGTGAGCTAAGGACATAGTCACACTTGTATTAGAACAGCAAACAAGCAAACTCCTGAGTTTTCAGCTCTTCCATTTAGAGGGAGCTAGTCCAAGATGCTCAGAAAGCCTTTCATTTTCAACAGTTGAGGTGATGGAAATTTCACACCCCTGAAAACGAGGCTTTAAACACCCAGCACTGCACATCTGTAGAATGACAATTTAAAAAACGTGCTCAGTTTTTATGACTATATGCACTGAATATTAAACAAATCCCTGACATTCCCAGCTGAATGATCACTATATCCTGCTACATGCAGAGATTTTTTTAGATGCTAGCGTGTTCTATGTACATTTGTAACGGCAAAACTGCCGTTACGAGTACCAAAATTAACTCTTTGGACAGGCACCACCTTCGGCTCAGCGCCACACGGATTCCTAACAAATGCATCAGAGAAATGCACAGGCAGAGGAACCATCAATCAAAGCACATGGAAATTAATGTAAAGATTCCCAATGAATCCAACGAGTTTTGCATCAGGGCTCATCAAATGCACCCTGATGTAAAATGGGTTCTGTAAATATAAAACAGACACAAAGAGCATTGTACGTTCTAGCGTGAATACAAGTTTAAGAAACACATCTTTAATTTTAAACTAAGCTAAACTAGATCAAATATGTATCTCTATGAAAGCAGTTATTTACTCATGACTTTTTCTGTGATAACACTCGACAAAATTGAAAACAAAACAACAGCTATGATGGTAGCTAGACATAGTTTATGTTGGTGATCCCTTTCCTACAGGAGCCAATGAGATAATCAAGAAGCCAAAGACAACTTCCTAATGTAGGTGACTGAAGAATTGATGAAGAGAGGCGCTCTGCCAGACCTCATACTGGCAAACAAGGAAGGACTAGCTGGGCATTTGAAGGTTTGGGGGCAGCCACAGCTACTGTGAACATGAGGAGTTCAGGATCATGCAAGAAGAGAACAGGGCAAAAAGCAGGATCACAACCCTGGACTTCAGGAGAGCAATTTTGCCGTGTTCAGGGATCTGCTTGGAAAAATCCCATGAGCTACAGCCCTAGAGAAAAGAGGGGTCCAAGAGAGCTGGTGATGTACAAGCAGCACCTCTCCCAAGCTAAAGCATGCTTCATCCCAACAAGTAAGAAATCAAGCAAAGGGGGCAGGATGCTTGCATGGACGAAGGAAGATTGACTAAGCTCAAGCACAAAGAAGCAGCATACAAGAGATGGAAGCAGGGACAGACAACCCAGGAAGACTATAGAAACACTGTCCAAGCATACGGGGAGGGGATTAGAAAGGCTAAAGACCATCTGAGGTTGAACCTGTCAAGAGATGTAAAGGCCAACAAGAAAAGCTTCTACAAGAATATAAGCAACAAAAAGGCGGCTAGTGAAAATGTGAGCCTGCTGTTAAATGGGGCAGGGGCCATGGTGACAAAGATATGAAAAAGGTCAAGGTACTTGGTGCTTTCTTTGCCATAAAGCTGGCATTCAGGAATCTCCAGGCCCTGACACCAGAGGAGAATTCTGGAGCAAGGATGACTTACTCTCAGCGCAGGAGGCCCGGGTTAGGGAACATTTAAACAAGCTTGACACAACAAAGCYCACGTGATCTGATGTACCCAAGAGTGCTGGGGGAGCTGGCTGACAGCATTGCGAGGCCACTCTTGATTGTCTTTGAAAGGTCCTAGCCATTATGAAAGGTTCCTGAGGACTAGAAGAAACGTCACTCCAGCCTTCCTTGCCCTTGAAGGCAATCTGGGAAACTACAAGTTGGTCAGCCTTACCTCGATGCCTAGGAAGGTGACAGAGCAAATAATCCTGGAAAACATTGAGACACGTAAAAGACAAGGTGATCAGTAGTCAGCACAGATTCACAAAGGGGAGATCATACTTAACAAACCTGAAAGACTTCTACGATGAGAAGACTGTCTTGGTAGATGAGGGGAGAGCAGTGCACGTTATCTTGACTTTAATAAGGCTTTTGTTACTATCTCCCATAACATCCTCATAAACAAGCTGATGAAGTACAGGTGAGGGAAGTAGACAGTGAGGTGGATTAAAACCTGGTTGAATGGCAGAGCTCAGAGTTGTCATCAGTGGCACAAAGTCCAGCTAAAGGTCTGTAGCTAGCAATGTATCTCAGGAGTCAATGTTGAGTCCAATCCTGTTTAAGATATTCATCTGTGACCCGGAAGATGAGGCAGAGCGCACCCTCAGGAAGTTTTTTGCTGATAATACAAAATTGAGAGAAGTGGCTAATCAGATGGTCGTGCTGCCATTCAGAGGGATCTTGACAGGCTGGAGGAATGGGCCTATGGGAACCTCATGAAGTTCAACAAAGGGAAGAGTAAAGTCCTACACCTGAGGAGAAATAACCCCAGGCACCAGTACAGGCTGAGGGCAGGCAGGCTGGAGAGTCCTTTTGCTGAAAGAGACCTGGGGATGCCAGTGGGTAAGTGGAACATGAGTCATCAGCGTGCCCTTGCAATAAAGAAAGCCAACAGTATCCTTGGCTGCAGTAAGAAGAGAACTGCCAGGAGGTCAAGGGAGGGGATTCTCCTCCTCTATGTAGCAGTGGTGAGGCCACAGCTGGAGTGCTACTACAGCAAGTCCAGCGAAGGGCCACAAAGATGATTAAAGGGACTGGAGCATCTCTCATACGAAAAAGCAGAAACTGTCTAGCCTGGAGAAGAGAAGGTTTAGAGGGTGAGGAATCTATGTGTACAAATACCTGACAGGAAGATGTAAGAAGACAGAGACAGAGTCTTATCAGTGGCACCCAGTAACAAGCAAGAGTCAATGGGCAAAAAAAAAAAAAAGGAAAATTCCACCTGAATGTTAAAAAAAAAAAAAAAAAAAAAAAAAAAAAAGCGCTTCTTACTGTGAGGGTGGTTGACTACTGGAACAGGTTGCCCAGAGAGGCTGTGGAGTTTCTATCCTTGCAGATATTCAAAACCCCACTTGGCGCAGTCCTGGGCAACACACTACCTGACCTAGCCCAAGCAGGGGGTTTGGACTAAACAGTCTCCAGAGGTCCCTTCCAACTCCAGGTATTCTGTGATTCTGTTCATGGGATTAAGTACAGGTCACTTTATTCTAAGAGCATACAAGGGAAAGATGCAAGGCCTCCAGCTACRAAAAGAAAGAAAACTGTGCATATAGCGAGCTTCTAAACTCCTAACTCCTGTGCTTTAATTTCTTCATTTTAAAATTAGGGGTCTGACATTTCTGCTTTTAAAGCTACAGGGAATTCTGAGTGAGTCTTTGATTTTCTGTGAAGATTATCACTGTTTGCTAACACAGGAGTCTCATCTACATGCTTTGTGCTAGGACCTCTGAACAAACACTATCAAAGGCTATATGCTCCAGAGCAGAGGCACATACATATTCAGAGCAGACCCTCACCTTCAGAGAAAAACCCAAGTGCCTTCTGAACATTGGTAACTTATGACCAGGAATTTTTTACACTTCGGTGAGGGAAGAAGGGGCAGAAAGAAGAAACAAAATGAGAAGACATCAAGCTAAAACAGCACTAGAGTGCAGGCAGCCCAGCAATGCTGTCTGGCAGAAAGAATCTTTTAAGAATACAGAATTTAAGTCAGATATCTGAGAGATATTTCTTCTCAACTCAGGACACCTATCCTCCTCTGACATAAATAGCAATGTGCGTTTAGTTGAAATGGGACTGAAATATTTATCGGGTAGTGATTTTTAGTACTAGTCCATGAAATAGGCAAGGCACCTCAGGTACTATTGGAAAGATATAAAGCTGTACGTGTTGACAAAAACAGTGATTAGCAGTCATTATAGACTGTTCTGGAGAACTCGTCAGGGAACTTACTTCAAACCAAACAATCTGCAAAGAAAATCACTAATAAGGATAATCTTGTGCCTTCCACTTCACCTCAAAAATCATTTTAAAGATGCTTTTCTAGTGTCACCCCCAGTTATTGATTTATTAAAAAGCAACAAGATATTTCACTGCATAAAGTAAGATTTTTATTTATTTATGCAGGCTTGTCAGTGTTGATAAAATACCGTGGATGCTAGGTATTACTTGCATTCCATATAATTAAGTGCAAGGCTAGACCTTTGTAGAAGTGCTGAACAGAATTCTGATCCTGACTGTGGAGAAGAGGATGAACAGTGAGGTGCTCTCGAGGGCAGCAGAATCCTGTCTCACTGCTAGTAATTGGGAACAGCCCCCATGTTCCCAAAGCTTCACGATATTCCAGATCAGTTGCAGAGCAAAACAGACTAAAGAATGAACTGGGGGTGCTAATGGTGCTAACACACCATTCCTCACATTACACAGAAAAAAACACCCCATCTCCAACTAATTACCTGCCACGGTCAAAAGACCGAAACAAAGGGCACCAGAGAGAATGTTACATCTTTCCACTGAACTCAAGGAGGTATCATCTGGGCCTCAAAAAGCCAGATGCGTGTGCAAAACATTTCCAAATTAGTTGTATACAGTGCACAGGTCTACATCAAAGTAAAAGGCACTAATATGTGGAAAAATTCTGCTGAATTTTGAATGGTATTTATGTACCTGCTACAATGAAGACATCATTCCTGCTTCTCCTAGGGCTATTCTCATCACAAGTTCATTCAAATATTTGTTAATGAACAGTAAATCTTTAGACTACTTAGAATCGCTCTGTTTAATAAACTACTGTGCGCATTTCATCAACATTATTCAAAACAAACTCATTTATGAAAAAACCACATTAGTCTGAAAGAAAAATGTTGTCAACTATTGCAAAGGTTTTGGCAATATCAACACAGGTTCACACCATCTGAAACATTTAGGATCATAAGCAAAGCCACATTTTAAAAACAGCTTAGTTTTAGACACTAAAACAAAGAGCCCAGATTTCTCAAAGCACTCTGGACTAAAATTGAAGTGTAGGTCCTTTAGTTAGGCACCTGAAGTGACAAACAGATGCTGGATACCAAACGCTTTTGAGGTACACGGAAGTGGCATGAGGAATTTTGAGATGGTATGGAGCAGGGAAGCCTGAAAGCAGCTTAAATTCTCACAAATTTTGCTTGGGAAGGAGTCCAGAGACAAAATGATTTTCCACCAGATTATACACAGCATGCATGCACCTCAAGTCCCTATTTGCCACTTAAACACTTAATTCTCCTCTGAATGCACTTTGTGCTGTCACTTCTGCTTGCATAAGGCATTGCAGAATTTCACATCTGGGTCACGTTTCAAAGTCGCTTGGCTTCAGAAGTGTTCCTGACTAGGCACAGTATTGAGACAAATCAGGCACTTCTTGAAGATAAGAGAGCAGTTTACAACAGGACAGATTAAGTGTGAAAAAGAAATCAGAAAGCAARTATTTGTCTTCCAGATTCTGGAATAATTCACTGAAGAAGGGCATGAAAACCATCTGTACTGACCGTGAACTATCAATGTGACATCTCCGAAACGTTTGCATTCAGAACTCCGGGTACCATTTTCTATCAGCACTGAGGTTAGCCCTTGCGGCTAACTTGGTATTTGCCTCTCGTCAATGATACAGAGAATGACTGTTTTTCCGTGAAAATGAAATGAATTAACCGAAATTTAAAAGTCTGGCAGAAAAATGCAGCAACTGATAAGATTAATTTTGCAAGAAAATGAAGTAGAAAAAGCATTTCCCTGAAGGTCAGAGTGCTCTGCTCTAATCTTTTTTGGAACAGAAAGTCTAGATTTTGCAGCTCAAAATTATTTTGTTACAATTTCTTTTCTAATAAAAAAGCCAAAATCAGGGCAAAATGTTTTCATCGGCTGGAAAGATAGTTTCCCCCCCCCCCAAACTGCAGTTAAAGAAAATTTGGAAACTGTAGTTTTGTCCACCTTAGAACAGGAGAAACTTGAACTCCCTGTGTTCATCCACCATGTGCCTGGTGCACAAGAATAAACAGCCTGGTTCCCACTCATAGCTGTCACCGAGCTCGATGGCCACAGACCCACTGATTAGCCAGGCCCAGCAGTCAAAGCACTCCCTCTCCTCGCAGGGGAGCTCATGGCAGTTCCTGTCACAGCAAAACCTGCCTCAACCTGCAGGTTTTGCATTAGCACAATGCATGCTGTCATCTGCCGCAAGTAAGAACAGACACAGAGAGTCAAGTCTGGAAAACATACAGAAGATGAGAGTATGAACAGCACGTAAAGCACTGAAGGGGGATTTAGTAGATTGGATTTCTTTTTCTAGCTCTGCTGCAGAGTCCTTGAAGTAAATTCAAAGCTTACTAAGATGACCAAGATCAAATTTTAAAAAGCATTTAAGGATGTGGGGGGGAGGGCTGTTTTATTTTTCTTTTTTAAAAAATTCCTCAGTACCCAGTTACCTTCTAAAACCAGGATCTTACTTGTGCTGTGGCTAAGGATATTTCCATTCCCCTAAACTCTGCCTTTTCAGATCTGAAAGTGTGGCCTGCAGATCCTGCCTCTTGGCGCGTGGAATGAACAACAGTGCCAGCTGCGATACAGCTCTGGATTTCCTGAAGTCACACTTGCACAAAAGAGGAGAACAAAACTGCCCAGCCACACCACCATGTTATATCTGTATTATATCATATAGAATACCATATTATATTAYGTGGTCTACTCTGAAACGTACGCTACAATCTTTCTTTCATGTTCTTCAGCTTTGTTTTAACTAGTTGTTATTTAGACTTGGTCTGAAAAGAAATAAAACCTAACACAAAAAGAAAAAGCAGCAGCTGATGGCCCTGCCTTGAGTAACCCCAGTTTTAAGGCTCTGAAACTGCCAACGTACCAGACTGGTTGGGTGGAGCCCGACCAAAGCCAAACGGGGATGTTGTCCTGATGCAGTATGACTACTCCTATTCTGGTGGCTCACTGGGAACCACCTCAGTATTTTGCTAACTTTTTTATTTATTCTCAAGGTCATTTCTTGTTTATTTAATCATCTATTCTGTTTGCAGTCTGACGGTCTCTTAATCCCCAGGCTGGTTTCTTAACTTTAAATTAGTTTCTAGTAAAGCAGTGCTTATACCTCACAGGAAAAAAAAGCATTGTTTTTAACACACTTGTAACTAATGCTGCTGGTCCTTGGGGAGGTTCAAAGGACCTCAAAGGCAATAGTTCTCTGCCCAGGAGCAAAGAAGCCATTACAGCTTGTACTAGAAGATTTAATAGGTGTCATAATTTATCATGTAAACCGAAAAGTGTTTCTTAATTAAGTGCGTACGTTAATGAATTTTTTAATTTGATCCCTGTAAGTACCTTGCTATACTAATTGCAATATTCTACACATTAGTCATCCGCTGTTGCCCTTGGCTATTTTCTACCCTGAGAGGGAGAGATAGAGCTTTTCAGTTAAAGTTCATTTAACTCTTTCCACCCAACAAATTAAATTTCTTGTTATTCACACTGGAGAGTGACAGCTGCATTTCAGTCCTAGAGCACTTGAAGGATAGCATTCTGCATACACATCAGCTTGAGTCCTGGCGTGGTCTTCCATCCCAGGGGGCTGGAGGGGGGAGCGAGAGAAAAATAAGGAAGATGACATATGATCCATCCACCAGGGAAAACCACCACTTTGCATTGCAGAAAATGAAGAGTTTGCTCCTGGCAGTGGGGATGGGCAGGCTAGAGAAAGGCTACGAGTGACGGGCACTTGCTAGCATAATTTCAAATACAAAACATAAGGTTCATTTCATTACCTTCCTCACAAATAGCTCTAAGTTTGACAAAAGTCTCCAGCCCATAGACTGCTCCAGGTTTCAAATTTGCTTGGGTGAAGTCTCAGTTGTTTTGACRTTTTTCACTCACATTCAAAATATGAGGGAGATCATAGAGGGAAGAGAAATTGCCACTGAGTATCTGGTAGCCCAGTGGTCCATACACTCCTTTGGAATAGGAGAGAAACAGGTTAAGCTTCTCATCTCAGTTACTATGGGGCTACTGGTTATCCTGTTCCTTCTCTTGGAATTTGATCCAGAAAAATCTATTTGGGACTCAATTTATTGGTTCCAGAAAGGTCTATGCCAAAACAAGCACACTCTCTCTACAGAGTTTCAGAGAAGTAATGCTTTTTTACTGCCCACTCCAGCAACAACAGAACTCCTTTTCCACTAGTAATTAAACCTCTGATCAGTTTAATCTACAGGCAACAAAGCAAACAATCTGAGGAAAGCTGAATATAGTCCATCTTACCCAAGCCTTCACTGGTGGTACCGTAGGAGGACTTCACAGAAAAGACTAAGGATTTTTCTCTGAGCCATTCTGCACAGTAACACTGCCAATAAACAAGCAGAATTGCTAATATGAACCCAACTCTCAGGTACCACTGACTGTTTTAACATGAAGTCATTCAGTGCATAGTAAGTTGAGTAACAAGGAGCTAAGACCATATGCAGTCAACAGCAGCACACCTCCTCAGCCAGAATACAGAGAAGTGGTGAGGAGAGAAAGAGAARGAAAAGCTTCTGAAGATGAGCATGTTGCATGCCTACTTCACAAAACCAACCAGAATAGCAACCTGTCTTCTAGTCTGTGTTGACAAACTGTCAAGAAATGAAGTAACCTTTTTTCAAAAATTCCAGAAATCGTACTTTCCACAATACTGAGACAGATGACAATGCAGACAAGCACCTCTGAAAATTTTATACAGCAGCTGATTTTTGGCACCTGAATACCTTAAAGAGTGGTTTTCAAAGTCTATTACACATTACAGACTAAAAACCCATTTTTCTTCTACAAGGATAATAATCATCCTATTGTTCATAGGAATCAGAAGAGCTACTATAAATTGAAGTGTCCTAACCTGTGTGAGGCTACTTTGCAAATACACTAAAGACAAAGCTCCCAATCTTAACACTAAGACAAGACAAAGCAAAAGGGGTATGACCATGACCAGGCACAAAGTCGGTGCACACGAAGACATATAACTTCCTTGTTAGCCAACTTCTTCACATGCTAACTTGCTCCTGCTTCTGCTGGAGTTTGAATAAAGAAAAGCACAATTCGGGCTCAACAATGACGTTCAAAAGGAGAATTGTATCTTAACAAAAAAGTCGTTCTTTGAACGACACAATTTTCTGTCCTGTCCGTCAAAAAAAGGAGTCATGTCCAGATATCTTCCCATTCCCAATATTCGTTTCTACGGCACTGATGATTAATAGCAAGTCATCTCTTGGAACGTGTCGGTCCTCGCAGTCCACCTCTCCAAGATGAGGAAAAGGAAAAGAAGGCACTCCACGCATGCCCTCTTAGCTTGCGTGCCAGACAGATATTTGCAACGAAATCTTCAGCATTTATAAACTGGTGATACACTTCCAAGTTAAGAGATTTGGACTCTCTGATGTTCTCCACTATAAATGAGAACTAGCAGTACTCAGAAATTCCTTTGTATGTTATGTCAGTATTTCCATCTGTTACAAGATTGTGATCTCAACTACATACAGGTCCAATAAACTGAATAAGGTATAAGTAGAAAAGACATTATGCATTTACAAGGTATGAGCTTTCCTCCATCGATTTACTTAAATAACCTGTGCAATGCAGTTATTACCTTGACAGGCATCTGAATAAAAACGCACTAGAAGTAGCTAAAAAACCAACTCAGCTTTAGAAAAGTTGACCTCTGCAGTCAATATGCAGAAGCACCTTATGAACAGAATCGGTCAGATGCCCTGCTGTATTTATGGCAGGTCTCCACAGAATTTTGGCTTCTCAAAAGCCCAGGCAAATGGCTTCTCAAAGCCCAGGGAAATTCAATGGAAATTTGGAGGTTAGGCTCCTCTGAGAATCCTAATTGCAGTCATTTCTGGTCTGTTCAGTAACATTTGCTATGTTCAGTCCATAAGAATGACTGATATACCATAAACCATCTTCCTCATTCTATCCAATTTTTGTGAACAGATTTGTGTAATATTCAGTTAAGATAGTGACAACAACGAGGCAGAGCGTGTGCACATGATTTACTTGATGCACAGTTTTTAGCAGGATCATGGCCTAAGCAATATGAATAAATTTGCTTGTACTTTCCCCCCTTCCAGAGTCCATCAGGAAAAAAAAAAAAAAAAACACACTGAAGAAATCACCATTTTCTGCCTAATGGTCTCCGATTTATACACTAGTTTAACTGTAAATTATCAAAGTGCCTTACTGTAAAATCCATAGCACTGACAATGTAATCTTTCAGTTTCCATAATGCATCCCCTGTTTGTACAGTGAAGCACCCTAAGAATAGTGCAAATRCTGTCCAAGTGTTTTCCTCACCCACTAGAAACTGAAATTCAAACACACCCACAGAGGACTGGTCCCAAACAGTGACCAGTACAGTGCAACTTTGCCAGAATGAAAACCTACCAGAGCTGATGGTGAGGCCAGCTGTTCACCCTATATTATTTAGGGAGTTACTCTACCCTACAGCTCATCATTCCGGCTAGATGCTTTCTGCTACACCTGCTGTCAGCCTTATACAGTAGCCATACATGACTTGTTCTATATTAAGATCCAGTAGCTCTAATTATTGTCTTAGAATCAAATCTGCCACCGACCTCGGGAAGAGTGAATGCTCAGTTAGTATGGCGTGTTACTCTGTTTTCCCTCCATCGCTTCTCCGAGTGCGTTACAGGTTTGCTGTTGCTGGAAGTTCTCTTGAGAAGCTTATACATGCAATTAAGTGCACTACATGGAACATGTTTCAATAGCCTAGGAACTTCTTAGGCAAGAAGGCTTTGTATAGCAGCATGCATCACTCATTCACTTCCCCACTCACAAGCAGAGTCTGTAAAATTAATAGCAACAGTGCAGCATAACACACTTCAAGGAAGTGAGACTCTTGACATGGGTGGCTGTCACCTGCTTTTCAACAGATTTCAAACAGTGTTGCCTACAGCATCCGGCCGTATTAGATAAAATGCATCCTGACACCTTTCTTACTCTATTATGCTGGGCTGCTAAAATCATGAGATGCAAAACTCCTAATTTTTTCTTAAAGGGAAAACACTGTGCAGTAATTGCCAGAGGTTAGATCCTGTTGGTTGATAGCAGATCCTCTGCTTGTATAGTTCTACAGATGCCATCAAGTGTTGCTGATAGTAACCAGTTCTAAAAAGTGCTTCTCAGGTGTCTTGACAACTGACATTCATTTCTGATGCATTAAAGAGGTGATGCCTGCTACTGATTATTGCCAAGTCAGATCTCTGGCTACTGTACACCAACATAGCTCCGTATTAGCTAAGCTGGCATCATCTGACCTGGCTCTTACTGCAAAGTGACTTCTAACTTTCAGGCCCCAAACACTCAAGTTTTTAATAATCAAATTACAAGTGTTTTTCTCTACTAAAATGAATTACACCTTCAGCTCATCTAAATTAATTTAGTTCTGAAAACTTCAACAAAACTACTAAGTTCACCGGCAGGTCAGGCCAAATGTGTACAACAGAGGCAAACACTTATTACTGAAAGAAAAATAATCTCATTCCTCTAGTTCCATTATCCAAATGAAACAAGGATTTGGGGAGTTGTATTTATCTTTTACTGAGTTCTGAAGAGAGTAAAATAGAGTAATTTACATAGACATGCAATAAGGCACTAATGAAACACAGGCAGACCTATCAAGACATACAATCAAGACTACACCTACCACACGTTTATGAAGATAGGAGTTGCACATACTCTACTTCAGCAGGAGATTTAACAYGACAGAGCGTCAAAGCTCAGTAACTTTGTCAATCAAGCAACAACCTTCTCTTCACACTGCTACCTGTGCACTCCGGCTAATGATACTTCCATTATAAATAGTTTCTCCTCTTCTGTATACAAGATGCTTTCATTGTAATCATCCACAAAAAGAGGTAGATAAGGATACACAGAAGCATGAATTCTAGCTTTACCTTAACAGACACTCCAGAAATAGTTTTTTTCCCACTGTGAATCTCTCTGGGAAAAATCGATGGGCTATGCTCTCGAATGCCTTGCACTTTTCCTGCATATCTACATCTGCATGAATCCTCATTTTGATCTTGTACCAATTTTCACAGGTGTGAAATCATTACATGAAGTGCAATGCAATAGAAAACCAGGCTCATGATATTTCTCTCTCTCGTCAAGACCATCTGGACCATATTTTCAGTTGCTGTAAACTAGGATAAAACTGCTGACATCAGTGGAAAAATGCCAAATTTACACCAGGTAAGAGGACCAAGTTCCTCTTCCTTCTCTTGTATGTTCCTTTTGTTCCCTATCTTATCATAGAACTGACTGAACGTTCAAGACAATGAGAACGAGCCTAATTTACAGAAGTCTTTCCCTCTAGAAAAAAATTGATATTGCTTTTCTCATGTCTTCAGGGAAAACCTTGGGAAATCTTCAGAATAGTCTCAAATACAAAGAAAATATAGTTGCCCAAGTYTGGACCAAATTCTGAAGCGACTATTTTGCCTTTAGCATTGTCACGTAAATACTGTGGCTGTATTTACCTTGAGCCTGCAGCAATCTCAAAAGCCCTTCCAGAAATGTAAAAATACTGCCTCCAGGTCAGGCACTAAATCTATCTGTGACTTTTCTTTTCATCCTTCAGGCTTCATCAGCCTTCTGATAAAGTAACTGGTGTGAGTGATTCCTTACAATTTGTTTTTGTGTCAGAAGAAAACTTCTAGCTGATTCTTCATAGTTACAGACGGATATCTGTCTCAAACGAGAATTTACAAGTCTTTGCCAACTTCATCGCAATCCCTAAAAATTATCTAAATAAACTTACCTAGAAAAAAGGAGCTTGAAAGCACCTTTCTTGCTTGCTGCATTTATTTTGCCTATTCTCTTAACCTACTTTTTCCTGACATTCAATACTGGTGGAAGAAATGGTATAGATGAGTAAAAATCGAAGACTGGACCACATCCTTTCTTGCCATCTCAATACAAGTCAAATTCCAATAGACATTAATGCATAAAGTCTAAGTCATTAACGATTAAAGGTATTCATTAATGAATGAAAGTTAACCCTCCTTGTTGATCTGCTCCTTTAATACTTGCTACAAGGCAGGAACTAAGATTCTAGAGACTTTCATCCAGTCAGTCGGCCCTGAACCATGAGTTCTGTAATTACCTTCCCCGACTGACATGGCCTCTTCTTAGCCTCAGGAGATGCCTACACGAGGCAGCTGCCCATCAGCACAGATAAGGCTGTGCCCTGAGGCCCTCAGGAAACCCTTGCTTCTTAGACCAAAACCCCATACCCTGGGCACTTCTGGTAACCACACACAAGACAATAACTTGAAGCTCACTGACATCTGTTCGACCTCCTAGAAACACCCTTTGACAAAACAACAACAGATCCAGTTGTAGTATCTGAAATGTATCTTGAGAACTTTTAATATGCATTTATTACATACCCAGCATCCCCATAGAGCAGATGACAGGTGCCCTAACCACGTTTCTGTCTTGCTGAATGGTATTTAATGCAAAAGACATCTGATCTGCTATTGAAAGCAGCAGTAAGTGGTTTGATCAGAAATGACATCTGAGCTGAACAAGCTAATTAGTTTACAGGATTTCCCCTCCCTCCTCCCCCAACAACAAAAGTCTATGCATGTTTTCCCCTCAGCTTTAGGTCTCACTATAGGGTGCCATCCTATTGCTGAAACTATAGCCTGACACTTATAAAAAAGATTAAATGCATGTGTTGGCAATTCAGCCAAAGCAGGCACATCTGCTGCTGATAAACACTCTGTCAGTTCTTTGTCAGGAGAAATACAGTAACATTGACTTAGGAGAGGGAAGGAGGGGGGAAAAGAAGAAAAAAAGCAGCAACTAGCAGCTTCCACCTAGGTGGGAAACTAATACTAGCAATCTGGACAGTGGAACTGCGTATTCCTTGTACTGAGCCACTGAGGCTTTTAAAGTAACAAATTCATTAACAAAGCCTGAGGGCTCCCTTGAATTCATTTTTATTTACATTATGGTGGTGATTCAGAATTCTAATAGGACTATGAAAATCATTTTTAGTGTTGTTAAAAAGAAAGAAAGGGGGGGGGGGAAGAAAAAATCTAGCCTCATAATGGTCTCTGCAGCCCAGAGGAAATCCCTGTGCGAGCACCAGGATGGCAAAACATCCATTCTCATAGTCCCCCAGGTTAGGGACATGGCTAGAAACCTGGAACAGCCCCGTTAGCCTACCAACCACCAAGCACACCTTAGAGCTGCAATGGAATTGCCATAAATCATCAGGGGAAGCAGCAGGCACAGAGTCTGTGAGCACGCAGGTCCTTCTCAGCGCCTGTCTGGTTTTGACGCGGATCTCGCAACCACAACACAGGTCCAGCCTCCCAGCTGTAAACATGCCCTCAGCTAGGCAGAAGCGTGCCTTTCAGTGCCAGGATCTCTGTTGTTTGAGTGAAACCATGGAGACAGGTGAGAAATAAAAAGGGCCTGGTGGACAAAACAGAAGCCTGTATTACATTCACCTGCTTGAACTCAGTTCTCGGACACAGCAGCAGCAGCGTGCAATTCATCAATTGCTTCGTCCAGCCCTTTAAACACGAAAAAGCGTTCCTACCACTATTTCTCCAGGTCTACAGGAAAACACAAATCTCGCGGTGCAGCAGTGACACCATTGGCAAAATAAAAGTAGTGCAGTGGCAACTAGTTTCAGAGAGATTACGATATTTGTCCCCTGAGAAACAAAGTGGGACAGTTTCAGTGAAGGGACTGTGAACCAAATAAAAACAGCAATGAAGCGCTCCATAGTTTGAACACTGAACGGTGCAACTGTTTTTCAGATCGCAGGTAACGCAGTCTCAAACACTTGCAGTCAAAGAACTTACGGCACTACTTGCAAGAATCTGTATCACGCAACCATTACCTTTAACCAGAGCCCGGACTGGACTGCACTGTAGAAAAGGCTCTTAAACCACACTTTTAAGCCAATTACCGCTTTGATACTGTGTTTACAAAACGGATGCTCACCCACAAGTCGGGCAAAGACATCCCTGGCCTACACCTTGAAAAAGAGGAAGGTACGATCCTCTGCGGCAACAGGAGCTGGAGGCACATAAGTGCATTGTAATTCCATGCCGCCACAGAAAGCCAAACGCCTTCTGTACCTGCCTGGGAAAATAAAGGTGTGACAAACCAGAAGAACAAATGGAATCTCTGGTTTTTGCATTGCTTAAAATTGTCAGAAGCACATTCTGTCACCGAGCTAGACAAAGGTTGAGGAATTGTCACAGTGTCAAGACCTTTCCAGAGCATATGCAGTGCTGAACGAGTTTGACTGTTGCCAGAAGGCCCACGAGTACAGCAAGTGAGCTGTTGAAAGCATTCAGGCAGGCTCTACAATGACTTTCAAGGACTGTTGCACTGTACTGAATTTGAGGGGTTGATCTTCATTATAGCAACAGTTTTAAATGATTAGAACCAATTTATAGAATTTTAATATCCAATATTAAACCATTTAATATATGATTTATATATCTCCAGGTTTTAATAGGTATTAGGAGAGATGTTAACTTGAATAGGACAGAAGACAGTTATGTACCCTTTCCAGCAAAACAAGAGGAGACGYTGGTGCAACTTGTTGAAACTGCATTAAAATTTCCGAATTGTAAGGGCAAGAGAGTAGACGGCTCACAAAAGTAAAGACATGAGACGGAGCACGTGTGAACACAGAGACTACATTAACCACCTTGCAATGCAAGCTGCAACTAGAGCTTATCAAAGGTTCTACGCATATTGCAGTTTCAGTGAAATAAATGGGCCGATTTCGCATGGTCTCTCCCACACTGTTTTGCAGGTAGCAGAGAAGGTGGGCAACAGGAAAACACACTCGGGTTCAGTTCTAAGCTGCACTACATACAAGTTAGGTAGCTTTGAACGGTTCTTCTCATGCCCTCTGCCTCAGTCTCCTCCACTCTGTGGAATGGACATAATTATATTTCTGTTCTTTAACACACTTCAGGAGTATTGATGAAAAATGTCATATAAGAGCAAGGAACAATAACGGTTCTTACTATTGTTAATACTCCTGACAGATAGTGAGCAGCACTTTGTAAATATATGGGTCTTCTGGAGAAGCTTATTCACCACAGCTTACCAAAACAGAAAGACAAAATAAAATAAAAGTCACAGAAATCTGTTTTTAGCCAGCTGGAATACAGGAACACAGACTGTTTCTCAGTTTTAGTACTGCAATCATTTTCCATTGGACTTGAGGGCAGGAGCTCCTGAAGTCATCTCTCTCTCAGACACCATTCTCATTGCTGCGCCTGTGACAGCAGAGCGGGCTTGGTGATACGGGGAT
This sequence comes from Rhea americana, assembly GCF_003343005.1. Classification (NCBI taxonomy): domain Eukaryota; kingdom Metazoa; phylum Chordata; class Aves; order Rheiformes; family Rheidae; genus Rhea; species Rhea americana. The sequence goes on along the minus strand of NW_028186417.1, from coordinate 315,341 downwards.
CTCCTCCAGCCTCCTGCTCCTAAGTGGGGCACTGTTACTCTATTTCTATCACCGCATTGGTAGGCTGCTCTGACTCAACAGGAGGAAAGGGAATGTGGTTTACATTTTCCCCAGCCTTTTTCAGAGGTGTACAGTGGAGTATTTTGTGTATGGAAGCATTTTGTCCAGCTGAGAAAAGTGCTTCAGTATGACTGGGGACAAAATGAAACACACCCTGCTTGTGCAAAGGGGCTGTATTTACACATGAAACATAACCATTGAAAGAGGAGCAGTGCAATGAAAAGGTCATCGCTCAGCCTACAGGAAAGCCGACTTATTAGAAAGTTACAGATGAAGGAAAGTTACACCCAGCCTGTCAGCAAGCTATCTGTCCAGCCCGAGCACCAGGCCTCGCTGTGGCAGCGATTCAGGACAGTGTCACACACAGCTTTCTCTCGGCAGCTGGTATCTGCCTGCCAGTAACACGTTTTTGAGTTCATCTCACTTTTAAACTTACTTTTCCCAGGTTTCCAGGCTGCGATGCTCTCAGCTTTTGCAGCTGCAGTATATTTGGAGAAGTTGGAGACAGCCCACTGAAATGGGTAACGACAAGACACGCTCTGCCATGACCTAGTGGCTTATCTCATATTCGCTCAGTCCATCAGTGCAGGCCTGAAGGCTGGAAGGTGCAAGGAGGTTTACACTGGATGTTTCTGAGTTACTGCACAGGTAGGCTAAAGAGTCTTTATGTTTTGCTGTCCCCAAGAGGAAGTCAGGGAACCAGGCTTACAAAAGACAGAAGGGATCCCAGTGTACCCTTAATCTATAAATATTTAAGTAGTCCCTCCTCCCCCTCTCCTCAACAACATATGCCAGTGTCTCCTTCAGCTCATAAAAGCCAATTCCCTCCTGCTGTTTCTGAGCACCAGAAGTCTCWGAGTGGTGATTAGTGGATTACGTGCATCTCAGGGGCTGACTCCAATCACTTTCGCCTTGCAAATTGCTCAACTTCTATGCAGCAGCACTGAGCAGAGTGGGCTTTGTCACTGGGGCCTGGTCCTCATAACAACCAGGAGACTTCAGGAGTTTGTTTACATGGCTGGAACATCATCCTCCTGGGCAGCTAATCAGCCTTTCCCCAGGGTTTCTGCTCTTTGAATACTTAAGGGTAATCATCACCAGCTAACTATATTGAGAGTAGCAGCTACGCAATTTCACCATTTCACCAAGTCAACTGACAACAGCTTGAGGTAATATTAGCCCCCTTATACCAAGACAAGTGCTCTCCACACAAGGATGCTGGAGCTTAGCACCACTCAATAAATCAGAGCAACATCCTGGAAAGCTTGCCATTAGTTCTGAACCATTAATTTTTGCTGGGTCTTTGACACAACTGTTTGAGAGTGCTATAACCTGCTCTTTGAAAGTTAAATTATAAAAAGCAACTTCCCTGAAGGTGCTAGTCTACTAACCCACTTCAGTCCTTGGCTAAACATCTAAAATAAATCACTGGAGAGCTGCAAGGCAGAAGGTTTCCTACTGCGCAGTATGGGAGAATAAGCCATTCCTCCCTCAAAACAAAGCCTGGCTGGGAAACTTTTGGCACTAGGCAATACCTTTATAACACATTCCGTATAGTACTATATTAGCCAAGTGAAACAAAACGCTTTACCAAGTGTAATTGCACATAATGGCATTTTCCACTTAAGTCTTTTCCGACAGGTTTTCTTCACAGTGATTACAGGGCTTCTTTTAACATAAGTGAAGGTGTAGGGAAAAAAAAAAACATGAAGCAAACAATAATCCCCAAGCAATTTCCAGTCCTGTTGCCAATGCACTTTAAAACACAGAAATTGTATTCTTAGAAGTTCCCTCTAAGAAGATGCACTCCTCTGCACTTCTTAAAACACTCCTGTCACTAACACAAATAATAAGTACCTTTCATTACCAATAGAAAAATTGTAACATTCATCATTTTTAGAGCAATTCCAAAGTCAGTTGTTGGATATATGGGGGTTGGGGGGGGGAGGGGGGAATGCCTATCTCTAAGTGATATTGATCAAAAGGAACCAGTTCTCCCATTAAAACAAACCAGCACCACACCACAACTTCGCAGTAGTTAGCCTAACTGACACCTGCTGGGACTGGCCCAGAATCCTTGCGGTTTTATCCTTATCATTCAGGAGGAAATAAAAGCAAAACTAACAAAAGATAATAGCCTGCTTTTGCCTCAAGTTCTTCCACAAATACACTTGCTAATGAACTTGAATTCACGGCCATACTCTTACAACCATGCTATTCTCTATTAGGAACACCTATCAGTTGTTTTTGTTGTTTATTTGTTTTTTTTTTTCTGGTGCTCCTAAAATCCTGAGCCACTTCACGGTAAAGCACGGCCCCGCCAAAAGGTGAATCCAATCCTCAAAAAAACATTTAGCTGAAGGTACAATATGTGAAACTACATCAGTAATAAGCGCAATGCACAATTCTCCTGTCGTTCTGGCAAGATCTGCTGGAGAGCATCTGCAGTATACTAGCCGCGTGTGCACAGCTCTGGATCCATCTACTCACTGTATAGTGCCGTAACATCGTTCAGTTTTCAGCACTGTTTCTGGATGAGGCTGTAATGGGAAATCCTAATTAAAGGCACAGAAGGAAAAAGGCCTTCCAGACAATTAATAATCAACCTAGCGTTCGGTTAAAACCGCGTTTTAATTGGACTGTAATGAGGCAACAATGTATCTCTGATTCCATTCAAAACTGAAAAGCCTGCTTCAGGTAAATGAAAGCAGTGTGTTCATAAAGACGAGTAGTTATCAGCCTTTTTCCATATGGCACCATAAATTATAAAGAGCAGGTAATGAAGCAGTGCCAAAAAGTAACTACTTCACAATACCAGTTTCCTTTGATCTCTCTGTAGGGGTATATTTTCACCACAATGACCACAAAAGTATTCTAGAAAAACAAATGGTTCAGACCGCCCACCTTTTACTAAAATACAGAATGCGTTTTCTGTCCCCCACCCCTCTGGAGAACTCTTTGCAACAATTTACTGTCCTGTAGTAGAATAACTGACTTTCAGCCTGTGGGAGAGCTGTCCCGCTGGGCCAGGTCTCCTCACACCAACGTAGCTCTGCCCACAGGTTCTCTCACCCTGTGCTCTCAGGAACATGATTTCACTGTGGTCTCGCTACCAGCGGTCCGGTGATGCATAGCAGATACCAAGGAAGTTCCGGAAGCGCAATGAAGAAGCTATACCGGAAAGGCAATACCACGCTTTTCCACGTAACTTCCACTATGCTGGGTGAAATAGCAGAAAGCGAAATAGCTGGGAAGCACTGGGACTGCACAAGCACTACTGCACTGTCACAGGGCCCCAAGCACCATCAAGAGTTGCACCAGACAGTACAAATGAGGAATCATAACGTCCCTTTAGCACTTCCGAAAAAGCTGTTGCTGGAGGTAGCATAGTTTCTATCATAAATCCACCTATGTCTTTTCACTTCTGTTGGTCACCCCTCCATTCACTCCCTCCCTTGCCTAATGCAAACCTCCACTACACAACTTCAGCCACGCGGAAAACGTTTAAACTCCCAAACTGAACCAACTTAAAATCAACTCATGAAAACCATTTTAAGTAGCAAAGAGTTACAGTGTTCTTATATTTTCATTTTTTCATAGCGCCTTCTCATCTACTAACAACTCTGTCCTACAAAATCATTAAGAGCAACCAAGAAAGTACACCATCTCTAATGATAACCTACCAAATTATATTCACACAGCGATACAAAGACCATTTCCCAAACAATGACAGCTGCAGCCATCCCCTCAGAGGCATCCATATACATCTTTCTGTATTTTCAAGCACCTTATTGATCACAATCTGTTTGGTATCTTGCATGTTCTGTGGCCTAAACCATCTATCAGCATGTTTACAACTACAGTCACTTTTCCAGCTATAAATACTGCCTCTAATTTCATTAGTCAATTAAATAATGCAAGAAAGCATAGCCTCTTTTGTGCTAATCAGCTTCTCATTAGCACTTAATGCTGTCCACACCAAGCAGTCACATTGCTTATGCCAATGACATTAGTAATTACCTGTAAAATAGGTGGGGCACAACAAAAGCACAACACAAGCAGCACAGAAATGGAGAAAGGTGTTATTCCTGCTACAAAGGTCATACAGGCTATTGACTTCATCTCAGACATTGCTATCGACTAGCTCAAAGTCCTTCCGTCTGAGGCACAAGATAGTCTCTTTGATGGACAGCTCAAGTTGTTTTTGATCTCTCACTTCAACRCATTAGATGAGCAATGCAACACGATCTTTCATTATAGACACAAGGATAAAGTACACAAACTCTCAGCACAGAGCTTCCTTAGCGATTTACTTGGACAACAGCTGTGCATTGGACAGTAAAAACCAGACACCTTCCTCCCTCTTTGGCACAGGGCATGTGCATCTGCTTTCAGTGCAGAAGCAGCGGGTAGATCAGGAAAGAGCGAGCACGGGCTGAGCCTCAGAAAGAGAAGGGCAGAATGACTGAACTCAGGAGCTGCCTTACAGTAAAACGTGAATGCAAGTGAGAATGTTTTTATTATTATTTGCAGGCTTAACTAAATTGTCATTTAAATAACATATTGAAAGGTAAACTGCCACCTGCTCCTGCCAGATGTTCTGCAAATCTTTAGTACCACTTTGTGAATGCAACGGTACTGAAGAAAGTGGAAGACTGGACCACACAGTATTTCTCTCATCAGTCTCCTGCGGGGCTATAAGGAGATGCTCTGTTATTATGCAGACTCATCATCAAAATAATACAGACCATGCTCCAATCAGTTATGTAAATGAGAGCATACAATAGCACACTCCTTTTAGAATCACAAGGATCCAAATGCACATAATGTGCTGGAATGTGTATGGTAATACTGCTCTAACTAGATTTCCTTTCAGTGGAAGAGCATGTCTTCCAAGTGCTTTATTTCTGCTCTGACAGTATTTTGAAAGGAAAGAGAAGCATTCTCTTCCTTTAAAATGCACAGAGCTACGGCAGCGATCAGGAAAGGTATGTTCTCCTATCTTTGTTCATTTGAAATAGCACTCACTCTGCAAGGTTCCTATATAAGGAACGACACAAGAATCTGTTTGACTTTATACCTTTCATCTTGAAGCTCTTCATGATCTGGTATCAGGCACTCACATCTCTACTTTTACTAAAAAACCTGCAGTAAGGTTAACCGTAATCATTGTAAGTAAACACTAGCAGGTGAAATGCAACCCTTCTCCTGACTATTCTTTTCATACAGTCTTGTGCAGGCGTGCAGGTCCTCACCAAAGCAACTAAACAAATGATCAATAGAAAAGAGTGTACAACACACCGGCACTTTTCAAACAAATAAATACCATCACCGCCACAACCATGTACACTACTGCTGCATTGTCCCATTAAGTTCACTCCCTCCTGCGGTCTGACTAAGCTGTGGCTATGTTCTCTGTTGAGGCAGCACCTTGCACAAAGAAGTGCAACCCCAGAGGGGTGGCTGGAAATCCTCAGCAGTGGCACAATGCAAACAGTAAACTGTCATTATTTGTATGAAAACTTGCACAACCTCCAAGTTTTCTAAGCCATTTTTGGAGGGGAAAAAAAAAAAAAAAAGAAAAAGAAAAGAAAAACCACCATGGATTTCCTTAGGCATTTCCAAGTAACAATTAATGTGAGCCTGCACCGAGCAGCTAATGGAACTCGCAGCCCACATTCATTAAAAGAGTCACAAGTCACTTTTCTGCAACACTTGATCAGCCGGAAGGAGCCAACTCTCCGCTTGTTGGTAAACAGACGGGACATCTACACCCTCTTATAGGTTTGCAGGTGGAAGGATGCCTGGAGAAATCCCTCCCYCCCCCCTCCCCCCACAAACACATGCACGTGCACACCGTACCACCACCAAGTAGAGAAAGACAACAAAAAAGCAAGAGAAGAAAAGACCAGAATTTATCACGTAGCATATTTGCTCAAGGTCATACAGCCAACCTTCAAATGTTCCCTTTGCACATGTCAAAACGCCGCTACCACATTGCAGAGATGCTCTCCCCTCTCTCTCCGTGAAACTGGGCATTGCCCATTCACTTCGATCCTGGCCACCCGCAAAGATCCTCCTGGAGCTCATGAAGGATTTTCAGCCTCTGTGGGTCCACTTACCACTGTGATGAAAGACAGAAAATTCAGGGTACTTGCGAGTTCTGAAGTTTCATTCCTCCTGTCCCCTCAGGCTGACTGTAGAGCCCATCTGCCTCACATTTCCACAGTCACATAGAGGTCCATCATGTACAAAATGAAATAACTAATAAACTAGAAAGGGCTGTCAGAACACAAAAAGGCTGTCAATATATACAGCTTTTCCCCCACAAGTAACATTTTACTTGCAAAATGAATTGTCAGTGGCCCAGCGTTCTGCAACTTCGTTATTTTTATTTTACTCCAAGCAATTCACCTTCTCAACAAAGGTTTTCTGCTACGAGGCTTTTAAGAGCAAGAACGGTCTTGCAAGTACCGCCTAAGAATGCATTACAGGTTAAAACAAGGACAATAATGTTTAGTTTCCAAGTATTGCTTCCTCACTAAAAATATCATTTGGTTGCTGTTTCTAGGACGATCTCCAGCAACGAAGAATTGAATCTTCCTTTTACTGGGAAAACTTGCACCTTATTTTAAGTATAAAATTGTTTTAATTTCAGCTTCCATACGTGGCTTCTTACTACACCGTTGTCTTATTGCACGGTCACCTCTTCCTACTAAAGAGCTTCGTGTTACCACAGTCCTGTCTCCCTTGGCTACCATGCAGGCCTCCCTCAGCTTTCTTCCTCCTTAATTTCAACAGAGGGAACGTCTGCCTTCCCCGGGAGAGCGCTTATTCACTTTGCAGTCTTTCTCAGAGTTGTTCTTCGCATCCTCAGCAGTTCTGTGATCCTCTGCTGGAACTGCTGGCCCCAGAACCAGACACTTCCTTAATGCAGCAATCACCAGCCCGCTTGGACACCGAGATGATACCACCTCCTGGCTGATAATTCTTTAGTGCCTTTCAAGAATAGCAGCTCCTTTAGCTATTGCATTGCTTGCGCCTAGCTGGTTAGTCACCCTGACACCCAGATCTCAAGTCACTGCTTTCCAGACAGCCTCCCCGTACTACACAGAGGGCCTCTGTTCCTGGCTCTCARATATAAGTCTCTGGGTTTGGCCACGTTGAGGAAGAAACCATTTCCTCCCCTCATCAGATCCTTTTGGCTCTGTATCAGCAAGTGGCCCTTTTTGCTACTGAAAGTTCTAGAAATCTTGGTGTCATCATTAAGAGTTACAATGTATTTTCTTCTATGTCAGTAACATAACCAAAAATGGAGGTACAACAGCATCAGACAAAGAAAAATAAAAGTTATTCCTGCGGGATTTTATTAGAATCACACCTGCTCAACAGCGATACCCTGGTTACAGTTGCATTTTAAAGCTTCCTAGTTGGCATCTAATAACATGTTCTATGATGATTTTGCATCGTTTCAGTTTCTTAATCAAAAWACCATTCAGTAGCAAGAGAAGTCTATCAGCCAGACTCATAATCTCATCAAAAAAGATATCAAGTTCATTTGACAAGATCTATTTTCCATAAGGCCAGGTTGATTGACATTAATTATATTCAATACTTGATTCTGCCCCAGACTGCTTGTGTGTGGGTGTTGCTTGCTCTTTCCAGGCTTCAATCTTCATCTTTTTAAATGAGCATATAACTATGTCCTACTTCATGGGAGGTTGCGGGGACGTATCTATTAGTGCTTACGAAGTGCTCAAATGCTACTACGATCCTTGCAGGAAGCAAGGCAGCAAACCCTTCTGACAACACTATCAGGAAGCCTAACGAGGCAAAAAGATCGGCTGCAAACAGTATGCAGCTAACCTAATGCATTGTCTCACAATGCTGAGTGAACTGGATGATTCAAAAAAAGCTGGAAGAATCTTCATGCTAAGCAGAGAGAATTGATCTCCGCTGTATGCTGTTTTCTTGCTCGTTGTATTCGTTAGCGATAATAAAGCTAAGTGAGGAGGACTAACATCACGACAGGAAAAAATAAACCTTAACACGTATCTGAAATGAACCCCTGTCTCTTCTAACAGACGCTGCCATTGGGCTAAGAGGACTTCTCCAAGATGAAAAAAACATTCTGTCAGCTTCTATTATAATTTATTTTGGTACAAATCTCAGTAAGTATATGCAACATATGACCAAATGCAGTTTAATTCATCTCTCTTCTTCAACTGTACGTTGCTAGGCCATTGGTGCTTACTCTTTTGCTCATCACATAGTATCTCAATTCTCATTCCAATCCTGCCTGATCCTCAGAGGTTTTGCAGAGATGGTGGCTAAAGATATTTCTGCATGGTCCATGGTTCTAATCTGAACACATTTCCAGGCACAAATTTGAGAAACCTTGCATACGTACAGTAGAATGACGCCATTCAAAAAGTTTTCATCAAGACTGCTCTTAAGAATAAAAAGGGGAGATCCTTGTCATGCCTTGTTTTAAACGTTCAGCTGGCTTGATTTAAGTCAGCAGCATCTTAACTAATTTTCTCTGAGAAAACTAACCAGATAACTCTYTATTGTGCTAGCACACCACCCTCGCAGATGTGGTAAGCACAAGAAATTTGCAGAGACTCTAGCGCAGAGGAAGAGGGAAAAAATAACAAAAAAAAATCCAGGTGAGATTGAAAGAATGAACAAGTTGATACTGAAAAGTTCTTAGATACCATGAGTCTAATCCAATGTCAGTTAAAATAAAAGCAGTTTCCCAAGAACTTCAGCAGGCATTAGAGGGGACCTTCAGCACACACTGCAAATGCCTATTGCGACTTCTCCCTTTTCCTAAGCTTTTCATTCCCTTCCTCCTATTGGATTTCCAATTCCTTCCCTTTTCAACCATTTACTGTGCTTGCCTGGCAGTCAAGAAAGAAAGATGAGACAAGTATTTCAGATTAAAGGGCAAGGGCAGGCGAGGGAGTCTGAAAAGCCATTCATGCTCCCAATGGAGGAGACACATATCTGCTCACACAGGCAGTGACAAATGGCGGGGCTTGGACTTCCAAACAAAAAAGTATATATCTCAATAACAGGGTGTGAGCAAGCACATCTTCCACACAATACTTTTGCTAAGGAAGCATCCACTGCAGCTTGCCATGATAACTAAATTTATTATTAACTGTGTATTTCATGATGTTAGTGACAATATGTTAATGTGATTTTTCACGTCCTCCTGCAGTGAACAGATGGCTCCTTTTACTTTACTTTCCACATCAAGTGTGATTATTTCTTGGTGCCAAAAGCCACCTGCCGCTCCCTGGTCTCCAGTCTAATTTTTTATGTTGGTAAAACACAGCAGGACTTGTTATCAGTTGGATGGCATCTTAATAAAAGGAGACATGCCAACATATTGACATCATGTTCAAGGGGAAATTTAGCCCAATCCTGGCCCCTCCCCCAGTTCATAAAAAAATACAAATGAAACTAAGGGGGGGGGGGAAGAGCCAACAAGCCCCCCTCCCCTCCCCAGGCTCCACCAGTTTCAAGATGCTCACTCACAATTTTTGGGCCTCATGCCAAGATGCAGAGTTGGCCTCCTTTTGTTCCCATACCAAGCACCTCAGTCAGGGCTCTGATCTCTCGTCCTGTGTAATGATAATTAGCCATAACATATTCAGAAGTCAAATGTAAGCAGGAATACATTAACATTGAGATCAGTGCTGGGGTAATTTTCATCGGGAAAATGACAAAGAAGGACACAAAAATTAAAATACGGGATGCGGAGATTTTCAGCATCACTTTCAAACAGATGAAGGGTAAACTCATTTGTTTGTCAGTCACGAGCTGGCACTCAACAGACAGCTGTGGTTTACAATAAATAAACAATATGAGTCTGATAAGCTATTGTAGCCCATCTCAATTCCTCTTCACACTGCTGGAAACAAAGGATGCATTTCAGATGAAGATTTTCAAAAGTGAAAGCACAAAACGTAGTAAGCTCACGTTTAGACACCTATGTAAATAGCCTAGTTTCCCCAGAAAAAGAAAATCTCTCCTTGACTTCTCTAGGAACAGCAAAGCACCAAACAGTGCAGTTTCAACATCTGAAACACTTAATTCTCCTTGAAAGTCAAAGGTACTTGTACTCGCAGACAAGGCATGTGTTTTTGAAAGGATCACTCGAGTCATTCGTAACACAGCAGGGATGTGCAAAGCTTACTTTAGGCAGCCCTGATGGGAAAAATGTGGGAATGGCCTGCCTAGGAGATACTGGCAGTGTATTTTCCTCAACATTCATGTGCTCCTCTGTCAACAAGAACAAAAATTATAAAGAGAAAGTCTCCAGAGTATATCATTATTTCCAACTTTCATGAGAAACAAAATAAAAACTTTGGAGCCACACCCTACAGTCCTTACAGCTTCAGAGCATTTCAGACAAGACGTAATCATGAAACACTTCAACATCTTTATAAAAAAAAACGACATTAAAACAACGGTCATTGTGGAGTTCACTAAAGCTTGCAAACAGCTGATTGTTCCCTTTAACAACTGCATTCTCATAACTGCAGAGGGTAACAAAGACTGGTCTAGCAACAGCCATGCATGGTTTATTCAGTACTTTAAATTGGAAACCAGCTCAATTTTTTCTCTTACCTGTTCAGCTCTGAATATATGCAAACTATATTTGGTTATTTATTCACCATATTTTCCATCAATCTCTAAATAATTATTCATGTATAACTATTACTGCTGTGCACTCAGCTGTGCACAACTATTGTGCAATCAGCACTAAGGATTCCAAACAGACCAACCAGCAGAGTCTGCTTATCCTCTTTATTTCTCAGTGCCAAAGCTAAAGAAAAACTGGGGGGGACTTTTTTTTTTTTCTTTTTCTTTTTTCTTTTTTTTTTCGTGTGTGTGTGTGTGTGTGTGTGTGTGTGTGGAATAAGGTGTAAGATGGTTTCGCTTGAAAAAAAATAAAGTCATGAAGTTTGTGCTGAGACCTGCCTCTATTCTTGTGTAGGGGAACGCAGGTATTTTTAATGTCTTGTATATAAGCATGAAAAATACACTCATTCTGCTACTGACTTGCAAAGAAAATATTTTTCCATAGAAAATAGTGATCTCCTTTGAAACTGGGAAGGAGCTACCATGAAAAGGAGGAGACAGGAGAGCGAAATGAACACCAAGCACATCAGTTACTTTGCTGAAAATGACACTGGCAGCGCAAGAGAAGAATGTTCCATTTTTGTCCATTTGTCAGAAAACTCAAAAATGTCACGAACAGCTTCTAATAAAAACAAACTTTAAGTAGAAACATTTTTCCTGTTTATGAGCAGTCCTCCTGCCTCATTCTTTTTCTGTCCTCTTTCACAAAGCTAAATTTCTGGCTTCAATAGCTTCTTAGCAAAACTTAAAGTTTTATCCTCAAATCAGTCCGTGTCTACAACCACCAGTGCAGACCAGCTCCCTCCCTTGAAATCTGGCACACATTAAGAGAACTGATGAGTCTTCTGTTGGAAGCTGTCTCCTAGCTATGGAAAAATGCGAAGGTGATCACTATCGCCCTTATCTTGCCACTCACTACCATGCACAAATTTTGGAAAGAATAGGGGGGATTTTAACCTCTGTATATGCACAACGTGGTGCAATATATGTCAATGCATCACATAAAATGATTGCAGCTATTTGGCTGGGGCACTTCTCTCACCTGATATAGATGGAATGACACCAGCTACCTGGACTACATTGCCTTATCTCCTGACAAAAGGCACAGTGGAGGAGCCCTGCGAACGGCTGCTGTCAGGACTTTCATTCCTTGACTGGATGATTTATATATGCTATATATATTATATATATTTTAATAATCAAAGTTTGATCTCTGTATTTCCCCTTAGTTGGGTTCACAGCAGGAACTCTCTATCACTCAGTGTGTTCAGGCTGCAGTATGATCTCTGCTTATTGGTTCAAACACCTGAGCATCTTTAAGTTACCCTGTTTTCTCAACACTCACTTTTGCTAAAAGGAAAAAAAGAAAAAAACTATTTGATAATGTGTTGGTCTTCATTTTTAAAAACCATGATCATTTTGGTTCTCCACATTTTTGGTCTTCATTCTGGTGTACTAACTCATCACCTAGCCTGAAAGAAGTTTTCATCCAAAATGAATGATTGGTTTACTCAGGAAGAGAGAGCAATTTGTTGTGAAATCCCCTTGAACCTCACTCCCCTCCCAGCCAGTATGTAAGACTGCATCATTGTGTAAATGCAGCTACATCAGAAGCAGTAAGGGAACATCAAGATTCTGCGATTTCATACTCAGAAATGTCCAGAAAGCAAATTCAAAGAGAATTTACACTTGAGGTATTGGAGAAACAAGGACTAAGATATCCCACTTCCCTTCTAAAACTCTGAAAACTACATCTTTAATCGCTATCTCTAAATAGCTTTCAATGCTGTGTCCCTCCTTCCGTGCCAAACGTCTCCTGTGATTCAATGAGAATATTCAACAAATAAATCGGGCTTGGTTTCATTCTAGCGTAGTGCTTCTCTCCAAGACACCGTTTCAATTAATCCCCAGGAAATGCAGGGGCAAAGCTATTACAGTCAACATAATTTCTCATAGTTAAGTCACATTACTGAGTGAGGTTCACAATAGCACCTTAGAAATCATCTGGTTTTGCCCCTCACAGTTCCTTTGGGTCCATCTAATGTGTATCCAAACACAAGGACTGGAGTCTTTTGTACCACTGTGTTCCATGYGGGAACCTTGAAGTAGGTGATACGAGTAACTGCCATGGAACCTAAGGCCTGGAACAATTTCAAAAAGATTCGGAAATCTTAATTTGAATTTTCTCTGCCTGCAGCTTTTCTACTTGCTTTCCAAGAACAGACTTTTAAAGACAGGCTGGAGTGCTACATTTACTTTAAACAAGCAGCACACACAATGGCATTACACCCGACAGCTCCTGAAAGCAGTGCAAGAATTTGCAGCAGGAACGTAGCATGCGTTGGGCAGTATGACCTAGATGCATTTGGCAGAGTCCCGGTGACGAAAGAGATGCTCTAGCCTACGTTACCTGAGTGACAGACACAGTGACACAGCCCAGCAAAACCAGAGGTTCTGAACCCACCGCCCTTCCCCGTGCCACCATATGAATGAGCAGAGCCATCACGTTTCACTACGAAAAAGAGGCCAAGTAAAGGGTGGGGGTATACTCAAACAGTATATCCAAAATGAAACTATGACTAAGAAGAGTACTTGGTATTTGCTTTCTAGTGATAGTACTACATATGTATAACCCTTTTCAAGAGTAGGTTAACCCCAGCTGCTTCTTAAATTATGAAAACATTTTAGTTACCAGATCCCTCACAGTAATTTAGACATTCACTTTTGTTTCACCGATGACACCAATTCAGCCGTGAAACTAAATGCTTGCTTAAACTTGAGGTATGAGACTGTTTTCCCAGGACTAAAATCAAGGCTTGAGCTGGTCCTGCTTACGTTTCCCAAGCAAGAATCCTTCCTTTGCTTTTACAAGAATTGAATCAGGCCCCTAAACCAGCTCCAGCTAACAAGCAAATTACATACTGATATAAGCACAGACAATTCCTTGGAATTAAATTGAAACTGCTCCAACTTCATATGTCGCTGAGCTGGATGTGCAGCTGTATCGTGCCACGGTCTGGTGTTCAAGTTACACAGGGCTAATACTTTTCAGAATCAGGGGCTGATGGCTCAATAATAATAAAAAAACCCTGCAACTCCAATTCCTATTTTTATTGTTTCTTAAACTCACATATACATACCAGTCGATTCTCAAAACTGCATAGCACTCTGCATGCCTGTGTCTGATGGAAGGATTAGGCTTGTCATTAGGAATCGTTTTGGTGGCCGAAAACGCAGTGTCTCTCCTGATAATGTGTAGTACCATTTAAAACAAATTAATTTCTCATTTCTTGCTGATGGTCATAATTCTCAGCATGGGACACATCGCAAATGACCTTAAGGATGGACGCACAACCATTAGCAAATCGTGGAAATGGTTAGAACGTGGTGCTACTAATGCCAAGGTCAYGGGTTCCATCCCCATATGGGCTATGCTGAGGGTTGGACTAGATGATCTCCAGAGCTCCCTTCCAACCTTACCATACCATTCTATGCCATTCTATGAAAATCAGTAACTAAAAAACAATCCAAAGCCATTACAGCCATTTTTTTTTTCTCTCCATTCCCCAGCTTCTGAAAGCTCATTTTCATAATATAATTCATCTGGTATTGAGAAATTACAGCACGCTCTCCCTCCTTTAGGCTACTAGATCACCTCTGTATATATAATTATAAAATTGGTTAATTAATAATTTCTCTATATTGCCACTAAGCAGAACTGCACRGTTAAATTATGATGATGGTGCCTCATTACATGCACATTCTGAGGCACCAAGTGATCCTTTAATGTCACAGTGTGTGTGTTGTGTGTATGTGCACTGATCGCTAGGCAGRACCATGCTCTTTTTCACGGTGCTTTCCAGGGCTGCACTTTCAAATTATAACAAGTCAAACTTTGTGGATGAAGAGAGAAGGGTTGTGGAGGGTGGGGTGGAAAGATGATGAGGACTAATTAAAATATAGGTATTTGAACATAGTCAGAAACTACAGCTTGTTAGTTTAACTGAAGGACAAGGTGTACTGTGCAAATTTCATTAGGGATTTCTGCAGGAGCCTAACTGGAATCTTTGGTTTCACCTACAGGCGCAGAGAATAAAGCCGTTATATCCTCTCTTTTCTCTCAAGAGGCAAGAGTTAAAAAAAAAAAAAAAAAAAAAAAAAAAAAAAAAAACAGTTCCTGTGAAGACAAGGCTCCTCTGCACCCTCCTGCCCTGAGCGCGGTGCTGATGCTTGGGTTATCATTTTGAAATCCATAACCATAATCCCCTGGCAGTAAACCAAGGTTTGTCTCAGCTTAAGCCCATACCTAAGACTAAATATTGTATTAAACTATCATCCACATAGGTAGACCATTATGCAGTCACTGTATGTGTTAGATATTGAAAATTTGTTGCTGCTTTGCTGCATTTTTTTTTTTTTTTTTTTTTTAATACCACACAGCCTCGTAAGATCCCTGTGAGTAATCTCTCCCCTAAGGTCTAGGATAAATACGCTCACAACTCAGTCGGTCACCTACTTTAACCTCCTGTTGAAATTACAGCCTCACAATCTTTTTCTGATTTTTTCAATCAAAACAAAATGAATAAACTTAGCCCAGGGAGTGTTTAAATATCCACTTGAGTTTCCTGTAAAACCTTTACCATGCAATTTATATGAGCGCCGCAGAAATTGCCTGCAGTGCTTGGCCTCTGTGCTTAGCGTACAGTAGAGATCATTACTATCATAGCAGTACCAAGTGCTACTTTTTATTTTTCATAATATATATTTTATCTCTAAAGCAGTGTTTGAGCCTAGTGGGTTGGTATGAATGCTTATCTTACTCTTGGATCGCTGGGGACTAAGACTGATTAGGACACAAGTCCAGATACCTGAAAACTTTGCTAAGGTGTTTGAGGCAAACAGACACAAAAACTCACAGAGCCTCCTTTGAGTGCCCTAGGCCTTAACCAGTCCAGCTCACCGTGTCACATGTCACCAGCCTTAGCTTCTACTTTGTTCCTCTCTATGAGAAAGAGAGTCCAGCATTTTCCCCTCCTGCATCTCTTTTCTCCTTGCCTACGCAGCAGTATGAAGACAGCTGTCCCTCTTTCTGACAACCCTGTTAGCTCCTCTCACCAGTATTAGACCTTTAGGCAGCAGCATGAACACAGTAGGGCCCCGCAGGTTTCACTTTGCATTCCAAACTACAGCAACAGCACAGTGCAAAGTTGTTTCTGGTGCATCTTGCTACTGACGTATACACTTCAACCAGCACACAAACAATATAGATAAAAGAAATAGGTTCTTTCACAAGTTTCAAACCATCAACCAGTTGCCTGTTATTTTGAAATCCACTCTAACTTAGTCATTAACTGCAGGATGAAGTAAAGATCAAACACATCCACTTCTCAAAGATCTATTGCACAATTGAACTAACGCTAATAACATCAAATAACGAAGAACTAGTTCACGTGCTTTAGAAAAAGAACTAGCGGTATTATGTGTAACAGCATTATCTGGTGTCTTTTCCTATAACAGCATGTACATGTATAGAATAACATGCACATGGTTTTACCCTCCTAGCTGTCTTGCGTTGCAGGGCAACTTTCAGTATACGAGGTCTAGTACAATATCCCTAAATCCTACCTCAGCTTCACTAAGGCCCCTGAGCACTTCTGTCTTGATGCCAAGACAGTCCCTTGCTCCCAGGCAAAAAGTCATCGTCCTTAGCAGCAGCTGCGGGACTCTTCCATGCCATCGATCTACTCCTCAGTCCAGAACATGGAGCTCCACATGGCACAGACCCAACAGAGGGGCTGCTAACAGAAACATTCCTTATTCATTGCCTGTTTTCAGTGACCTGACAGTCCTGACAAGCTGGAGAGTTGATGGCAAACACAACTGTCCAGGAAATGCTCCAGAGGCTGTAGGCAGCTCAGAACCATCAGAGAAAGATGGCCCTGGCTACTCAACACTGCTCCGAAAGAGGCTAACACGCTCTGGAGTGACAGCCGAGCCTGAAAAACATAATGCTTTGCTCACAGGTCCAAAGGAATGGTTACAGGGAGTGGACAGAGGGGTAGGTAGCTCCTGCAATGGCTCAGATTGATTCCTACTATTACAGCCCAGCACAGCCCAATTCTAAAAAGACTCCAGGACCCGGGAGCAGCTTTCCAAGGCTGCACAAAGTTGCTTGGCCATCTGATGTGTACAATTCAGCTTTCCCAAACGCTATGAGCATCCTAACAAAACGAAGCGCTTGAGAAGTCAGACAAATTCCTTTTCCAACCAAGGGCCACCATTCCTCTCCCCAGTTTGCTGATTCTGCAGAGGGAGATCACATGCTGGCTGGTACTCCAGGTCGCAAGCATAAAAGAGACAGCAAGCTGTTGAATACTGCACAGATGACTTTTCAAGGGGAGGCAGCAATGCRTTAGGGGACATTTGTTTCTATAAAAGCTTCAACAAATAGCACAGCAAATGTTTGCTGCAATAAATACTTGCACGTACTTCATAGAATTGATATTCTCACACATACACATTATATGTATGTATATACAAGCACACTTAGAAAATTACACTCACTGCAATGCACATGGAACTGATGCAAAAACATTTCTAGGTTCCTGAATATATAAAAATGTGCTATACATGCTTATGACAGCAACAACGCAAATAAGAGTTTCACAGAGSGTAAAGTGCTAAGTGCTTTACCAAACAGATGAAGAGCTGAAAACTGTTCCTTAAAGATACTGACAATTTAACTATAGTTTAATATAATCTCATTATTGCAGAGCATAGGGGGCTATTAAAAAGGAAAAAAAAAAGAAATGTCTCTTCTACAAGGAACGCAACAATCTTCAAAGTCGCTCCTTCAGAGCGGAATTGGCCTCCTGATGCATAGGCCCATGGTTTTAATCACTTTTCAAGACGTTTARTGATGGTCACTGGCAGGATACATGTTTACTCTCCTGTTACCTGTGAAAGATCTTGACAGAGGATTCCTTAATTGTAATACAAAATAAATGAACTAGACCTACGTTTCCTTGCAGGTGTCAATTTTAAGTGCTAACTGTCTGAAACACAGTTCTTTGCCAAAAGTGCTAGAAACAGTCAGCAGCACAACTAGGTAGTCAGGTTGTCTGCCCACCCTCCAGAGACACCCGGGGCTCCAACCTTGCCCCAAGAAAAAGGGGCATAATAAAGGAACATAATAAAAATTTAACGACAAGCAAGTGTCTAGAGCAAAGGCAGATTCTTATTTAAGTGTTCTTTTTCTACTGAGGAAAGCTTTGCACGTGGCCCTGGAAAAATCCCACTACGTGGCCCAGCTATATGTCAACACAGTGACTAAGAAATAAAAGGGCTGAGGAACTGAAACYCCTTAATGTGCTCTATTCTACCTGGGAAAGAATTCATGGACACTTGCATTCGTGTATCYTCTCTGCCCAGGAGAAGCTTATCTGTAACACAGACTACTGAAATCAGGGATGAAGAGGGAAATTTCTACTAAAAACATAAACCTAGGAAGGAAATTCTCATGTAGGCAGCGGTGAGGGCAGGGTCTATATGACATTTTTGCCTGCTAGAGACAATAAAGTGGAAGGACTGCCTAAAATTCGTAACGGGTAATCTGATTTACTGTATAGCAGAATTTTATCTGTCATGTGCATTGATGCTACTGTGATGAATGCAGAACAAGTTGTCTACAGTCAGAAGTACTGCCACTGGGGTTTTGTTCTCTACATCACTGCACAGGAAGTTACACCATGCTTACTCATTTTTAAAATCCAGTCTTAGAGAAAAAATAAATTAGGTTWCTTTTTTGAAGATTATTATGGAATTAATACATACTAGGTACACACACGCACTTATATGTGTTTATGTGTTCTGTGTCAGAGTGCTCTCAAAATTCTCTTGACCAAGTCATCCAAATTTCAATTCAAAATTATATATATATATCTATCTCCATTAACAGGTGTAAACATGAAAACAACTCTGACCTACTAGAAGTAACAAAGAAAGGTAGCCCACAGCATTGCAGATTGTGCAACATCTGTCCGTGCTTTCTTATAGGCCAGGGATCTCCCTTCTATAATATAATACATATCTGAGTTAATTATATAATCTCCATAGGGAACTGTTTCTTTCCAGCATCATCAAATTCCTTTAGCTGAAATGAGTCTCATTCTTGATCATTACCTGAAACCCTGGAAAGACTTTTCCATTGATACTATTTAATAACATGTACATTCTTAAAACCCCACACATACACTGTAGGCTCTGGGAGATACAAGACCCAAGCATGCTGTTGGGGGTGGGAGGATACATTTTTTACAGTTGCCATTAAAAAAAAAATCTAGTCATGTGCATATAATATGATGCAGAATACAGTTCGGTTATTACTTCCAAAACCACACACGATACACATGTGGATAAGAACATACACATGCATGCATACACATACATGCACACATTCCAGATTACTCTGTGTGACTGTTTCCTACTCTAGAGCAAAGATTTTGTGCTGTAAAAACACAGTACTCGTTCTCACCTGCAAACACACACATAAGTAGCAGTGCTGATTAAGACAAGCTTCTAAGTCATTGAGCATTAATACCTGTGTTTCACTGCCCCTTGCACGCTCTGACAGCACACAGCTGTCCAGACCTCCACTGAAYCCACTGTAGGGTATAATCTGCTCCTGCACCACCACCTTCACAGACAGCAACACTTGGCATCTGTAAGCTCAGAAGGAGTGAAGTGCATGCATTTTAGCGAGAGAAAAACTGGAGGGCTCTCAATGAACTGGAAACACCTGCTTTCAGCAGGAAAGACATTTAATAACCTTGGTGTGTCAAGACAACTGTCTCTCCACACGCACTAACAAGTATGCCTTGAAGCAGACATCCTCAACGTAGCCACATGGTGTAGAAATGGGAGATGTTCTATGTTTAATGATGTCTGACCACAGAAAAAGCTGGGCACCTTATGACAGTTCAGATAAACTGTAAAAAMTGTATCCTCAAATGCCACAAATTAGCAGAGCTCTAAAGTAGTCAATGTAACTATTTTTGCTTGAATGTGTCTAGCCCTGTAATAGAAAAGGTATGAAAACACAGAAGAGACTTCAAGGACAGGAATGAGATTTCTAAAAATGTTTTGATATATCTAAAAACATCTTTGTTCCCCAGTTCATTAATATCAATACAGGATTAGCTAGACACTGAATTAAGAATAAAATTATTTAGTAAACAGTTAAATATTTTTAAAGGATTTCTGCTGTCTTCTTATCTTGTGATAGCATTCTGCCCATATCCCGAAGGTTGGTTTATGTGACAAAGATTTTCAAGGAAACAGTCTTAACTGAGTGGTGGTAAGTGGCGGATAGTTCTTATCATACACTTGAGCAAAAAAAATGTGATGCCCCCATCTCAGTTGGATTTTTAGGTCAGACTCACCGATTGTCATCATCCTCTGTTAAAATAAAATAAAATAAACCATGCTTTGTAACAGGGTAGTAACCTCAAAGGAAAGAAAATGAGCAAGACAATGACATCTTTCTGGGGAGTACTTAACTTCTACGAACGAAGAGCAGCCACTGTTCCGCACAGTGGCTGAAGTTTGCAAGTCCATGCTGTGCAGCAATTTGTTTCTTACAAGCTAACCTGTCAGTTCAATATAAGAAGTGTGAAGTCTCCAAAAGAATGTGTTGTGCAAAAGAAAAAAAATACATTTGCAGAGGCCAACCACGTCACATCAGATAACTGTGACAAGTCATCAGGATGCTGGGTTAGTGCATAGCCTCAGCCTTCAGCTCAGATGAATAGGTATAAGCAGATAACTCAACAGTAGCTCCGTGCTCCAACTGCCTGGAGGAATTCCAGTATAATTARCTTGAGCCCACCCTAGGGGTATTCTGGGTTCTTTCTGCATTTAGATGTTACATCTAAACCTGAGGCACACTTACACATGAGAGCCTTTTACAGAAAGATTGACTGCACAGACACAGAGTTTGGCAAAAGTTAAAAATATAGGAGAGGATTGTGTATTTAACCAGAGGTCCTAACTTCTTAYGGATTTCCCTACAGTTCAGGCCACAGTGTGTAGCAGTAATGTCTACGCTACCCCAGGTATCAGAAGCCATCAGCAGGGAAAATTAGTGCATATGCAGCTGCACTGCTATCACCAAGAAGCATTCAGTACCTATCGTACTTCACCTAGCCACAGTATTGTTTTCAATAGTGTTTATGTTCATAAGCACAAAGAATAAAAGCTTATAATTTATATTGCTGTACTGCCCAGTGGTGGACAGGACCACATTATTGTAGGCACAAAGCAAATTCAAAGCAAAAGGATGACGCCCACCTCAGAGAATTTACAATCCTAATATATATAAAAAGATCCGAAAGATAGAAACAATCAMCAGGATAGTAAAGATGTTGGTTTCTTCTTCAGCAACCTAACACAAGCAGATGTTCGTTCAGAATTTATCTATCAGCCTAACACTCTTAAAACTTAAAGAATTCACTGCAGGTAGCAACTCTGGGATTTTTTCAACTCTTCATATTCAAGGATGCTGAAAAGCCAACACTGGCCAACCATATTCTGCTAGTATCAAGTAAGATGAAGGGTTATCAGAAAGATAGGATGCACAAAACTTTATGGCTAAAGCCAGTAAGAGCTCAGATGACATTCTGTAGATTTCTTCCAATGCACAAAGTGTAACTGGAAACATGTTGACCAAAACCTCTCTTCATCAATACCAGTGATGCTTCRCGCAAGTTGCCGTTTGACTGCTTTGTGCTCCAGTCACCTCTCTACAGGGTCAGAAACCTGGCTAAATATCTCCCATAAGTAACAAACACCTGCTCTCTTACACAGAAGAGTAACACATCATGGGGAAACATCCCTGTGCTTTTTCACTAGTTGGAACACTAACAAGACTATCAACCATAACTCTCAGAAGAGAGTAGCAATCTGYCCCAATGGAAAACATTTTATTTTCAGAGGAAATTGGAGAATGGAAGCTTTGTTGAAGTGCAAAATATCACTGTTTTTCAGAGACTGGGCAAAAAATATTTGTGGAATTTTCTGAGGAAAGGCGAGCTTTTRTAGTCAGTGTTCTGTACAGACAAGAAAATTTTTCCTCCATCAGAAATGGAGGATATTCATTAGACTTAGTTTTAGCTTATGCTTTCTATAGTTCTACTATCCATTAGGTACGTTAGGCAGGAAGCTATTTTTGAGTTAGGGAGCTTGTTCTGAGCTTTCAAATCACTTTAGTTACAGTTGCATATGTTTTTCCAAGAGTGAAATACAGCAACTGAGACAACTACGTTTCATCCACATTGCAACTTCTGGTTGCAATTCTGCAATTCAGCATTACTGCACTGGGTTGTCCTTCATTTACCGTATCACTTTGCAGAAACGGAATACATCTGAAGAGATGATTTTGTGTTGCATAAACAAGCCACTTAAGGAAATCAAACCAGAAACACAAAGGACATCTCTCGAAAAACAAAAACAAAGCTTGCAGAACAGTAAGATTTACCCACCTACATTTCATGTACCTTACATGTACAGAGCTCATCTAATATTTTCWTTACCTGAAAGTCAACTTATCTCTTTTCTTTGATCATTTTTTCCCCTTCATTTCAACAGGGCATTACAGTTTTTAGAAAGTCACGAAGAAACTGGGGACAATGCTAAACCTCCACTTAGCCTGCAGCTTCACTCAGGCGGGCCATCAGATCAAACTTTTGCGTTCAGAGATCGCAGGTGTTCCCTCTGCCTTCTCTGGTTTCTTCTGTTCACCAACAATTCCTAGCACACAGGTAGACTCTGCAGCTTTTCCTCCTGCTGCAAGCAATACTCAGTAGGATAAATGCAATTATCACTTACTATGCCTAAGTACCTTGTTCTTTCCCCGCTGCCCTTAAGAGAACTGACAAATGGAATCACACAGAATGCCTTCCCCCACCTTCCCCACAGCATCACTGTATGTGCCTTCTTGCGCAATGTGAAAAAATAAAGCAAAAGCTCACAATACAATGTGATAAAAGCAAAACATCTTCCAACATCATCTTGAGATTTTAATATTTTTGTCCCTCTYCCCTCAGGTTCAAAAAAGTTTCATCTTTGAAAAAGCCACTTGAGGAAAGAAAARAAAACCACAACACAACACTACACCCTCTTACCTGTCAGCTTGCCACATTTGTACAGCACTGACACAAACTTCAAATGTACTGTATCCTATAGTATCCTGTACACCATGTACRAAACACTGCACCTCCTCTCTCATTATATTTGTTGGGCCACCATACCAATCAACCCCTGCAAAGATCAAACAACCCCACATCATACCGCAAGCCAAAGCAAGAGAACAGTCCTGCTCTTCACTCCCAACACCTTGCTTTTGCTGTGGACTCCCACCAGCCACACATAACTAGCRGAGCAATTTATAAAGTTGTAGAGTCCCTTAGTGAAAATATAAAATCATTTTTCATGACTTCAGGYACAGACTAATCACAGGGATCTGGTGAAAGATGCACGGGGTACATCCTGTAAAGCTTATGCATTCCTCTGAAACATTCAGGGTTGCTCCCTGTCAGAGAACATCAAGTTCAGTAAGCCAAATTCAGTTATTCACAGAGTCCAATTGTTCATTTGCATTTTCAAAWCATTGTTTTTGTTTTACTTGGGTCAAATTGTTTCTAATTCCATTTTTCCAGTGCCTGGCAGCTTGGCAATAGCCTACAGTAATTCTTTTTGGTTCGTGTTTTAAGTTCAGATTCTTTTCTCAAGCAACGTTTCCACATCAACAACTCTACAGCTGGTCAATCCTCTCTCATTCTAGTATATTTATGTAATCAGTCCTTGCTTCCTCAAGATAACAAACAGCAGTCTGCACCATAAAGCCCCCACTCAGGCAAAATTACTTTGAAATTCTTGGGGATTTTCACCTTCAAASTTCCAAACTTGACACAAGTAATTACAGTAGCACTAAAAGTCATTGTAAGGCCCCTCCAGTCGAATCACTGCCAACGTAACTTCTTTCCTCCTTGCAAAACACAGATCTAGTTAGCCAAAACAAAGGTCAGTGGACAAACCTCAACTCATTCTGCACTGGCCCCGTATTGGCTTTAACCACCAACAGGGCTGATGACAAATGAGAAGCCAGGCTTCCAGCTGAATTTCAGTTTAGTTATTTTTGTTTTAATGTATGTGTGAATCAATTAATCCTGTCATAGAAGGGCATCGTAAACTGTGTGCCAGAGTTAATGAGTCAGACATTATCACATCATTACACCAGCTGGCATAATGTAGCATGTGTTGTTTGTCATAATATACACTGCCATGCTTAACAACCATTAATTGTTTACACGAGCAGTCATATTTTTCTTCAAAGAACCTTCAGCGACTGGTTAATATTTTGAAAGCTTCTTAAGCAAGTAACTCTTACAAGTGAAAGATAATAACAAAAATAACCCCCGCCGAAATGAAGCTACACAAAATGGATTTATATACAATGACAACTAAAGCTCCATCTCCTTCATTAAAAAAAAAAATTGAAGAACAAAAGCACTCTGATTCCAGCTAGTTTCACAAATTCAATCCCCACTGGTCAACGCTGTCGTAAATATTAATAGACTAGATGCACAGATCCCTCYGGTTTAGCAGTGATGGAGTGCTGTCTCATTTGCTCATGCTGAGCTCAAAGCACAGAAAGAAGTTTGAGCTGATTCTCTCTACGCACTGGAATATACCAGAATAAACTGCACTGAAGTTTAAGCATATCACTGGCATAAGACTGACAGAATATCAGAATTAGACCGACTCCTTGCAGCTAGAAATCTCTGCAACTTTAAAAAGATGGTGGCGGCTTTCTATCGTTCCTTGCATCAATCATCTAGGTTTGTCAGGTGAAAATACAGCGATCAGTCCTACTTTATCATAATAGTTTGGCTGCTAGTGTTTTCTTGGCTGACTAAACGCAACATTTGGACACTCTCAGCAACAAATCCAGGTTTACCAGCTTTCTGTGAATTGGATTCAGCCTGCTTCTGGCCAGATTTGCTGGCCATATGGCTTTCCAAAGCCAAAGGCTAATAACATGTTTAAGGTTGAAATTACTACAGCAGTCAGAAACACTGAATTTGACCTGCAGGTACTGTGCACGTACATTTGCAGATACGTGCACAAAAAAAACCCAAAAAACAAACACACTTTCCTCACATTGGAGTTCTGCTTTTAAAGAAACGTCCATTTTCCACAGAATAGAAATCTTTAAAACTCTTAAAAAAAAAATCACTATGGAAAAGAACACCAAATACAGGGAAGTCTGAAAGAATAAAGAAAAGATCCTTTTTTCTTTTTTTCCTTCTTTTTTTAAAAAAAAAGGAAAGAGAAGGAAAAATAAATGTGGAAATATGGAGTATTAATACCTCAAACAACCTTAATGTACTGCTAGTTTCATTTAAGACACTTATGATTCGGGGAAGTGCTAAAAACAACAGATGCTGCTCTTTTGATGGGAAACATACAATCCTGTTCATTCACCTTATGGAATTAATTGTCACCATCCACTGCCATTCTGTGCACGGAAGGRAAGATCAGTAGCACAGATGTGGAGAAGACAACGACACAGCAGCAAGGTCTCTCTAGTATTTTAAACTGTGTGTCAGGCAGCCCGTGCCTATGGCTGCAGAGAAATGGCTCAGAACACTCCATCGTCCCAGATTCACACCTATGTGAGACCCGACTTAACAAAGCGCTCGGGCATATGCTAATCTTTCAGCATCTGAGTTGTCCTGTTGAAGTCATATGCTTAAAGAGAAGCATGTGTTACCTTCTGCTTGTATCTTTACAGCCTGCAGCTAACACACAGTTATGGGGTCCACAATTGATCTCTCTCTCTACTATCTTTCTGTCTTTTGAGCCTTAGTAACAAGTCTCATAACATTTTACAAGAGGGGATTTCCTCCCTGACAACCAGGAACAGCTATCCTGCTACACAGATGAACACTAGTTCACTTAGGCGTAGATAAAAATCAGATTTATTTCTAGTTTGGCATCAGTATTCAATATCCTATTGTATGAAAGCCCCATTTTAGCAGACTATTGTAACACTTTCAGGTCTTCCACCTTGGACAGGAATGTCTAAAACTCTGCAGGAGCGCCCACAGATCTGAGCAGCTCCCAGGGCAGAAAGTTTTGTAGCAGCCACTACCATAGAATTTACTGACGGTCTACAAGCAGACGTTGTTCCTTAGTGCCTGCCAGAGCTTATCTAGCATCTAGAGACAAGCAATGCAGTTTCCCAGCTTCTCTGTCATGGAACACTGCAGTCTTCAAAGTCTAAAACAAAATATGTCAACTCCTATATCCTGGAACTGCTTCTCAGCATGCATGTATGCGGCACCAGTCTTCAGCTAGAATTTCAGAATCAAATCTGAAGGTCCTATACTGTCAAGTGTTTTTTCTGAACAAAAATAATCCCATCTTTCTATGCCCCACATCTCGGCACTCACTGCTCTCTCATACCTCAAATTCAGACCAAAACATAGCTTGTCCACTTGGTTGCAAAACATGGATCACAGTTGATTGGTGGKAAACGGAAAAAGAAAAGGAACCTACAGACTAATTCTCCAGATCCTAAAGGGCTTCATGCGCTCAGCTCTCTGTTAAAAAGGAGTCTGCAATGACACAAATCAATCTGAATAAATGTTTTACCATAATGCTGAACATACAGGAAGAGGGGATAAAATTGCCTCCAGTACAACTCCAGAAAAAGCTTCACATGTTTGGCGCTCAGAATTCCTGCAGTGGAGGGATCTTCGGGGGTGCTAACACTTGTTCCTGAGCTACCTGACAGAGTCAAAAAGAGCCAGAATAAAAGGGATATGCCCTGGGGCTGGGGGAGCAGAGTTCAAGAGCAACTACAGAAGCAAGGGCTGTGCCCAAGAACTCTGTATGGATCATTAGTATATCCTGCTGTGACATATGATGAACTATGGGGGCATACCATGCTCAAGTATGTTCTGCTGCAGAGAGTTCTCCAGCTAGCATCCCGGGTCCCCCTGAAGGAAAGGTGCTTAGCTAAAAAGGCAACTGTAGCACTGAGTAACCTGTGACAAGGCCCTTATAACCTAATCATCTTCTGAAACTGAAATTAATTCTTGTGAATCATACGGAAGGTCATCTAAGCCTGAGCAAAACTTACCAAAACACTTGGGAGGCCAGGGTACGTCAGTCCAGTCTACCGTCCTTCACTAAGGACACGAAGAGCCCGTCACCGCCAGTAAAGATGGGTTTAGCAGTGCTCAAGTTTAAGAACTAAGTAACGCTACAGCTGCATATCAGAAGATACTGAGGACATAAGCATCAAAAGGCAGAGATGCTAGAGACCCAGTTTTACTAACTTTCTGAATAAGATGCCTAAAATGTTGAGGTCTCTCTCCTACAGCCTGATGATGGCAAACAGAGGAATGGGTCCTCTCAAGCCTTTGTTTGAGTCTTTGACGGAATATACAGTCCATCAAAGGTAAGCAAACAATAATACTGATAGCAGCACACTGAGAAATCTGAGCACAGGCCTGGTTAATACGATGTGCAAACAATACTGTTCAGAGAACTGTGAAAAATGTCCATCTCCTAAGAGGGGGGAAAAAATTCAAATCCATAAGCACTTATCTTTCCCAAAAATATTACCCTTTCAATTTTTCAGTACGTTCCCCTAGAAACAGGGCTGTCTTCCCAGAAGATGTTTCTCAGCTGTCCACAGAAAGATCCTTGAAAGACAACACCCACYTAGTGGTGCAACCCCCTTTGTATTGTTCACCATTATACAGAACTCCCGTGCTGTTATTTTACAAGGAGGCGAGGATCGACATGGAGTCCTGCAAACAACATTAGCCCAGTCAACATTACCAAAGATTAACTGTCACCAGCAAACGTTGTACACACTCCACGTGCCACGCCCCGGTGCGCATTGCAGTCATATCTGCCTACGTTCAGGCACCCAGCCACTGAGCTTTCAGTGCCCTTTGAAGTAATTTTTAACATTGTCTTACACAATAGCTGTGTCTGTGCAGAGACATCGGAAGCAATCTGTTTAGCATTTGTACATCTATGTCATATTGAACAACTGTAATAAGCACATTTTTTTCCTCCTCTTCCCATTTGACCCTCAGTACATTCTTTGCTTTTTGGACTTCTAATGCCTTCTGAAGGACTTAATTGTTTAGGTTAAAATTCATTTGCTCAATTACACAAAAACCATGTGTCACTCAGCTATAGGAAAAAGTTTTTTTTTTTCCTCTGCCCTAATTTTAGTTTATAAAAGAAACATTGGAATATTTTCAGGAGGGAGTAGTATTGTAAATTAGGAAAGGGAGAAACTCTTAGATTCAGTCTTCTTTTGCAAGTAGCCATATCACATAATCCCRTTATTGCTTTCTCGCTCTATTTAACTAGTTCGAATTCTCATCCCCCAGTCCTGTTGTCAGACTGGTTCCAAAACCAACTGCTCTGCTACGGAAACTCTAACTCAGAGCATAACATTATTCAGAGACAACCTGTTCTCCCATATTCTGATCTGCAGGTGTCCTTTAAATTCTATAGCTTTTCTCCTGTCCTACAGGGTATTTAGCAAGCAGTCCTCTTCCTCAGAATTTGCTAGGCTGCTCAAGAAAACCTCTTCTAGTCTCAYGGGTTGTGCTCCATGACGCTCACAGTAGTCCTGGATCCGTGATCACCTGAGACTAAAGAGATCTCTAGTTTACAGAGGCAGCCCATCCAACTCGCACAACAGCCCTAGTGTTTTCCTCAAGGAAGGTAATAGATTCGTCGAGGTCTTAGAGAGCCTCATGCCCTAAATCACACATACTAGTATTTTACTRAATCAAGAGTCCCACTAGCATCAATGGAAACAGTTCGAGTTGGGCAAAAGCTTCCGGGCAGCATTTCACGTCCTCTTCAGAAGAGTCATTCTATAACATGAAATCTTCACCAGGATCACATATGCTTCAACAAAACTTTATTTTGGAAAGAAAAYAACAAAAGCATTGTGAGCCAGCTGAAGGGCCTGATTGCATAACTCTCGTTTAATTCTTAAACTATTCAGGTTCTGTAAACAATTTTATTTTTCTGTTGTCCTGTAAGTTTTTCAAAAAAAAAAAACTGCTAAAATATTCAGTGAAAAATGAAACTGAAAGCATGCATAATCCTGAATCTTTTTCCACAAGATTACTATTTTTTTTTTTTAATTCTGCCTTATAACTAAGCTTTATCCAAGATGTCAAGGTTTTCTTGCAAAATCCRTCTGCTCTGCGTAGTGAGCTGCTGTTCCATTTGAACACAGTTAACAGAATACTGAAGCAAGCAAGCAACCATAGCAGACCTGACCCAAAGAAAAAGGATCTGTGCATCTTTAAGAAATGTAGGGGAGGGATGATCCAACCATATATCACACCTGATATGCCATATGGCTGAGGATATATCAAAATCAGATGAAAATGAAGATGGATTCTTATTTCCCTAATGAAATTGAAGCCCAGGGAAAGTAATGTCAGATCAGTGCCCTCTCCTATTCCATATTGAGAAAATGATTTTACCTCTTAGTTGGACTTACAGTAATTGTATAAAGGCTTCCAATCTCYGAAAACTGTAATGAAATCTGTAATCCTGACCTGCTGGATATGAGCTATACAATTACTCTGAGTATATTTAGAGCAAATAATCCATTCCCACAAAGCTCCAAATATTCATAGCTTCTGATGGAGGACACTGCATCCAAGGGTACTGATTATAATTACTTCTGCAACAAGGTAGAAGGCCATGTCTGACTTCCCCTAAGCCCTTTAAGAGAGCTCATCCTCTGCCTTTGACAGTGTTTGAGATATGWTAAGTCTTCAGTTGATTGAGTTCATCTATCGTGCAGGAAGAGAAAAAAAAATAGAAAACCTGAGACAAGAAAAAAAAAATCACCCAAAGCAGTCCTCCCACTATGAGAAAAAGCTTGAAGGAAGAAATCAAAACACTCCCACTAAGAAAAAGCCATAACCTAGAGTTTGCGGGAAAAAGCCCAGAAATATTTGCCTGACCTCTGCAAACTAAGCTAGCAGCTCGTTCCTGGTTATCTACTGTTTTCTGTGAAGCTTTTGCAGAGCCACATACACAGCTCTGAACAATTCTTTAATTATGAAGCTGGCATAAAGGTTTAGTGGTGCACAGGCATTCAGCAAAGCACAAAGGACCCTGCTTCAAATTAACCTAAAGCCTCCCACTGCCTTCTGCAGTCATGACAGTGGGTCCATATCCACTTGCTCCTCTTATGTGTATGCTAAAGTTTCAGTAAAATTAAAAAGAAAAGTCTTAATYGCATGTTTAAAGTTAACCATGTCTTCATCCTGTTTACCTAAACATGAGAKTGAAAAAAGCTCAGTATTACTTAATCAAGCACCTTTGACAATAGCTAGGTTGTTACTCAAATGTCTTTATCAGCTTGTCATTAGCAAAAGACTTGAGGTATCCAAATGGCCAGACATTTCTAATAACAGCCTTCTGAAATTAAACACATCTGTATATAGACTAAAAAGTTTCCAAGCCGTTTGCCTTTAAAATAACCTCTTTATAGTATGTTAATGATGTCATTAGTACCCTGCTACTGACATCAGCTCAGGAACTTCCTGACCATTTTTCCCATCCCTCTTATACAACCCCTCCAATTGCAAGTTTGCAGTTTGCAAACATACAGTTTTGCAAACCATCCCATCATCCAAACCAGCAAAATTACCTGGGTGAAATTATTCCCTCTTCTATTAGGAAAAGTCACTTCTAACCTCTGTCATTATAGCAAGCCATTCTTCATCATAGTATTACAACCAGTGAAATTACAGGGATGGTGTGAAAACAGGCAGAGAAGGAGAGGGAAGGGGTAAAAGCACCTTCCTGTGCTTTCACCATCCCACCTAACTAGACTGTGAAAGGTATTTTATGCAGTATTACATGCCCCTAAAACGTATCCTCTTGCCCACAAGCACTGAGAACAGAGTATAACTAGTAGCAGAACAAAGACAGAACACCTGACTCGTCAAGGAAGGCTGGTAAGTTATTAAAAACACAATAAGAACTATAAATCAGAATTTCCATAAAGACAAAAATAGCACTATGCCCACCATATGGCAACTTGCGTGCAAGGGCCAAACCAATAATTAATAGGGAAAGATACCGCCAACTCAAATGGTCATGAGACACTTTCACAGCAGTGTCCCAACTCAGCCCTTCCCAGCTATTGGGCAGGCCACCATCCTCCTCATCTGGAGATCGTCATGCTTCTCCTTGTCTCACATATCCAGTCAAGTTGTACCTATCAGGGAAGGAGCAGCTAGACTAACGTGCAATGTTTTTGCTTTGTCCAGATTGCATCTTTTTCATTTGATACATCAATAAACAAACTCCTTTCCCCCCTTTACCTATGAACTACAGCTGCTAAAGCAGTCTGCCCACATCACTCTTCTGAACAAATTAGAATCTGCTCAAGTACTCTCTGGTCTTTCTGCACCTTTACCAACATTGAGTGCAAGTTTTAAACAGAGAACTCCTCCTCTGTCTTGTCAGCTTTGTGTCTTACTAACTTCAGTTATTTATTGGTTGATTTTATTATTTATTATTTATTTCCTCTGGTTACTACTGCCTTCTGTTTGAGACTCAAATTCCAGAAGAGCCCTAATAAACTGTCTTAACAAACAACTCTTCCTTCAGACTTCTTCCAAAGGTTTATTTCTGCTGCAGTATCTCCAAAGCTGCTTACTGCGCGCATGCATATATAGATACAATCTCCTTTCGTGAGTCGTGAACAAGCCTATCCACAGCTAAGACAAGCAACTAGATACACACGACTGTAATACTGTGTTATTAGGGCATGTATTTTAAATCAATTAAATGATCAACATTAATGTGTTTTTGTTTGCTTGTTTTTCTTAAAAGGTTGTCTGACTACGTGGGTTAGGACTCAATTGTACATCGAGTTAAGCACTCACAGCCCCAAAGCTGCAGAAAAGGCTTGAGCACATATTAATGTTAGGCACACAGCTAATTCTTCAGTTACAGTTAATCACCGCCTTCATTTCTAGGCTAGATCAAATCCAATATAAGAACGTAAGATCAAGTTCTCCTATCAATATTTATAAATCAATTTGCTTTAGAAAGCCTTACACAGAGAAGAGCCTCTTCAACCGGGAAATATGCAATAGCAACTGAGACCAGTGAGCAACATCTCAGGCTACCTAAGCCTTACGAACCCCTAGAAAGTTCCTGTGCTTGAAAGATGGTAACAGATTGTCAAAAAGGGTTAAAGCAGCTGTCCACATGGCTCTCCTTGGCTCTCTGGAGTGTGGCAAAGTGTATTGTTTGGCATAATCATGACACAGATCTGCATGTGTATGTCTTCAATAATTCATGTTGCAGCTTGTCTCACTGTGGGGACAGATGTCAGTGAAATCAGTGACAGCCGATCATGCTGATCCCTCACATAATCATGTGTGAGCGGCTCCTGTGGTGACACTGAGCCTTGGRAACCCGCCCATCAATACTGATGTGAAGCCGACAAGAAAATATACACACAGATAGGTATATTCAAGGATAGGTGTAAAAACACAGCAGCGCATGGGCAGCAAGCACTGTACATTCATACAGGTATCAGATCTTCAGCTAGTCTCAGGGTATACAACCCGGGTAAAGCCAAAGCAGCTATCCCAGTTTGCAGATGGAAGGGACCTGGCCCATTCAAGAGACCAAAGCAGATGCGACTCATGTATAGAAAGCACAGTTTARTAGCTTGTGACCACTGTACAAGTTCACACTCGCTTCAGACTTCAAAACGAAMCACCAAGGTTTCTCTCTCATTGACTGCAGCTTTAAGACAAATGCAGTAGCTCTGTTCCTGTAGAACTATGCCTTTAACATGTGTCCAGCAAATTTAGTTACTTTAATGCTTTAATTCCAAAACCATCATCTTCCTTTGTATCTTTCGCTTYTCCTACTATACTAGTAATCTCAACTAACACAACTCATTAAATAAAAAAGTTACACTCATTACAAAACCCAGATATAATCTCTCAGCACAGCAATAGAAAATAGCCCAGTGATAATGAGGATGATTGAATCCTTTCATCTAGTTTGGAAAAAAAAAAATCTATTTTAGGGGGGGTGAAAAAATACATTGACTTAAGTAATAACTCAAGGTCTCTTTGAATTCTCATAAAGCAGTCTTTTTGAAACCTAGCATATAAAAAACACCCTTACGCATAGGTGGAACCCACGYTCCTCCAAGTCCAATCCACGCTGGCTTACGATAGGGCACTGCAGTGAAGTTTAGTGAAGGGTATCACAACTCAAAGAGCAGGTATTTCTATAGAACGTATAATTAGAATTCTGAATTAGTTTTATTTCTCAATCACTTTTTTCTTCCTCTTGTTATTACAATATCAGAAGTGCAGAATTTTTGCTGGTAATCCCAGCCCCAGTGGAAACCTCATCTAAAGATGARTGCATTTTTAAAAAAGGACATGAATTTCTCATTACACTAGGATCAGACTGTTTTCAAGGCAACATCCTGACTAAGTCAAAGTATCTCATTAGAGCTGCCATGCATATTGTTGTTTAACATCATGTGCCATTTTTCTTTGGAAGGTGCATTTACATAAACATTTCTAATCACAGCCCTGTAAAGAGACACCATATAATAATTTATGACTTTTAGGTAATATGTCATATGAATCTTAACATATGGCATTACACTGTATGATGGCAATCTTGGCTCTTCCAAGGGAACCTGGATAACATCCAGTGAGATGTGAATGAGCCAAATGCAATAGAAAACTGTATCAATGCTAATCCAGGTTTACACCTTTCATTCAGCACTCTAAGCTTTCCACCAGATGGTTTTGCACAGAAGCATTA
The DNA here is from genome assembly GCF_003343005.1 of Rhea americana. Classification (NCBI taxonomy): domain Eukaryota; kingdom Metazoa; phylum Chordata; class Aves; order Rheiformes; family Rheidae; genus Rhea; species Rhea americana. The sequence continues at coordinate 281,681 of NW_028186417.1, read as the reverse complement.
ATGCTAGTAAATGCCAGAAATATTTGCGGAGACTCCCCCAGCTTTCAGACATGCTATTTCTGAAGCTTTAAACATCAAAACAATCCTAGTGGATGGCACCAGTAAATCACAGATGTAGCAAATGGTTTTACGGCTATTGAAGAAACTACTAAAAGGTGACCTGGGAACTCCACTGCTCGAGTCAGCCTTGGTGGAGGACCTCAAAGCATTCACAGCACTTTCATGTCCTTCGCAGAACCTCTTTGCCAACAAGAAACTAGCTGGCCAATAGAAAAGAAAAAAGCAGAACTACTTAACATGTCACATTATTAGCTGCTGCCATGCAACTTTCCATGAGATGGTCATTTTGCATCTCCACCTGAAGGAGTAGCAGCAGGCATAGGGTCTGCTGTACATGGGAGTTTGCTACTACACATGCACAAACACAGTGCATTCGTTTTGCTGCTGTGAGGATAAGTGAGTATCAGATTCGGAACCCTATTTTTCAAAGTTAAGCATCCTGGACTCCACATGAAGCCACCCAAATCAGCACAGAATGCAGCCACTTATCAAAATACCAAGGAGGAAGCTTGTTTGAAAGCACTGACAATAAACCACTGAGGGAAATGCTAATATCAGGGCATCATCACATCATGCTCAAAGGAAAAATATAACTTAAAATTTGAGACGCTAATATAGAACTGATGCCAAAACAGAATCACCTAACCAYAGAAGGTGGTCTTCTGGGCCCTGTTTCTGTCACCTTAAAACAGTTCAGACATGAAACCAGTCCTCTTGTATTCTTGTTTTCCTGCATGTCCTGATGGGAACTAATCAAACTTAATTCCTCTGTCAGTATTTTGATCTTTCTTAACCTTCAGTTACCTTTTTGCTGAAGCAGTTACAGCTAAGCACACCTATTCCAAGAGGTGTGTCTTACTCCCCTCTCCCATGGCTACACTAACTTGCATTTCACGGCCCACTTCAGGGGGCAGTAGGCACAGAGAAATGACTTACATAGTAGAGACACATCTAGAAAGGGCCAGAGATCAATGTTCCTTCTTCAAGTCTCAAAAAAAAAAAAAAAAAAAAGCTACAAATAGCATGATGTAGCAGCTACCAAGTTTTCCTTTTTTTTTTTTTTAATTTTTTGCTAAAAAAAGAAAAGGAAGCTGAAAGAGGTAAAATAACTTGCTTTGAAAAATGTACAGAACCTGAACCTTCACATGGAGATGTACATAATGGGGCGGGGAATAAAGAAGGGCATAAAACACCCCCTCTCTACATCAGTTCCAAGCAAGAGGTTCAGGACATTACAGAGACCTTATCAAGCTCACCAGTTGGTCAACGTTGTGTGCTCTTCTCCATACATTATCTACCAAGGTGACTTCATTTCTCATCTCAACCCACTAGCACAAACTATAAGCTGCGCTGCTCATGCGCTTGTAAACTCTGCGGCTTTACAAGTCACTGCCTGCCCTCAGCTCCATGCCCAGTATCATGCAAAAGAGCAGTCATGTCTGCATTCACATTTAYGATATTTTGAGTAAGTTTTACCTACTGTCAGAAACCTAGCTAGTATTTCTTGGTTTTGCCTTTCCTATCTCAAGTATTAATCAGTTCTGCTGCRTATTTTATTTCCTCTGCATACAATATGGTCAGTGGAGGCTCTGATTTCAATARGATTTGGGGTTAAATTAAGATCTGCAATAAAGTGAGCTGTCTTAGGTCACCTAGGAAGCCCACATCTAATTCATAATATGGTGTTTGGCTTATCCTCCTCCTAAAACTACAGAAATAAAAATACCCAAGCAATTGTAACTCAGATTCATTCAAGTCCCTGGAGGGACAATTGTAGGGAACCTACACACTGAATAATACCACTACATTTTTAATGGCAGTAAGAGCATCTAAAGGTATTTACGCTATTGCTTGGCTCGTGAAAGTCTAACCACTGCGATCCCACATCTCCCAAAACAGAAAACAGACTCTGAAACAAATSATTGCAACTTAGCTCTAGCCTGACATCTGTTAGATCCGTTAGAGGAAGAGGTTGTCTGGACTCTTCACAGATCTCCCAAGCTGTTAGTCTGAACTTCCAACACATCCGATCCAAAAAACTGTACTGGACAGTGCCTTGGAAGTCAACAGAAGACCTTACAACCCTACTGAGGCAAACCAAGGCTTTGATCCAAGCAACAAAATTAAGTCTTCCCATATCTTGCCCTACAGCCTATATATATATATATATATATATATATATATAAATAAAAACTTCACGAACTCCTCCTGTCCCAGGAAGGGTTCTTGTAGCCATTCCTATCCTTCAACACAGACAGTCCAATTTCTTATTCATGCCTCCGCATTCTTACTTAGTTAATACCATATGATGTGCTTAGCTTCACAGAAGGTTTTCTTTGTCAGAAATATCTAAGAATGGCACCTCCCTGGTCCTGAACACTGCCAGCCATAGGGGACATGCCCCTTATGTGACACATACCGAAAGCACATATGTCAGCTTATTCTTCCCCAGAAAAAGCCAAATTCCCCCTTTTCCATGGCAGCATGCATGATGAGCCAGCTGTCAAGGAGTTGCAATTTTTAAGCTTCCTGCCTTGAACGTACATTTTCAGAGCAGTTTAACAAAATAGCATATTGCTGATATTGTTCCAGATATATAAGGAAGAATAAAGAAGAGATTTAACTTTTGCTGTTAGATCCTTTTTCTTTTATAGTAGACACGGCTCCATCAGGCACAATGGCTTTGTTACAACACATTTCATTCAGGGCAAAATCTTTGAATATTCAGCAGGGCTCCAGGCTAGCGATTCTGTGGCAGCTAGGTTTCTTGTCTTCCAGGAAGCCCTTGACAAAGGTCACAAACAATTTGCTCGTTCCTCTTATTAAAATAAAGATGGAAAGCATTGATGATAGCTCTGCCCAGCAGCTAACTTCATCTGTAGCGGTTCCAACATATGCTTGTGAGATAATGAAAAATATAACATTAAATACAATGGCAGATTGAATCTTGTTTCAGGGTAAATATAGTAAGTCATTTTTTTTTCCTCCTCATTTCCTCAGAACCTGTTTAGCATTAGACTGTTAATATCATCACTGATACATGACAAAACCATTGCCTAATATACTGCATTCCAAGTCAGCCCCCCACAGAAGTGAGCAATGACAGAGTATGAACATTATCCAGGCATTCACGGTAATGAAGTGCTCTAAGCCAGCCCTCTTCCAGCACATTTCCACTAGCAGACCTTCAAAGAACCTGGATTTAGACTGAGCCAAGCGCCTCTACATCTCTTACGTTCTACGCCAAGTTCAAGGCGTGAGGTCATTCCAGGCTTTTTAGGTGCTGCAGCTTGCAGAGATCCTTGGCTTTCAAAGTGGGCCACAGTTGTACTGTTTCTGTCAAAGCATATCTAAAGTCGCATTTCTGTTGAGAAGCAAGACAGTTGATCTATTTTCTGAAAGGAGCCAGAATCAGAAGCCTGGACAGCGCATCTCTAAGCTTTCCAGTGTTTCTATGAGAGCTGCAAGCATATACTTTTTCCAAAAAAAAAAAACACACACAAAAAAAAAACACACAACAAGGCACTGTGCATTTCTGCATACTACAAAGGTAGTGGAGATAAACTATTTGTGTTAGAAAAACTTGGGGATGGGGGGTAGGGTTAATAGGTATCTTTATAGGCGTTTTCCAGGCTTTTGATGAAACCAAACATACAAAACTCCGAAGATTTTGTACATTTCAAAGCAGCATGGGACTGGAACAGGGTTATTAAACAAAAACAAAGGTTTCTCTCAACTAGCTTTGAAAACATTCAGACAAAAACAGCAGTCAGTTTAACCAGGCTTTTAAGGTAYACTTAACCATAAACTATTTACATTATGGTTATCCTTCCTGAACTAAATTCTGTGAGAAAATAAATGGAGTCCCACACATTTCTCAAAAAACAAARTGAAAAAATCTCCACCACATTGCCTCGCTGTGTTTTTCATACAAAAGTGAATGGCAGGTAGTGTTGATCAGTGCTCCCCATGCTGCTTGCTGAAGTGGTTTGTGACTTTGCACTACCCACATACTAAGCTCTTGCCACCTGGTAGCATTACATGCTAAGCTTCAAGATTTATCACTGCAGCACAAATTCACTCCTGATCGCAGATTCCAATAAATGCTTTTCATGTACCACACTCACCTTTTTATTACAAAGAGGAAGACTCCACAAAACACTGTTAAACTAGCTGGTTGACTTATTGGCCTTTGCCTATGATCCCTTCTATGATGCATCTGGTGTTTAGTGCAAGACAGGTATAAGCAGTCAATGTCAGAGTATGTCCGCTAGAGTTGTAAATAAGCTACAGTACTGCAAAAACATCACCAGCACATCAGCTGAACGCTTCTGCTTTTGGTGCTCCATAGAGTTTACACCTAGGAGAAGCAAAAAGCTTAACCTGGTCCATTTGGACATCTGGAGTATTCCCCAAGTTGCAGGCTAGGGGGAAAGGAAAAAAAAAAAAAAAAAAAAGTGTTCTGCTCATGTGTCATCCTCAGTGATGTGTAAGCTACAGATACTTAAGAGATTCACTTTCAGGAAATTTCTACAGAACAGCAGAAAATTAATTGACAAAAACATTTTTTTCAATTGCATCATGTTATGTGCAAGTCTGAAGTAGCATCACTGCACAGCCACATCACCAGAGCTGAACAGCTGAACAGCAGAGCTATAATGGCTGCAAAGTACAGACTGGTGTTTCTCCTAATTTTAACTGAGCCATCACCTGAGGCATTTTTGCCAATGACTCATTACCAAGATGTGAAATGAATGCCAAGAGTTAATTTTACAAGTTTTTCTTCTT